>NC_052050.1:138590264-138890264 GCF_903992535.2 Arvicola amphibius | reverse complement strand
TAACTGTAGAGTGATTATGACATACGCCAAAAGCAAAGACTTGGGTAGCTTGGAAATTGAAAGATAGGAAATATGGGGCTGGAATGTAGTTAGTATAGACTTTGCTGGGCATAATGAAACCCCAGCTTCAATCCTAACACTTCATAAACTGGGAGCAGTGGTTTAGGCCTGTAATCCCAACATTTGGGTTGGGGGGCAGGAGGATCCAGGAGAGTTCAAGTTCACCCCGGACTCTATGAGACCCCATCTCCAAAATATCAAAGGTTAAGAAAGATCTCTGAAGACAGACTCTTAAGGGTATCAGTGCATACAACAGCTCGCACTCCAGATACTGTCCAAGACCAGCTTCTCATGCGTTCCAGGGTAAGAGCATGAGGATTAGGGTTATTAAGTAAAAGGAAGAGAGATATAAAAGACAGACACAGAATAGCATCAGGAGGGACAGTCAGTGAATACTGAATCCGCCTCATTTATTTTCTACACGTTTAGATACTTCACTCCAAAAGGAGAGGAGGAGGGGCAGTAGACTTTATTAACATGATAGAAGGAATAGACTTGAATTCTCGACCTCTGGTCCAGGTGGACAGATCCACCTCTACACCTTCCCTTCCCTTCTAATTGGTCAGAATCTCTAGCTTGTAGCCACAGCTGTTGTCGTCAAAAACTTAGCAAAAATAAGCTCAAACTCTGACTTCCAGTAAAAGTGTGTTCCCACAAAATGCACCTACCAACAATGGCCATGCTTACTGTAGTTTCAGTGTGTTCCCCAAAGTTCCTGTGGCAAAAACTTCACCCTCAGATTTAGGTCAAAGTACATGGAATCAGTCCACTCTGAAATTTCTTTAAAGTCTTTTTTAAGTTTTTAGGAATACAGTGGAATCAATATTCCTACTTGAAGATGTGAAGGGTTTGGCTGAATTGTTAAATACTGTAGACTCAAGAAGCAGAAATCACAGTTCTTCTATCAGCTAGTTGGTTGGTTTTAAGACGGTCTGACTCAGACTTTCCAGGAGGCATGTGCCCCCTTGCCTGGCTCAGACCTGCTGTCAGATGTCTTACATCCTTTTTACCTTGTTCTCACTTGGGTACATTGTAAGATGATACAGTCCACAAAGCTTTCCGTATCAAGCAATCCTCTTCCATTGTATGTAGGTATGCTCCTATGAACAAGAGGAGCACAACATGGAGCATGGCTTTAATGTGAACACTGCCGGTGAGGTCATACAACGACTCTTAAGGACAACAGGTAGTTCTGATTTTACTGGCTCCTCTGTTCTTTCTCTTCCACATTAAGTACAGTATCCACAGTTATCCCTATGTCCTCCAGTGACAAGCCTCCGTCAGCTTCCAGAGGTCGTCTGGGAAAGGAAGTGGAAAGGCTGTATAGAGATTTGTGGTACCCAATTTTCATCATCCAGTCAAATAAGACCTAGAAGAAAAAAGACTTTAGTATTAGACTAAAGGTTCCTACAGAATGTTTAATGTCTCAATGTGACATTAAACAGTTCTGTCACTCTGTAATCATGTCCTGAGGAATGAGAAGTACTTTCCACATCTTCAAAGAAACTGTCTAGACTTTTAAGGAAGAGCAGTACGCCATGCGTTTGGAGACATGAATAACCTTGAATGCCTTCATTTGAGAGGGAGTAGGCCTACCAACACAGTAGGAACAGAGCCTCATCCCTAAGTAGGGGATGGAGAATAGTCAATGAAATGTTGAGAACAAAAAACATTTGGAAACAAAAATTTGAGTCAAAATATAAGTCAACAGAACACATCAAAATCACAAAGCAGCTTTGTCAAAAGAGACATACCTACTTGGCCCCTGAGACAAAGCCCAACTTACTGTGGGCCATTCCTGTAACTATCCATAAAGATTACCATCTACACACTGGGTTCAAAGTCCAGCACCACAAAAAAGAAAAAAAAAGTAGTCATAAAAATTTTCAAATCCTTGTGAAAGCTCATTTGCCTCAAAACATGAACTGTTAAAACATGTTTTGCTTTGAAAAGAAAAGTAAGTTGGATGTATTTCTACACAGCTGTAGTCCCAGCTACTCGAGCTGTCGCTGGAGGACTAACTACTGGAGCCAAAAGTAATGGGGATTGAGGCCAGCCCAGGCAACAGCAAGATCTTGTGTCTCAACAACAAAAACCGGATACATGACAAAGATATAATGTTCCAAGGCACCAAAGTATCAAATAATGTCTTGAATTGCTAACCACTGCTGATCTATATAATAAATCTGTATGTAATCATTTTAATTAAGACATTTTTAGAAGCGTGGAAATTGAACCCACGTCTTTTGCACATGCTAAGCACTCACTCTGCCACTAAGTTTAGACTTCCAACATTACATCTTTTTGCCAGGCATGGTGGCACACCCCTTTAATGCCAGCACTTGGGAGACAGAGACAGGTAGATCTCCGAGAGTTTGAGGTCAGCCTGGTCTACAAAGTAAATTTCAGGACAGCCAGGACTATAGAGAAACCCTGTCTCAAAAAACAAACAAAATAAAACAACCTCTTTCTGTTGGTGGTGGTTCTGAGTCAGGGTCTAACTGGCTCCAAACTCAATCCTTCCAGTTGTCATATGCATAACCCCCGAGGTAGGAGGACTGCACTCTTATACCTGCAGCCCCAATATGACTATTTTTAAAACAGGCTGCCAGGTGTAATATCTCATTGCCTGCAATCCAAGCATTTGGGAGGCTGACACAGTTCAGTCCAGCCTTGACTACACAGTGAGTTCTAGGCAACCCTGGGCTCAAAAACACCATTTTCCCACCAACTAACATGTAATTAAACAACCAAGGAAATACAGCTCAGTAAGAAAATGCCTGCTTGAACCCTTAGATCTGTTGTGTTGTGGAAAATCTTTTTGTACACTGTAGACATGTCATTCTGATTGGGTAAATAAAAAGCTGAATGGCTAATAGTTAGGCAGGATTTCCAGGCACACAGGACGCTGGGAAGAAGCAGAGTTGCCAAACAAAGAGGAAGCAGCATGGGCAGTACAGAGTAAAGGCAATAAAGACAAAATGTAGATTGGTAAAAATGGGTTAAGTTGTAAGAGCTAGTTAGTAACAAGCCTATCAGCTGAAGCTTTATTGTTATTAAGTCTCCGTGTTGTTTATTTGGGAGCTGGCAGTGGGACAGAGGAAGACTAGTTATACTGTCCTTAATACTAAAAAGGAAGAAAAAGTAGGAAAAAAATATAAATGTAGAGATCACAATTCAAAGAAATTATCAAACCTTACGCAATGCAGAATATCCACATTGTCTACGTGGTAAGAGATCCCACTACATTTGAACACACTATTGACAAATTTGATAAGTCAATATTTGATTTCCTCACCTGTGAATTCCAAGACTTGAAAAATCTCCTCCTTAAAACACGTCCACTTGGGCAGCGAAGGGCAACAGTAACTACCTGGAGAATACAAATATTCAGGTAAGCCACACTGGTCACCCAGACCTGCAATCCACACAGGAGCTAAGTCAAGAAGATTGCAAATTTGAGGTCAGTCTGAACTACAAAGCAAACCTTATCTCAAGAACAAAAGTCCGGATAGGAACTCCAATGTGGCTCAGCTAGTATGGAGTTTGCCTAGCATGTACAAAAGCCCTGGGTTCAAAACCCATCCCCATATACACAAGCGTGATTCAAGCCAGTTCCCTGCAAAGGTGGAGTGCAGGATCAGAAGCTCAAGATGTGATGTCATTACTTAGCAAGTTTGAGTTCATCCTAGACCACATGAAACTCTACCTCAAAAAACTGTTGCTAAGTAGGCTGAAGAGATGGTTCCGTGGTTAAAAGACTGGCTGCTCTTCCAGAAGACCCAAGTTCAGCTCCCAGCACCACTCTAGCCACTGACGACCCCTTAACTCCAGTTCCTGGGGATATGAGGCTCTCCTCACCGCCATGCGGTGCACAGACATGCAAATGAAACACTCATACATACCAGATAAATCTAAAACTATTTTTAAGGGGGCTGAAGAGCACGAAGAACCTGGCTTCAGTTCCCAGTATGCACATCTGGACTCACAACACCCTACAACTCCATTCTAGGACTCAACAACTGTCTCTGGCCTCCGTGGGCATCTGCACCCATATGGGTCTCACAAACTCATGCAGGCACATGCACAAAAACAAGTATTTGTCTCCGGGTGATTCAATATCTGGATTGCTTTCTTCAATTGTCTTTTACCTGTGAATAACTTTCAGATTTTCCTAAGATATACAAAGTTCCAAACTTATATGTTACAAATGTGTTGAGAAAACAGACTGTATTAGCTGCATGACTGCTTCAAAACCTGTTTTTTGAGGACGCTAAAGACGCCGAACTTCACAAAACAGGACACGGGCAGTTCTTTTTCTGGACATTTTGCCCAGTAACTTCATGGCTCTAAAGACACGTGGTTCCCCTGCATCAGACCTATAACTAAGATGGCCAATAGCAGAAAACAAGACAGGCTCCCTCCATGACGAGGCGGGTGGGCTATCTGTCCCCCCCCCCCCCAGCCCAGCAGCTGCAGTTTCAGCTTAAGTGGGGACCAGGGTGAAGCCATCCGCCCATTTCAATGCTGCTGTTCTGTGGTAAGCAGCCGACTTACTGGTCCTGGTCCATACCCTCGCTGCCTGAAGCAGCTCTCGGCTGAGACTCTGATGCCATCCTCAGAGACATGACTCCAAGTCAGCCACAGGAACCTGCTCTTCTCTCTAAAACCAGGGGCAGTAGGACTTAGCTACCTGATGACATCAAAGGAAATGGAGACGAGAAACGTACCTCCTCAGCTGTTTCTGATGGTTCATCAGGTAAATCAGGAACCTAAAGAAAGCTGCGTGTTAATGAAAGGAAAGTAAAAACCATTTCCACGAAGTGAGCACTCTTAAGAAGAGTCCTGTGCAGTAGGTTCCATGCATCTAGGTCTAAAGGGCTTCTCTGTATACACCTCTATCAAACATTCACAGTGAGGTCTGTCTGGTGACGCGATTAAAGCTGACTTGGGTTTGATTCCTAGGACCCACATGGTAGAAAAAGAGAAGCAACTCCTGCAGTTATCCTGACTGCCACACGTGTGTACATCTATTCACATACAATAAATTACTACTGTAATTTTTATACACTTTTTTTAAAGTTTACAATAGAGCTGGGTGTGGTGGCGCACACCTTTAATCCCAGAGGCAGAGCCAGGCGGATCTCAGTGAATTCACGGTCAGTCTGGTCTACAGAGTGAGCTTCAGGACAGTCAGGGCTGGACAGAGAAACCCAAAGAGTTGCATGGCCATGGTGTCTCTTCACAGCAACAGAACACTAAGACACCTGCTGACAACCTGGGTTCAGTCCCCAAAGAAATGACCTCCCATAGGCTGTACTCGGCCTTACAGTCTTGTGTATGCTCACATACAGCAAATACATGTATTTTTTTTTAATCTCAGATTCTGTCTCAAAAAATAAATGAGAGAGAGTTCACACTGGGAGAGGCAGCCCAGTTATCGAGTGCTTGCCTAGCATGCACCAGGCCCTGCAATCAACCGCCAGCATGCTTCCCTAAAATCTGTCTTTTAAGATGTTCTAGGATATTATGTAAAAATGCACTATTTAAAGAAACAGGAAAAGCCTCGGTTGCAGCGCAGGCTGTCGTCCCAGCACCTGGGAGGCAGAAACATAATTCCATGCCATTATGCACAGAAAACTTAGAGACACTGACTAAACTTCTTCAGTTTATGTAAATAAGGCATACAGAAATGTGTTTATACTTGTGCCCTATCCCAGTATCATGCTAAAGTCTGAAATACTTCTGACCACAAGCATGTCAAATGAGGGTATCCAGCCTGTAGACGGTGTGGCCACTCTCAGGACACACAGCACCATCTGAAGACCTCCAGAAGAAATGCCTCCCTCCGTGAACTGTCCTTCCCATCTCTACACCGTCATTTATCTTCTAGCTTTCCTCTAAATTTGGTCCAGACTTTTGTTATTAAACAGGACCAAGGATCTGTGCAGCTGACCCTCTGCAAGGTGGTAAGACAGCACTGTGTTAAAAGCCATCCTCTTCCTTAGTAGCCACCTCTCCAGAGAACACACTCAGTGAGGGATGTGCACAACCTCCTTCTTGGCGGGCTGTGGAGCAGGTGGTGAGACTTCAGTTAAAAGCTTGGGCAAGTTCCGTCTTCTGGCTGCTTCCCTGTTTGCTGTTTCAAAAGATGTCTGGCTCGAATTTCCAAGCACAAAATCTTCATCCCCCTGGTCAAAAACAACCGAACAATTTTAAGAGGGATGTTCTGTCAACTAGACTATTCATAATGGTCAGGTTTTTTAACACTGTGATTTTTAGATGCCGAAAGCTAATGCACAATCTCTTTGGACAAGAAAACAGGAGGCCTAATGAGCCTCCTGCCTTTATCTAGCTCCAAGGCCCCATCATCCCGTCCCCACTTCCCAGCTAAGAAGCACTGACAAGGCCCTGCTCCTCTTGGTTCTGGTTTGTGTTTTAGTACAGAGCTTGGGAGGCAGCCCTGGCTGGCCTGCATGGAGTCCAGGCTGGCTACAGCGCTCTGCTCTGTCCACCACACCTTCCAACCAGAGCCGACCAACTTCTGTGAAACTGGACAAAAATAATTCCTTAAGGTGTTCTCTAAGGCACTTTAATCTACAAAAGCAACTAGCATACCTTACCAAAACTTTCTCCTAAGCCACATTATTTAATGAGTCCTCAATATAAAATCTGTCACCAGTACTCTAAACCACAAAGCCTTTCCTCTGGATAAATACTTAAATTGTAAACCTCCATTACCAAATGAAAAAAACAGGTTATCAACACCAAAGATTTTAAACATAGAAGCAAGCATGATGCCTACAGCATGAGTCTGGAACTGGAGAGATGACTTGGCACAAGAACACACTTAATGCACACATAAAGACACAGGTTGGCACACGCATGAAGGCTAACGACCATTGATTCCAGTTTCAGAGACTCTGACATGCTCTTCTGAGTGCATGTGTGCATATATGCAAGCAAAATACTCATGCACATAAAAACAAATACATCTATTTTTTAATGGGAGTTTAATACTCTGGATATCTGGATATTTTACTTAAGCAAAGATGAGAAGCTCCTCAGAACAGTGTTAATTGATAGTTTTCTCAAAGAATACGTTATCATAGGTACAAAAAAAATCACTTAACTACTTCACACACAAAGTAAAACCCTATGGAGAGTCAAGCATTGTGGAGCATGCCTGGAACCCCAGCATTTAAGGGGCAGAAGCAGGAAAAGTGCAAGTCTGAGATCAGCAAAGGCCACAAAATGAGTTCAAGGTTGGCCTGGGTTCCACAGTGAAACCCTGATTCAAACCCTACCAAACACAAAAAACCTATACATAAAAGGAAACAGGGGCACAATTATGGGACTGAGCTAGGGAGATGTCTCATTGAGAAAGCATTGCTGCCCTGAGGACTCAAGTTTAGATCCCAGTACACCATGAGTGTGCCTGCATGGGGAGGTGCACACATACACATGCCCGGACACACACATGCGCACACACACAAACACACACATGCACGCACGCACACGTGCCAGAACATACACATGCATACACACATGCGCACACGCACACACGTGCCCAGACACACACATGCACGCATGCACACAAACACATGCACGCACACACACACCACCACCAAGAAACAAATAATAAAATGCAAAATATGAAACCGGCATTTCCAACCTCGAGTTTGTGGCCAGTGGTTAATTTCCAGGTTTCGCCCGTCATTTGATAAAACCGTTCTTCTAGTTTCTTCAATTTCATTTCCTGCTGAGGTTTTAAAACATTCTGTATATATCTGCTGGCCTGTTCAAGAAAAAAACGTGTTATTACTACACCTTAGTTTCTACACATTCATGTTGTCTATAAAGTCATAAATCAAGAGCAAGGCTTGAACCTTGTGGCGGTTTGAATAAGAATGGCTCCATCGAGCCGGGCGGTGGTGGCGCATGCCTTTAATCCCAGCACTCGGGAGGCAGAGGCAGGCGGATCTCTGAGTTCGAGGCCAGCCTGGTCTACAAGAGCTAGTTTCAGGACAGGCTCTAGAAACTACAGGGAAACCCTGTGTCGAAAAACCAAAAAAAAAAAAAAAAAAAAAAAAAAAAGAAGAATGGCTCCATCGGCTCAGACATCTGCATGCTTAGTCTTAGTCATTAGAGGTGGCACTATTAGGAGTGCACGATTAGGTCTTGCTGGAAGAGGTATGTCACTGGGGGCGGGCTGTGAATAATTCAGAAGCTCAAACCAGGCCCAGACTCTCTCTTCCTGCTGCCTGCTGATCAGGATGTAGGACTCTCAGCTCCCTCTCCAGCACCATGTCTGCCTGCTGCCACCAAGCTTTCCCACCGTGATGACAATGGACTGAACCTCCGAACCTGTAAGCAAGTTAAATGCTTTCCTCTGTAAGAGGCGCCAGGGTCAGTGCTTCATCACCACAACAGTGACCCTAAGACAGAATCATATATTTGAATATTTAGTCACCCTAGGAGGTGTGGCCTCATTGGAGGCGGTGTGTCAGTGGGGTGAGCTGTGAGGTTTCAAAAGCCCATGCCGGGCCCAGCTTCTCTCACTCTGCCCGCTCCCTGAGATCAAGATAAAAACCTCTCAGCTACTTCTAAAGCAACACACTTCCCTGACACCATGCTCCCTCAGAATAAGCCTCTGAAACTGTAAGCAAGCCCCCAATTAAATGCTTTCTATTATAGGAGTTGCCTTGGTCATAATCTCTTCACAGCAACAGAACACTGACCAAGACTCCGAGATAACAAGGATGTTCTGGGCATGGTGGTACATACCTTTGATCTCAGCACTCTGGCTGCTCAACTGAGGCAGGAGGATCCTGAAATCGAGGCCAACATTGGCTACAACAGTGGTCAAGGCAAGCGCAACTGTCAAAGTGATAAAGGCACCTGCCATCAAGCCTGATCACCCGCCAGAGTTCAAACCCCGGTACCCACATAGTGGAAGGAGAGAACAACTCTCTCCACACACGTCACACAGACACATGACTATAATGTAATTATATATGTAAATAACATAAATATAATGTAATTAATAAGGATTTTTAATTCTAATTTTAAAGGGTCAGCATTTAGGGAGAGGAGGCAGAAGAACAGCATCCAGGGTCAGGGTCAGCCTTAGTCACTTTCTAAATTCAAGGTCAGCCTGCAACACAAGAAAGCTTGTCTCGATTTGAGACCAGCCTGGTCTACAGAGTGGGTTCCAGGACAGGCTCCAAAGCCACAGAGAAACCCTGTCTCGAAAAACCAAAAAAAAAAAAGAATAAAAAGAAAAGAAAAAGAAAGCTTGTCTCGGAGGAGGAGGGGGGCACTATCTTAGGCCCTGGGAATTAGACACCAGTAACTGTTCACACAAAGACCTCTTAGCACAGACACAGCAAGACAGCACCCACAGAGTCCTGAGGGCCAGCCTTACCTGCTCACCCTGGGCCTCCTGTTGCTTTTTCCTCACGAGTCTTTGTCTTTTCTCATTCTCTTCTCCTTCTGACACCAAAACATAAAAGGATTTTTTCATTCTCAAGTATCAAAGAATCAAATACATTTTCTCTAAAAACTAATCTATAGATTTTAAAATGTTAAAAAACATTTGAACATTTCAAAGCACTACATATTTTTTCAAATAATGAAAATGAGGTACATGCAACCGGTAAAAGCAAAGTAAGTCATTTGCATACGAACTCTATCCAATAAAAGGGTTTTTTGTTTGTTTTGTTTTTTTGAAACAGGGTTTCTCTGTAGCTTTGGAGCCTGTCCTGGAACTAGCTCTTGTAGACCAGGCTGGCCTCAAACTCACAGAAATATGCCTGCCTCTGCCTCCCAAGTGTTGGGATGAAAGGCATGGGCCACCACTTCCAAGCAAAAATTTTGTTCTGAAACAACTCACAAACATTTATTATTATATATAACAAATTAACAAATTTCTTTCTGTAGCCCTGACTGGCCTAAAACTGGATATCCTGCTGCCTCAGCTTCCAAACACTATGACGACAGCAGCTTGGGCCACCATACCCAGCCTGAACACATTTTTTTTTTTTTTTTTTTTTTTTTGGTTTTTCGAGACAGGGTTTCCCTGTAGTTTCTAGAGCCTGTCCTGGAACTAGCTCTTGTAGACCAGGCTGGCCTCGAACTCAGAGATCCGCCTGCCTCTGCCTCCCGAGTGCTGGGATTAAAGGCGTGCGCCACACCTGAACACATTTTTATATTACATATTATGTAGCATCAGCCTTCGGTGAAGATTACGCCAATAACCTATCAACCCATGACTGAGCCTCATGACTCACACTCAAATGATACAAATGAACCATTTCCAAGGGCAGGAATCAGCAAGGCACATTTCCATATTCATAAACAGTGGACCTCAGGGGCTTGTGGAGCAGTGTAAGCAGCAAACCATCTTCTCGACAGCAACATACTTTCACTTTTTTATTTGATTTTTTGGAGGTGTTAAGGACTGAAACCAGGGCACACGTGCTATTCATGCTTCTACAGCTGAGGTCATGTACGCCCTGGAAACACAACTCACATAAAATCCCTAATGGAAGTTACAATGTTCTTGTTTAATTTCCAACTTGAGTACTCTGAAGTTTAAGAGATCAAAGCAGAGAAAATACAAAATCTATGGTTGGGAATCCCCAAAGCACCCACGTTATATTATGGGGTTGAATAATCTTTTGTAATTATGGTTTTTTGGATTTTTGTTTTGTTGTTTTTGTTTTTTGGCCTGGTTAACGTCAAAAGGCTTTAATTTAGAGCTGGAGAGATGGCTCAGTAGTTAAGAGCACTGCTCCTTCTTCCAGAGGTCCTGAGTTCAATTTCCAGCAACCATATGGTGGCTCACAACCACCTGTAATGAGATCTGGTGCCCTTTTCTGGCCTGCAGGCAGACATATAGGCAGAACATTGTATACATAATAAATAAATAAATAAATAAACAAACAAACTTTTTTTTAAAAAGGCTTTAATTTATACCACCCATTGTATTTATTTATATTTTAATACCAATAAACTACAGAGGCTGAGGGCGTGGCCTTAGTAGAGTGCTTGCCTAGCACACACAAAACGCTAGGTAACACATATGACCAGGCTTGTTGGTGCACGCTGTGATCTCAGCAGTCAGGGGATGGAGGCAGGAGGATTAGAAGTTCAAAGTCAGCCGGTGGCGCACGCCTTTAATCCCAGCACTCGGGAGGCAGAGGCAGGCGGATCTCTGAGTTCGAGGCCAGCCTGGTCTACAAGAGCTAGTTCTTGGACAGGCTCTAGAGACTACAGGGAAACCCTGTCTCGAAAAACCAAAAAAAAAAAAAAAGAAGAAGTTCAAAGTCATCCTTAGCGATGTAGTAAGTACCAAGCCAGCTTGGGTTATAGAACACCCTATCTTAAAAAACAAAAACAAATTCATTACTGGGCCGCTTTTGTTAAGTACATGTAAGAACAGCTATTAGTTTTAAAAGTAATCTGTATTAAGCCACACAGAATATGCCTTTTTGTTTTGCTTGGCTTTGTTTTTAATTTTATGTGTATGACATGTATGTCTGTGTACTACATCCGTGCAGTGCCCACGGAGGCCAGAAAAGGGTGTCAGATCCCCAAGAGCTAGCGTTACAGACAGCTGTGAGAAACCATGTGGGTGTGGGAAACAGAGTGCAGGTCCTCTAGAAGAGCAGCCGTGCTCTTACGCACTGCCATCTCTCTATGCCATGGCACCTAAGGGTGGCGAGACAGCTCAGTGGGTAAAGAAAGACCTTACTGCCAAACCCTTAAGACCTTAGCTCCACCCCCAGAGCCCACATGATGGAAGGAGAACAGATCCTCACTGGACACTACACATCGTAAACAGATGGTCAAATAGTTCTTATTGTAGAATAAACAAAAGGAAGAAATTTCAGTAGAAAAGGTTACTTTTTATTTTTTGAGTAAAAAAAATGTAAAGGTAACACAAGTAATAAACATACCTTTCACGTGAACTCGGGAAGGTTTAGGTGAGTTAAACCAGGAGGTGGCCACAGAAATGACTAGGGTCAGCAGGGCAAGTAACAGGAATATCCGGCCACTCAGCAAGATGAGATCTTTAATTCCTTAGAAAGAAAAGTTTAAAAGAAACATTTTTCTTTGAAAGAAAAAATTCTTTTTTTTAAAAAGATTTATTTATTAATTATTTATTATGTATACAACATTCCTTCCCTGTATGCTTGCATGCCAGAAGAGGGCACCAGATCTCATTACAGATGGTTGTGAGCCACCATGTGGTTGCTGGGAATTGAACTCAGGACCTTTGGAAGAGCAGTCAGTGCTCTTAACCTCGGAGCCATCTCTCCAGCCCCGAAAGAAAAAATTCTTTCTCCTTGCTACTAATAATAAATAAAGGACTGTGTGTCCCAGAGAGCACAGGAGATGCTAAAGAATGTGGGTACTGACTCTTCCTGAGCCTCCTGGGGCCCTACAATTCAACCTGGCCGTCACAGCCACAGCAAACAGAAAATAATTCTGAAGAAACATCCTGTTTTAAGAAGGCAGTGTTCCGCTGTATTATAAATATTATGAGAATTAGTAATGCATAAGATTTGGTTTCCTTATAAATAAGATTGACAGTAGTGTCTTGTCCAATTCCAGTACTATTTTAGATAGTCATTCCATGGGGCTGGAGAGACGGCTCAGAGGTTAAGAGCACTGACTGCTCTTCCAGAGGTCCTGAGTTCAATCCCCAGCACCCACGTGGTGGTTCACAGCCATCTGTAATAATTTCTGGTGCCTTCTTCTGGCCTGCAGACATACATGTTGGCAGAACACTGTATATATAATTAAATAAATAGTCATTCAAAAAAATGACTACATTTATTTTTCAAGAATTGGTCATTTGGGGCATTTGGGGCAAGCTTGGCAGGAACACCATTATCAGCGGAGCCATCTTCCTCGCCCAAAATGCTTATTTGCTTCTTTACTTTTGGTTCTGGGCCTTAGCCACCTGTCTCCTTAGAATACTTTTCTCCACTGAGCCATGCACTCCTGCCTAGTCTCTAAAACACCAAATTCTTTCTCCGGGCTGCACTGAGCCATTATTTCTCTAGTTCCCAGCACTTATTCGTTTACACGTAAAATCACTACTTACGTGTTTATCTGGGGGAAATGGAACAACTCAGTACTTCCTACACTGTTTTGAGAGCCTAGGCAAACATTCAATTCTCAAAAATATTAAGAGCCACCAGCCAGGCATGGTGGCACACACCTTTTATCCCAGGGCTAGGGGAAGGCAGAAGCAGGCTGATCTTCTTTACCAGGACAGCCAGGGCTACACAAGGAAACTCCATCTCAAAACATCAAAAAATAGAAAATGTTTAGCGTAGCAGTCTGTGTAATAATACAGTTTGTTAAATGCTGGGGAAGAGACGTACAGTAGGATCAAAACTTACCCTGAGTTTTCAGGAGGTTGTTGTTGGTTTTGTTTGACCCTGAAACCTGATTCCAGAATGGTTTTATTTTTTATTTTTAAAGTTTGGCAGAAACACAAGTAGCATTTTACCCAATGATAAGGTCTGGGTCCAGTGGTCCTTTAACTGAAGGTTATTTTGTTTTTGGTTTTTGGTTTTAATGATTTATTTTTATTCCATTACATTGGTGTTTTGCGGTCATATATGTCTGTGAGGGTGTTGGATCCCCTGGAAGTGGAATTGCAGACAGCTGTGAGCTGCCATGTGGGTGCTGGGAATTGAACCTGGATCCTCTGGAAGAACAACCGGTGCTCTTAACCACTGAGCCATCTGTCCAGCCCCAGCTGAAGACCATTTAAAGAAGGAATTACAGAACCGTAGAGCAACACTAGGCATGAAGGGTGCTCCACTGGGAACCTGCATTGCATTGCAGCCACTGCACTGGGAGGATGCAATTCCTTTTTTTTTTTTTAGAGCCTGTTCTGGAACTAGCTCTTGTAAACCAGGCTGGCCTCAAACTCACAGAGATCCGCCTGCCTCTGCCTCCCGAGTGCTGGGATTAAAGGCGTGCGCCACCACCGCCCGGCTGAGGATGCAATTCCTAAAGCGGACATAAATATTAGCACCAGATCACCAAGAAACCAAGGAGGGAGCGTATGGGAAGAAAACCGCTGCCACTTCCCAGCAAAGGGCTCCAGAGCGAAGTGAGATTTCCCAAAGCAGGGGCCACCGCCAGAAGGCCAGTTGCATTTCCTCCACCTCTTGACTGAGTTTTCTTAACCACTGTGATAAGGTGTAGAAACAGAGACAAATCTGAGGTGGTCTCTAGTTCGCAGAGGTCAGTGCTGATGGGAAGCAGATCCCACAATCCGAGATGACGACCTTCTCTCTGACTTGTGACTCAAATATTAGCACTAAGTGGAAAGACGAGCGGGTCAACTCTGCGATGAGCAGTGTGAGCTCTTGCTGTTGTTGAAACAAAAGTCGTGTTGGGCCAGCGAGGGCAAAAGTGCTCGGTTCACAAGTCTGACAGTCTGAATTAGTTTGATTCCCCGGAACACACAGAAAGGTTGAAGGAGAAACCTGACTTTCAAAAGTCTCCCCAGGGGCAGAGGCAGATGGATCTCTATGAGTTCCAGCCTGGTCTACAGAGTGAGTTCCGCAATAGCTAAAGCTGTTACACTAAGAAACCCAGTGTGGGGTTAAGGAGGGAGGCAGACGGGGGAAACTATCCATCCAAGAGGTCTATCTTTTCTACTTCATCCATATCCCAACTCTGTCTGCAGTTGCTACTCATTCTGTTATCCCGGTCCAGGCCATCGGCATAACTACTTATCCACGGGAAACCCCAACTTGCTTCACTATTTTCCACTCTAGTTTCCACCCAAAGCATGTCCACACAGAATCCAAAATGAGCCTTTAAAAAGCGCTGGGTAGCCAGGCGGTGGTGGCGCACGCCTTTAATCCCAGCACTCGGGAAGCAGAGGCAGGCGGATCTCTGTGAGTTCGAGGCCAGCCTGGTCTACAACAGCTAGTCCCAGGAAGGGCACCAAAGCTAAACATAGAGAAACCCTGTCTTGGGGGGAGAGGGGACAGAAAAACAAAACAAAACAAGCTCCGGGGGCTGGAGAGATGGCTCAGTGGTTAAGAGCATTGCCTGCTCTTCCAAACCATCTGTAATGAGGTCTGGTACCCTCTTCTGGCTAGCTGTATACATAATAAATAAATAAATAAATATTTAAAAAAAAAAAAAAAAAGAACTGTTAAAAAAAAAAAGCTCTGGGTAAGCCAAGCATGGTTTGACACCTATCACCTCAACACCTGGGTGCCTCAGGCAGGACGCTTCTTCAAGTTGCAGGCCAACCTTAAACCTAGTTTAATTCTCTGTCACACACACACAAAGAAAAACCAAAACCAAACTACCTCCAAGAAGCCACCTGCCCTCCTCAGCAGGTCACAACGTTCTCAAACGTGGAATAAGAACTTCAACAGTACTGTGGGCTCAAGTTCCCCCAAAGAAGCCCCCTTACAAAAGATGATTAGCTCCTGTGGAACGGTGCTGGTCCAGACACTAATCACATATCACAAATCATCTTGGGCTATCTTGAGCCCCTTTAATAGCCACTCATTGCCCACCTCTATGACTTAAAGTCCTATGGCTATCTCGGGAAAGCTACAGAAGGTATTCACTCAATCCACTAGCTTCCAGCAACGCAAAACCTCAAAAAGTGATCAGCACCTGAGGCCTCTGGGAGATTTCCCCTACACATTACAATAACCCCGTTCCCTGACCTACCAATATGTATTTGTAGTGTTTTATGACGTTATTTTCTGTTACTGCAAAAACTTTACGGAACTGTGGGATGTGGTATTTGCGGTACCCTAAATCTGTGTTCCAAAACCACGGACATTCATATTTGACTCTAAAATAAACTCTTAGTCCCTCTGGGGTGAGAGCCGGTTTTTGTTTTGAGTGGGGTTTTTTTGTTGTTGTTTGTTTTTACGCTAACAGTACCTACAAGTCCTTCCGGCAGTAATGAAGATAGAGATTGCAACAGTGTCTGACTCAGAATAAAGATTCAATAAATGTTATTTGAGGGCTCCCTTTCTACCATGCCTTGACCTTGCCACACAGGGCTTCGTCTGGAACATTCCCCTCCGCTTCACCCTCTTTTCCAGGTGACGGCTTCTCGACTTCAGGACTCAGTCTCAATGCTCGGGAGCCTATTTAGTTCCCACTGTCATCACACGCTGAAGTGCAACAGCTCGCATCTGTCCCCTTTCCAAGTAGACCCTGGCCAGAGCCCAAGAGACCACTTCCCACGAAATGGAGGGGGCTCCGGAAAAGGAGCGGGCGCGATGGACTCTGGGAATTGTAGTCAACGCCGCGCGGAGGCGCCATGGGCAGAAAAGAACTGTACGCAGCATCCAGGTGAGCCGTGAGCGCCGAGAGGCGGGGAGACAACACCTACCGAGGCTCGGGATCCCGCGCCGAAGCTCCAGACACAAGAGAGGGAGAGCGGAGAGCAAGAAGAGGCCAACGACGCCGCGAGAAGCCATGGCGCGAAGGCCCCACCGGGCGCAGTGCCCGCCCCTTCCGGCCGTGCCTTCCGGCGGGGCTGGTGCGAAAACGTCGCGCTGGGAGCCAGCGTTGCGGGCCGGATGTTAGGCCCTAAGGCTGCGGCGTGGGCCCGAGCACGTCAGCCCCTCTGTTACCAAGCTCATGGTTTCCGCCTCAGAAGGCGCAGGCCATCTCCTTTCGGCCGGGGCTGGTCCGAGGAGCCGCCTGCCCTGTGGTGTTGGTCGGGAATGTTGTGGATGGCCCGACTGGGAGGGTCTATAAGATGGCGCTAGGATAGGAAAGGACTGGAAGTGCGGAGCAGTTGAGGCTGTGAGGCCCCGTGGCCTTGTGGCACTTGGGGGTGACAGGGCGTGTGGTTCCTAGCTTTCTAGTTACTAAGCATTTTCTCAGCCTGACGGACCCTGCGGGAAGCTTAAAAGTGGGGCCTGCTCCCGCCCCACACCCGCGCGAGGATTCTCTGGACCTGCTCCCCCCCTCCTCCACACACACACCCCCGTTGCTCTCCTGTCAGCTTGCCTACGCATCACCTTGGCCTCACGGGGTTCTGTGACTTCACTGTCACTCCATGACACATCTGGCAGCTTGGCACCTCAGGGATGGGGGGGACTTCCCACTGAAAGAATATCCAACAGGAAAACATCCAAACTTGCGGTCACTTCTCATTTTAGCTCAAGGTCACATTTATTGTGTCCCACAATTTGCCTGGTTCTCTGGAACTCAGATTCAAGAATGTGTAAATTACTGGATTTGTTCTGGACATACTCAGCTCTGGTTAGATGCCCTACAGAGACTATATGATGTCTGGTGCCACGACAGTGCTTTAGAAACACATTTCCCACGGTGGAGAAGAGTTTCCCGAGGAAATAATGCCTAACCTTTGATTGGTTAGGAATTTGGACTGGGTATGCCTATAATCCCAGCACTAGGGAGGTGGGGACAGAGCTCTTGAGTTTGAGGCCAGCTTGGTCTACATTGTTCTATTCAAACAGGCAGACATGTTGAGACATTTGTCCAAAAAAGAATGGAATGAATAAATTTGGGAGACGGGATTCAAAAGGATAACACGAAATTTCATGTTTAGGAAAATGTAGGGCCCAGCCATGACAGGCTCAACCACCCAGAGACCACCCAAGAATGGACGGTCCAAGGGGGAAAGTACCTAATGTTCCAAGGAAATACCTAAATAAAGGCTCTTTGCTTTTACATACCTGACTCGGTATCCTTCTTGGTTTTTTGGGGAACTCCACAATCTGGGCATAACAGAAGCAATGCAAAGGTGCTCTGTTGGCTAAAATATTGCTGAGGCTTAAAGCTTAAATGAAAGTATACAGAGGAAGCTGGGCGTGGAAGCAGGGGGCAGAAACTGGTGGATTTCTGTGAGTTCAAGGACATCCAGGGCTACAGAGAGAAACCCTGTCTCAAAAAAATATAATAATAATAAATAAAAGTGTACAAAGGAGAGTGAGAAACCTTGAAACACTGAGCCCTAAATGGAATGTCTTCATCAAATTTCTCCCCTCAAGGATCAGGGAAACTCAAGGAAGAGGAGGCAGAGCATAAGAGCCAGAGGGGATGGAGGATACCAAGAAAACAAGGTCTAAATCAAAAAGATGAGTGTACATATGAACTTAGAGACTAAGGTAGCATGCACAGGTCTGAACAGGTCTGCACCAGATGGGATCTTAGAGCTGAAAGAAGTGGACACGTTTCCATCCCTAACCCAGAAGCAATCTCCAATTGATAACCACTTGCAAATGAAAATTTTGTTTTCTCCAAGGGAGTCTCATTGGGAAAACTACTCTTAAGGGCAGGCTGCATGCCCAGCTGTAGATGGCCAACAGAAAATGAACTCAACAGCAGTTTTGGAGGTTCTTTGTCTAATAATGTTGGGCTTTTTCTTTTAAATTTATTTTTTCTTATCTCTTTTTACCCTACAATTCCTTCATGCATATATTATGGTTTGCAGTGTAGTGTTTTTATGAAATTCCCAAGTGTGCAAACATGGGCCTCTGTTTCTTGCACCTTCTCTGGGCTCTTTCCCTTGTTTTGTCCTATTTCAATGTGTTAGTTTGTTTTTATTTTACTTATCCCTTAGAAGCCTGTTTTCCATTGAGAAACAGAAACGGGGTGGATCCAGGTGGGATGAGAGGTGGGGAGGAATAGAGGCAGAGGAAACTAATCGGGACATATTATGTGAGAAAAAAAAATAAAAGGGAAAATTTTCAATAAAAGGGAAAATTCTTTAAAAAGGAAGTGAACAAAGGCACATCGGACCAAGGGCCACTGAAGACTATAACTAGGCAATAAATTTTATTGCTGGGTATGGCAATCTATGGCTATAATCTCAGCACAGGAGGGTGAGGCAGGAGGATTGTGACTGGTTCCAGGCCAGCCTGTATGCAGTGAGATCCTGCCTCAAAAGCAATAAATAACAGTAACAAAAAACTTTAAATTCAAAAAGCTCAAAATATGAGAGCACAGCCTCAAGTCAATAACAAAAACGTCATTTGAGGCTGGGCGATGGTGGCGCACGCCTTTAATCCCAGCACTCGGGAGGCAGAGGCAGGCGGATCTCTTTGAGTTCGAGACCAGCCTGGTCTACAAGAGCTAGTTCCAGGACAGGCTCTAAAGCCACAGAGAAACCCTGTCTCGAAAAACCAAAAAAAAAAAAAAAAAAAAAAAAAAAAAGTCATTTGAATTATAACAGGATACACAGATTAAACTGCTGACTCATTCATATGTCCTCATTGTTCCCTGTGTTGATTCTATATGAAGACAGAAAAGGAATTCCTTCAGTTCTTACCAGCTTCCTTTTGCTATGCATTCCTTTTTGTTGTTGTTTCCTTCTTAACTTCCTGTGTTACCAATTTAATCTATTGATGACACTATTGTGTCTTATTTTGGGCTATAAAGTACAAGTTTTGAGCCTGGCAAGATGGCTCAAAGAATAACACCTGAGTTCGATCCAGAACCCACAGCAGGAGGGAGAGAAACCAACCCCAAAAGTTGTCCTCCGACCTCCACCTGCACACACACAAGAATTTTTAAGTTTTCATTGTAGACACCCAGCATTTACCAGATTTGTTGGTTTTGAACTCCCATCACAGTAATCGCCACATGAAGACCACAGTGACAACCTTTCACTAAGCCACGCTTCCTAATGTAGGCAAGTGTAATAGTAGTCTGACGTGATCTTCCAGGACCTCCAAGGAAAGGTCAAGGTGATTTTTAGAGATTTCTTAAACTGAAATGGTGTGGGTGACATTTTCAATATGGAGCTCTGGTTGTTACATAGTTCGTGGTATAATAGTTTTTGGGCAAGTAGATAAAGAAATAGAAGTCAGCCGGTCCGTGGTGGCACACGCCTTTAATCCCAGCACTCGGGAGGCAGAGGCAGGCGGATCTCTGTGAGTTTGAGACCAGCCTGGTCTACAAGAGACAGTCTGTCTCCAGGACAGGCTCTAAAGCTGCAGAGATTCCCTGTCTCAAAAAACCAAAAAAAAAAAAAAAAAGAAAGAAAGAAAGAAAGAAAGAAATAGAAGTCAGATTTCCCACTCCCTTTTGAGTTGTTGGGGATTGAATCCAGGCCTGAGCATCCCCAACTCTATCACTGTATTGTATTTTTATGAGAACGGGGATTTGAGGATTTGGCCAAGTGAGTTCAATCTCTCAATGTTGGAGAAGGAAGCTGGTTTTTTGTTTGTTTGTTTTTGTTTTTTGTGAGCAACCTGACCCTTCAGATAAATGAATTTTCAGGAAGTTTCTAAGTTCACCATGAAGATCTGTACTGACTTATAGTCTCTGGTAGGTAAAGAAATCCTGGAACCAACACTAAAGCTCCAGTGGTTGATGTAGAGATCCTTAATTTTAGCAGTGACGAGTCAGTGATAAGCTGCAAATATAACAACATCTTATGAAACACCCTAATTTCAGTATATGTGCAGCAATTCTTTTTTCTAGTGCTGGGAAGTAAACCCAGGACTTCATTGGTCCTCTCAGTGAACTTCAGTTGATATGCTGGATTAAAAGCATGTGCCCCCACATTGGTCCAATCAACACATTTTAAATTTACATAATTTAGTTGGGCAGTGGTGGTGCACACCTTTAATCCCAGCACCCAGGAGGCAGAGGCAGGCGGATCTCTGAGTTCGAGGCCAGCCTGGTCTACAAGAGCTAGTTCCAGGACAGGCTCTAGAAACTACAGGGAAACCCTGTCTCGAAAAACCAAAAAAAAAAAAAAAAAAAAAGAGCTATTTCTAGGATAGGCTCCAAAACCACAGAGAAACCCTGTCTCAAAAAACAAAAACAAACAAACAAACAAAAAAACGACTTACATAATTTACATGTCAAACCAAGCCTGGCTTTGCAAATTTACAATTCCAGTTACTCTGGAGGTGGGAGCAGGAGGATTGAAAGCTCCAGACCCAGACCCGCCTGGGTACAGACAAAATTCAAGACCAGACCCTGTCTGTAATCACAACACTTGGGAGGTAGAGAAGAGGAACAGGAGTTGAGTCATCCGCATGCACATAATAAGTTCTAGGCCAGCCTGCGCCTGCTCTATGAGATCCATATGAAATGTTTTCTATTTTTATTTATTTTTTTTTTTTGGTTTTTTTTTTTTTTTGTTTTTTTTTTTTTTTTTGAGACAGGGTTTCTCTGTGGCTTTGGAGCCTGTCCTGGAACTAGCTCTTGTAGACCAGGCTGGTCTCGAATGTTTTCTATTTTTAAATAATATATTACAGTGTGTGTGTGTGCCTGTGTGTGTGTGTCTGTGTGTTATCCCAGCACTGAGGAACAATGACAAGCCAAACTAAAGAGCTTGCTGATGAGCTAGCTCAAATGGTAACCTTCTTCTTAAGTGATAAACCCTGTCTCAAGGAGATAAGAGAGCCACAGAGAAAGACATCCTATTCTGCTCCGGCCACTGCATGCACACACATACACTCTGTGTATGCACCACATATAACCAATTAGTTTATGTTAATTTTTTAACTTTTTATTTGTTTGTTTTTGTTTTTTGTTTTTCAAGACAGGGTTTCTCTGTGTAGCCTTGGCTATCCTGGAACTCACTTTTAGACAAGTATGGCCTCAAACTCGAAAATCCACCTGCCTCTGCCTCCCAAGTGCTGGGTTTAAAGGCTTGCACCACAACCACCTGGCTATTTACTTGTTTTTCTCCACAGGGTCTTATACTGGAAGCTGACTTGGAACCACTGCATGGTCCTAGGTGGCCTCAAACTCAGGTCAATCAATCCTACTGTTAGCCTCTCAAGTATTGAAATTACAAGCATTAGACTGTTGCAGACTATTAAATCACACTGTGAACCCCGAGTTTGTGTTTGCATTAATTAAATAAAATCAACCTTTTTTTCAGGGGGCGGAGCCAGCGACTAGCTGACTGGAATTAGCCATAGAGTCTGGTGGAGCCAGGAATATGCATAAAGAGACACACAAGAAAGAGTAGCTTCTTTTTGGTTTGGGTCGAGTGAAGAAATGCATCTCTTGCTGGGTCTCCAGACAAAAAGCAAGGGTAGCTGGTTGCTTCTCAGCCTCTCTGATCTAGCAGGTTTTCACCCCACATCTGCCTTCCAAGTCTTTGTTGGTAAATAGAACAACTGAGACATATTTTAAGCCTACATATCTTGGCCAGGGCTGAGCCAGTGCCAGCAGGACCAGAGGTCCTTCCAGGTGGGGTGCTTACTGTGGGACCGTGGGACTACAGATGATTTAATTAAAATATAAGTAGATTCATGAGCAGCTGCTAAGCTAACAGACAAACATCATTAGCCACTATGTATGACTGACTGATTTTTCTGTTAATTATCAACATTTCTCTCCATTAACCATGAGGGAATCAGGGATGGAATCAGGTTTGGTGGCAACCAACTTTTTACTCATTGAGCCATTTCAGTGGCCCTCATTTCCACTTCTAAAAAAAAGCTGATTTCTGGGTAAGATTGGAGAGACAAACATGAATAAAATCTCACTAAAACAGTAACAAGCCTAAGCCCTGTGCTGAGTTACATGGAACCATCAGAGAAAAAGGTCACTCCAGAATGTCATTCAGGTTCTGCGGCAGCAGGGTGGTTCAGTTTCTGAATTGAACCTTCAACAGCCAAGCAGAAACATATTTATTGATTGTGGTACAAAGGTGGCTTTGGGAGTAAAACAAGTTCCTCACACCAAAACCCTTTATCTAATGTTTCCTGAAGGAAAGCATCACACCGTTGTGACTTTAGTCCTTATTGTGTGCTGTTTGCAGTGCCCAATAGTGCAAGACACTTCAGGAGTGCCAGGACTGTCTTGTGACCAAAGTCAACAACTCTGTAAATCAGAGAAGACAATCACTGTTTTCTACAATGATTTCTTCAAGGTCTAAGTACCTCCAAGAAACAGCTATCACATTCTGATGTTTATAATATATTGACTCTACTATTTTTTTCCTTCTACAGAGACCACAAAAATGCAGGGACCAAGAGAGAAGAAAGGGGAAGGAGGGAATGGCAAAGAATAGGTAAGTTTCACTCACTGTGATGATGACCATGCAAAATCTCCAAAATACCAAAGAATTGTAAGGATCGTAAGGGGGCGGCAAAATGGAGAGCTGGTTGAAAGTTCATGTAAGATGCATTAAACCCCACAAATCAGTCAGTAAAGGCTTGCTTGTTGCCAAGCCCAATGACCTGAGTTTGACTCCCCAGAACACAAGGGGGAAGAAGAGTTTCAACTCACAAATGTTGTCCTGCTCCCCCACACATTCACTCATGGGTGTGCACACACTCATTCAAATCAATAAAAGCAATATAAAAACTAAAGGCCAACCAGGCAGTGGTGGTGCAGGCCTTTAGTCCCAGAACTCGGGAGGCAGAGGCAGTTGGATCTCTGTGAGTTCAAGGCCAGCCTGGTCTACAGAGTGAGTTTCAGGATAGCTAGAATTGTTTGTTACAAAGAGAGACCCTCTCTTAACCCCCGCCCCCCCAGATAAAACAGAGCCTGATAAGTACAGTTGTTTCTCTGTGTAACAGCTCTGACTGTCCTGGAACTCACTCTGTAGACCAGGCTGGCCTTGAACTCACGGAGATTTTCCTGTCTCTGCCTCCCACATTCTGTGGTTAAAAGTGTGTGTCACCACCGCCGACTGTTTTTTAATTCTTTTAACTTCAAACTTCAATACTTTAAAAAGATGTTGTGGGGCTTGGAGAGATCGCTCAGGAATTAAGATCTCTGGCTGCTCTTCCAGAAGATGCTGGTTCAATTTCCAGCACCCACATGGCAGCTCACAACCTCTAACTCCAGTACCAGGGGATCTGATGCCCTCTCCTAACCTCTGCGGGCGCTGCACATGAGTGGTGCACAGCCATTCTTACAGGTAAAATACCCAAATACATAAGCACAAAGGTTTCAAAAATAAAAATAAAAAGCTGTCGTGGTCATTTTTTTTTCTGTAAAGCCATATTCCTCTTTATCTCTTCATGTTATTTGATAGGTTTTTGGTAATCCACACTCAGTCACTGTGATGGTTTGAGGGTTCCTGTCCCTTTAGAACGCCTCTGCAGGAACCGATTAGGAACAATATGACAGTACTTAAAGGTAGGCTTTCGGCATTGGTTAAACTATGAGTGCTTTGCCCAGGTAAAAGGGATTAGCATTTTTACAAAAGAGACAGAAAGGAGTCTCCTTGTCTTAGAGTACCCTAGAGGAACAGAACTGATAGGAGGGAGTGAACATCATTGAGGTGATTTCTCAAGTCTGTTTGCACAGTACGGGCTGCGTAGTCAAACTGATTTCACTCTGGAGAGGCTGAGAGCCCCGTAGCTACTCAGTCTGCAAGGTTGGATGCCTGGGCAGTCTGGTCTGATAGTAGCAGGTGGGTGCTCCACGAGCTGCAATCAGAGGCACACGCACAAACAGAACCCTTTCCTCCCTGAGCCCTTCACATCTGAACCCCACCAGAAGGCTCTTCTCACTCAGAGTCTTCATCCAGTTAATCCTTCCCAGAGACACCCTCATAGAGCCTCGTCTCTTAGTTGATTCCAAACTCAATCAAGCTGACAACCAAGATTAACTGTAACCCCAGTCTCCATCCATACACATTCACTATGTGAGAATGCAGCCACAAAATGCCATTAGGAGAGTCTTCGTCACATTTTCTCTCTCTCTCTCTCTCTCTCTCTCTCTCTCTCTCTCTCTCTCTCTCTGTGTGTGTGTGTGTGTGTGTGTGTGTGTGTGAAGAGAGGGCCTCATGAAAGCTAGAAAAAACAGCCTACCACTGAGCTCCCTACTCTTCTTAAATTTTGGAACAGAGTCTCACTAACTTGTGGGGGATTGGAGAAAGTTCTGAATGAATGACTGTGTCCTGGTGACATGGGCACGGCCCTGTCAAATACCCTAGGCTCAGACCCGTGGAAAATGGCAGTCATTGGGGGCTCAGAGGGAAAAGGCAAGGCCTCCTCTTTGGGCCCAGATGTGGATGTTGGCAGTGTGTACAGAAAATGTCCACCATAGCTTCCGCACCCCAGATATTTACGGCCTGAAGAGTGCTCCCCTACAGACTGGTTCTGCTGAGATTAGCTTCGAGCTGTCTCCTTGGACCAACTGAGCACCATCAACCCTGCCTCCTTACTTCTATGTGTATAATAACTTCATCCCTTGTTCAGCAGTGTGCAATAATCCTGTCTGTATAGTAAGCGCACTGTGCTTCCAGGTGCTGTGGCTTCTCCATCAGAGACCAGTCTACCCAGTTCCAGCTTTTCCGTGTCTGTCTTTTCTTCATACTCCCGCCTCCTCGGGTCCATCCCTGGAGTCATGCTGAACACAGCAAAGTTGCACATGCCTGCCTTGAGCTTGTTCTGTAGCCCAGTCGGGTCTCAACTTCATTTTATTTTTATTATTTTGGTTTTCCAGACAGGGTTTCTCTGTGTAGATCTGGCTGTCCTGGAACTCGCTCTGTAGACAAGGCCGGTCTCGAACTCACAGAGATCTGCCTGCCTCTGCCTCTGCCTCTGAGTGCTGGCATTAAAGGAGTGCGCCACCACAGCCTAGCATCTTAACCTTATTTATTTTAAATCACAGATGTATGTTCCCAAGTGTGTGTCTGTGTATCAGGGTGGGCACATAAGTGTGGCCACTCAGGGAGGTTAGGGGTGTCAGACCTCCTAGTGCTAGAGTTACAAACTGTTGTGAGCCTATTGTGGGTTTTGGGAATTGAGGTAGAGTTCTCTTAACCACCAAACCATCTCCCCATCTTTTATGGTTGAATGTAGCATTAGCTGGCCTGGAACCCATGGCCTCAAATTCATAGAGATCTGCCTGCCTTTGCCCTCCACGTGGTAGGATTAAAGGTGAGGGTCACATGTCGCCTGCACAATTAGTGCCCTTTCCATTTTATGATCAAGAAATCAGTGTATGGGAGGGGCCGTTTATATGTATTTATAACTTTATCTCATCATACTTTTAACCCAGTTCATAAGAGAGCTGCTTTCACTGTGACCTTGAAAAATGTTTTCTTGCTGTTATTCTGTCTACATTTATTACTGGGTACTATACTAGACAGAAAAAAAAAATCTATCTTCTTCCTTGATCATCTTGAACCCAGATTCCTCCTACTTCTGCCTCCCAAGTCATATTACTTTTCAAGCAGGAAAAAAATAACCCAAAAACAATGAACTATATAACATTCTCATTCGGTGCTTTCTGATTGGTGTGCGGGACCTAGGGGACCTGTATTCATTATTTCTTCGCCGTGGGCTTCCAGTCTTCTGCTTCTGTGTGTACACTGTTCCCAAAGACCCTGCCTGGGATCTTGGCAGATTGAGTTAGCAGTAACTTCCACAGCTTGGCAAGGCAATGCCTTTGTCTTCAAGCTTCATCTGCGGATCGTTTCTGCCACTCAACACATTAATCCCAGCCTTTTAAAAAGTACAAGAGAATCACGTTAAAGAGGAAAAATGCGGTTTAAATTCCTGTCTCCTGCCCTCAGCGACTCTGAACGTGAGTCAAGGCCTAACAGGAGAAGCAGGGGACAAACGTTTTCTTGGGTCCCGATCCACGCGCTGCGGGGCGGGTGCTAATCGAGGGGTGGGGACGTTGGCCCTCCGCCCGGCCCGCCGCGGGTGCTTAGTCACGCCGACGCTGCTCCCGTTCCCCGCGCGCACTTCCGCGCATGGCGCTGCTGCCCCGGGCACTGAGCGTGGGCGCGGCCCCGAGCCTGCGGCGGGCGGTGCGCGCGCTCACTTGCGCCATGGCGAGTCCTGGCGAGCTGCAGACCCCGGCCCCGGCCGCCGCTTCCTTCGACTACCTGGTGATCGGCGGCGGCTCGGGAGGACTGGCCAGCGCGCGGCGGGCGGCGGAGCTCGGCGCCAGGGCCGCGGTGGTGGAGAGTCACAAACTGGGTGGCACTTGCGTGAGTATCAGGGCCCTCGGGCCGCGTCGGCAGCGCGCTTGCTCCCCGACCTCTGCGCGGCCGTCCCGGGCGCTTCCTTACTCGGAGGCCCGGGGTCCCGGGAGATGGCGGGAAAGAGGAAAAAAGAGGCCGGCCGGCCACGCAACACAGGTGCAATGCTAAGGAAAGCCAAGCATTTAAGCCCAGCTTAGCTGCCCGGCATGCATCTCCATACGGGGGAGTATTGCATCTGGCGCTGGAGCCAGGGAAACACGAAACTGCCTCTGGGAAACTGCTAGTGGCGTGGGCGAGTAGGGAAGACGAGGGCTCTGGCGTTGAGGAATGGGGACCTGATCTCGTCTATATTTCAAGGGCAGAGTGATGGGTAGCAGGAGTGTTCAGCTTTGGCTGCGCATGGGAATCCCCTGGAGAGTTGAAGTTCTGCCGCGCTTGTTCCCGCGCATCCAAGACTCCCAGCTGTGGCTAGAAGTACCGCGTGGGTGTTAGCGAGCTCAGAAAGTCGCAGTTGATCTAAACTGCAGCCAACGCCGAGGACGACAAGCTACCTTAAGAGAAATCTTAAGGAGTTTCTCAGCTTCGTGATACTGTTTGTTTTGCATTGTTTGGGGACAAGTTTTCAAATTACACACACGCAGAGGGAGAGGGGTAGATTGGAAAACTTTATCTTTTTAAGTCTCGAACCCACATTAGTGTGGCCCTTTCCTATCACAAGATCAAGGCAGAGTTCTTGTGGGTGACTGAAAATGCTGACCCAAGAGTCACCTGAGACTCGGGTTCTCTCAATGCCTTTTGAAGAGTGACGTTTAAATTATACTTTGTTGGGAACTCCTTAGGGGCAGGGATGGGTTCCTTTATTTGTGTACTGCTTGTTACCTTAAAATACCTTGCTCGGTAGCTGTTTGTGAAATGAATGAAGCTAGAGATGGTGGCTGGAAGCAGGCTCAAGCCACTGCTGAACATGAGGGTGGAGGGGGGCGTTAAGAGAAAGGTAAAGTCGTGATTGACTGTTAATGATTGACCTGCACTTTGACTCTAGAAATCCGTGCAGAGGGCAGACTGAAGGATGCTGCTCAGAGCCCGCCCTTTGCCCTCCACAAATGGTAGAAGTTCTGTCATTTGTCCCCTCCGCACTCTCAGGGCTTTTGTCTTCCAACTTCCTTCTTCATGTCACCTTGGATTTGGGACGTCCACTGTCATTGTTGGTAAAGAAGGGGCCGGTGGGTTTAGGCTCCCATTAAGAAGGTGAGGACAGAGATAACCGCTTCCACAGCAAGCAGAGAACCGCTCAGAATGACAGAGTTTGCCACCTGCGGTACACCTAGCCTTGCCCGGTTCATCCTTGTGCAGCAGCTCCCATTTCACATCCAAGCACTGGTGTCCCTGGGACATCAATGTCCGGTGCTGTTCTAGTGGCATAACTTTGGGTATCTCCCCAAAGTAGCTTTTGGCTTGGAATTACGAAGCAGGGTAGGGCAGCCAGTATCAGAGAAAATATAACCAAAGGGTAGACCCAATAACATGCGTCCATTGGAGCTCAATTTCTGAATTTAGGTAAGCAAACAAAAACCAAATGTAGTTGTAAGGTGTTGGATTAGATTAAAAAAAAACAGCTGGGGGCTGGGGGTGGGAGAGAACCAAAAGAATTATCTCCCCCCCACCCCAGAATCTTTGTCCCTGGAATAATTAAAGATAATCCCTTACTGCCCAGTGCACTGAAGTTATTCCTGAAGAAACAAATTAGAGATGATCTTTGAATTCAGTTTCAAAGTCTCTGAGAAGCGCAAACCAGGGCTTCTCCTGCTCACGACTCCACACCAACAGAGCAGCAGAGGGAAGCGCCCCAAGGCGGGGTAGTTCTCTCCCCACACAGACCTTGGGGGGAACTCCACGGGAGCTCGCTGAGTGTACTGACCCTGGGATTAGGAGGAACCCAGTTCTTGTGAGGTTCTCTATTCTCTACATCTTGCCAGGAAGCATGTGGTAAGGGCTGACTGAGTGACTGGCAAAGTTATAGTGAACTGGGCTGCATGGTGCTGCCCAAGAAACCCGCATGGCAGGCCCGGGAAAGGGCTGCCCAGTAGACTGCAGCTCATGTAGTCAGCAGACAATGATTTAACGACATGCAGCCTGGCTTATTGTTGACAGCATGCACTTTAATTTCTCAATGTAGCTCTCTAACCAGCTTGGTGGAAGGAAAATTCATTTCCTTTTTTAAATAAAGATGTATTTATTTATTATATATAGAGTTCTGTCTGCATGTATGCCTGCAGACCAGAAGAGGGAGCCAGATCTCATTACAGATGGTAGTGAGCCACCATATGGTTGCTGGGAATTGAACTCAGGACCTCTGGAAGAACAGCCAGTGCCCTTAACGCCTGAGCCATCTCTCCAGCCCAGTTCATTTCCTTTTGATTCCAATAGGTTCCCCTTAAAAATAGAAACTAGCCCTCATTGGCTTTGTGAATTTAGAACTTTATAAAATGAAGCCCCTCCTGCTCGCTCGCTCTCTCTCTCTCTCTCTCTCTCTCTCTCTCTCTCTCTCTCTCTCTCTCTCTCGTTTTTTTGTTTTTGTTTGTTTGTTTGTTTTTGTGTTTTGGGACAGGGTTTCTCTGTGTAACAGACCTAGCTGTCCTGGAACTGCTCTTGTAGACCAGGCTGGCCTCAAACTCACAGAGATCCACCTGCCTCTGCCTCTCAAGTGCTGCTGGGATTAAAGGTGTGCGCCACCACCACCCAGCTCTCCTCCTGCTCTCTTGAGTGTTAATTATAGAAGTGGTTTTAAATTGGGGAGCTGGTTGGAGTTAGTAATAAGTATTATTTTTCACTTTGGCCATTTGCCTTGTTGATTGGCTATCTTACAGTGATAATTGCTATATTTTTATTTTTAAAAAAGAATGTTTTTGAAGAGCAAACAAGCAGTTTGTTCAGAAGTAAACAAACAAACAAAAAAAAAAAACCCCAGCTCTCTGTAGCTAGAAGGGGCCTCAAAAATGAGCTACCTGTTTTGTTTTTGTTTTTTTTACACTTTAAATATTATCTTTTTCTTTTTAAATGTGTGTGTGAATGGGTGGAGGTACCTACAGTGGTCAGAGGTGTCAGATGCCCCCAGGAACCACAAAATTACAGGTGGTTGTGAGTCACCTGACCTGCGAGCTGGGAATCAAACTGGGTCCTCTGGAAGAGCAGTCAGTATGTGCCCTTAGCTGCAGAGCCATCTCTCCGGCTATACCTTTACTTGAATGCTGGGATTATAGTGGACACCAAGGTGTCCAGTTAGAATACAGTTTTTTTTAAATTGTTTTTATTGAGCTATATAATTTTCTCCACTCTCCTCCCCTTCTGTCCTCTCCCATGGTCCCCGTGCTCCCAATTTACTCAGGAGATCCTGTCTTTTTCTACGTCCCATGTAGTTTAGAACCATATATGTCTCTCTTAGGGTCCTCGCTGTTGTCTAGATTCTCTGGGATTGTGAATTGTAGGCTGGTTTTTCTTTGCTTTATGTCTAAAAGCCACTTATGAGTGAGTACATGTGAGATTTGTCTTTCTGGGTCTGGGTTACCTCACTCAGTATGATGTTTTCTAGATCCAAGAATACAGGTTTTTTTAAAGCTGATTTAAGTGGCTGTGTGTGAGTGTACGTTACCAACGGCACATATACAGAGGCCTGAAGCAGGGGCTGGTGTCCTCTCTTATCAACCCCCCCATTTCTTTGAGGAAGGATCTCCCACCAAACTGGGGGTTCACATTTTCTCAGCTAGGCTAGACCAGCCCCAGTGACCCTCCTGTCCCTGCACCCCTCAGGTTGGCTAGGTTATTACCTGAGTGCTGGGACCTGGAGTCTGGTCCTCACGATTGTCCCCCAGTACATTAGCACTATCTGTCCAGGCCCCAGCTGTGTGTTTGTTTTTCAAGTGCACACAAAACTCTATCGGTGGCTGACAGCTCTGCTGATCACGGCCTTAAGGCATCTCACTGGTTTCCCACCAATCACAGGAATCCTGGGCTAGGTCTTAGGCTATGTTCGTCCTCAGCATCTTTCCCTCCGAGTAAAGCCTGAACCACAGTTGTAAAGGTAAGGCCTTTTATATGACACGCTGGACTCAAACCCTGCCCAAAACTCATCATCCTTTCCAGTGTTTCAAAGAGGCGGTCTTTCTGAAAAGTAGTCTTCGAGTCCTCCGATTTTCCAGATTCTATTTGCTAAGGTCTACCTGATAAAGCTTCATTGTGATCCTACCCTTCACTATTATCCTGTACCCAGAGACTGTAAAGGAAAGAACGATGCTTCTCTACGGTTCCAAGTTAGCGGGTTTGGGGTTTATTTTGCCCCCTAGAAAAAGATGGGTCACTACCTATCCAGTTTTGTTCTTGGAATTTTTCTTATATTTGTTTATTTATTATTTTTGGTTTTTGGAGACAGGGTTTCTCTGTAACTTTTTGGAGCCTATCCTGGAATTTGTTCTGTAGACCAGACTTGACCTCACAGAGATCCACCTTTCTCTGCCTCTCAGGTGGTGGGATTAAAGGTGTGCGCCACCACCGCCTGGCTGGGATCTTCTTTTTAATTTAGCCCGCACACTAATAGGGTAGGGCTCATTATGAAACTGTCACGTGCACACACACACACACACACACACACACACACACACACACACCCGGCACTGCTCCCTCCCATCCCTACACCTTCCTCTTGCTGACTATACTTCCTCCCCACCCCACCTCTGGCTCCCCAGCAACCTCAGAAAGCAACTTAAGCATTGGGATGCTCTGAGCCACTCGGCCCCCACACAAAGCAACTCTGAGCACACTGTAGGTGTTTTTTTTTTTTGTTTTGTTTTTGTTTTTGTTTTTTTTTTTTTTGAAGTGTGTAGACAGATGCTGATGCACACCCATAACCCTGGAAGGCACTGGCAGGAGTAACAGGATTTCCAGGCCAGCCTGGGCTACATAAAATCCTAAATTTAACCCATGAAAAATGGAATATGCTTCTGATTAGGGTCAAGATGGCCAGACCTACACATGACTTACTGCTAAGGTCTATCTATCTGGTTTATTTTCAAGAAGCTTCTACCATTTCTTTTTTAAAACTTGGACCTAGTCATTCATTTCCAGAACGCACTAAGCACCCACTGTGCAAGCTAACGCCCTATGTGGATCTCATGGGGAGCTTGTGGGGGTTCCTGCGCTCTAATCTTATTTAAGGTGCCCATGCATCCAACCAAGAAACTAGATGGAGAGGATGACCGAAGACGACAGCCTTCTTGGGCCAGAGAATCCACACTGCAGTGTCCCTGTGCACACTTTAGAGCCTGGAGACGGAAAACAGGGCCAGAGTCCTGAAATAGCGCCTGTCCTATTTTGGCAGCCCCGGAGAACAAAAGCTCGGTGCCCCCAGCCACACTCTGTCTTTCTCCTGCTGCTCCTCCCCCTGGCCGCAGGCCTAGAGACCACCAGACACTGGCACCTGGGGCACCTCCAGTATTAGCAAATGGAAGGTGGCAGAAGGAGCATCAGGAGATAAATGCCAGCAGCAGCTAGGCGGTGAGTTGGAGGCAAGCTGAGGTGACATGTGATTCTGTCTCAAAGAAGAACTGGAAGGCTGAGGCAGGAGGATAGGCAACTCAAGGCCAGAGTGGGCTACCCGCACTCCTGTCTCAAACAATACAAAATACAAAACTGAATAAAATACTCATACAAAGAGAAACGCTTTAGTTCTTTATAAAAAGCATAAAGAGTAAAATATGATGTTTTCTCCCTTTCCCAAGAACAGTGTTGACAGTGGAGTAGCCCCACCCACCACAGATATGAGGCCACTCGGTGATGGAATGTGTTTTGAGGCATATGGGGCCACAGCATCATGAGGAAATGTCTTAGGAGCCCACCACTACGCATGCATGTGCTGTACACATGTCTGTGTAGCATAGATGGACCAGAAGTGATGTACTTGCTAATGCTGATGTTAATAAATCTTTAAAATGTCTTAGCAATCCGATAGATGGAAAGTAATTCACTAGATGACCTTTTGCATGTATGTTTATGCGTGTGTGTGTGTGTGTGTGTGTGTGTGTGTGTGTGTGTTTGCTTTAGAACGTGTGTGGCAGCCAGAGTGTCAGCCTCAGGTGTTCCTCAGGTGCTGTCCAATTTGCTTTTAGACAAGACCTTTGACTGGTACCTGGGACTTCTATTATGATAGGCTGGCCAAGCCCCAACAACCTATCTCTACATCTTGGCTTTGGTATTTAAAGTATGTACCACCCCTTCTGGCTTTTTTTTTTAATGTGGATTCTGGGGATTAAACTCAGGTCATCATGGTCTTCTGGGGCAAGCAGTTTATTGACCAAACTATCTCTCCAGCCCTAGCTAGTCTTGTTTTGTTTTGTTTTGTTTTTCAGTACAGGGTTTCTCTGTGTAGATCAGGCTGGCCTCGAACTCAGAGATTTACCTGTCTCTACCTTCAAGTTCTGGGACTAGAGGCACATGCTACAATACCCAGCCTTCTAGATTACCTTTTATCTCTACTTTAAAAACATGTAGTTTTTCCGTTGAATTGCTTTGATTCTGAATTTTCCTATATACATGATAGCGTGCTCAAATGTTTATAATCAACCGTGTGCTTATATGAAGCACAATCATCTCTGCACATCTAGAATTTCTGTATTTTAGTTTGCTTAGTTTTAGGGCAGAATCCTGTGTAGCCAAAGCTGACCTCAGGCTTTGTAGCCAAGGATGGCTTTGAACACACGATCCAGCTTCCACCTTCCAAAGCTGGCGTTATAGGTGTACAGTTACGTCTTATGGGTTTACAGCTGTCTTAGGGCCTGCTTCCCTCCCCCATGTCTGTCGTCCCAGGGCAGAGGAGTAGTGCTCCAACTGGGTGCCTAAAACAAGTTTCTCTTTCTTAGTGCTGGCAATCCCCTGTGACCATACCACTGTTGCCTTTAAACCTCAAGCTGTGTTTGTTGTGGGTTCCAGTCCAGTTATCACCAGGGCTGTATGGGTAAATACAGTACCCTCACTCTTGGTATGTATATGTATGGTGCTGATACCTTGTCTTCCTGCTCCTTTTCTGTCTTCCTTGCCCCCCCTAACTTTGTCCCTAGGTGTTTTGGTGGAATCTCAGTATCTCTTTCTCTGTATCTCTGTCTCAACCTCTCTGCCTTTTGTACAAAGATTAGTTTCAATGTAGTCTGTAGCTCCTTTGTAAACCAATTAAAAAAAATTTTTTTTTTTTTTTGTAAAAAGAAAAAGTAGCCTTGGGGCTGGAGAGATGGCTCAGCGGTTAAGAGCATTGCCTGCTCTTCCAAAGGTCCTGAGTTCTATTCCCAGTCAACCACATGGTGGCTCACAACCATCTATAATGGGGTCTGGTGCCCTCTTCTGGCCTGCAGGCATACACACAGACAGAATGTTGTATACATAATTAATAAATAAATAAATAAATATATATTAAAAAAAAAAAAAGAAAAGAAAAAGTAGCCTTAACAGGAGGAAGAGGCAAGGCAGTCTCTGAATTTGAGGCCAGTCTAGTCTACACAGGGACTCCCGGGCTAGCCACCGCTGTATACTGAGACCTGTGTCTCATATGAGACAACAACAACAAGAGTAGCCATAAGTCTTGTTCTTTTTCCTTGTTTTTTTTTTTTTTTTTTTTTTGTGAGACAGGATCTCACCTGTTGCCTAATCTGGCTTTGAACTCTCTGTAACCCTGCTGTCCTTGAACTCCTGCCTGGCCTCCCAAGGCCGCTGCCCCTAGCCCTCCAGTTCAGGGTATGAGATCCACTGAGCTTTTCTCGTTTCGTTAGCAGCGGTTGCTAAACATCCCAGGTTCCATACCACATGCCTTATAATCTTGTGCTTTTGGTGACTGCTCACCAATTTGTAAATATGTGGCACCGCCGATTTCAAAAAATAGTGCATTTGTTTGTTTGAATGTGTGCATATGTGCATGAGTGCACCGGGTGCCCCTGCCATGGCGCATGAGTGGAGGGTAGAGGACAACTCGTGCTGGTTGGTTCTCCTCCTCGGGCAGTCTAGTCAGCCTTGGCTGCAAGCATCTTGACCCACTGTGCTATCTCACTGCCCCCACGCAGAGTATTTTTACGGATGCACTGTTGATGCCTTCTTTTGTCTTAGAACCTCCTATGTCAGCCAAGATAAATTATTTCTTCTTCCTAGTCAGTAGTTATCTGGTTAAAGAGTATCTGGAATGTGTGTCAGGGGATCTGTAATTTTCCCTTTAAGCTGAAATCAGTCTGGTTTTCCTTCTGCAAGCGGCATTCCTGCTAGTACACACAGAACATTACCCACACAGTGAGATCCAGGCTTGGATTTGTCTTTATTTTATTTTATATTTTATTTTATTTGAGACAAGGTCTCATGTAGCCTAGGCTAGACTCAATCTTCTCCGTATCTAAGGATCCCGGGATCCAGATCCTCCTGCTCCCACCTCCTAAGTGCTGGGATTCCAGGTGTGTGCTCCCATGCCTGGCCAGGGCTCACACTTCCTACTCCCAAGCCGTTGTAAACACATTCTTAGATGCCCCAGCTTTTAATAACGAGGCAGTGATCAAAAGCGGTTAGCAGGCTGGGGAGATGACTGAGTAAGTGAGAAGCTTGCTGTATAAGCATGACTTGAGTCTGGATCCCAGAACCCACGTAAATGCCGGATGTGGCAGCTTATACTAGGCCCTGGGGCAGGCAGATCTTAGGGGCTCTCTGCACAGTCAGTGTAGCCAAAGTAGTGGGCTCCGGGGTCAGTGGGAGGCCTATCTCATATGGAGTCGACCTGAGCTCCACACACATGCAGGTAAGCACGCACATGCGCACACACACACACTTAAACGTACACTACATACACGCACAAAGAAAATCTCACTGCCCCTCCCCCTTTTTTGAGAAAAATGGATACACATGTTCTGCTCTGTCACATGAGGAATGAACACAGCATGATTTTCTAATCGTGGTAGGAAAAGCAAGTGACTGTAGGATCCAGTTCACTGTGACTGTCACTAGTTGTGGCTGGTCTCGGGGTGACACTGTGACCTTTGGTATTCATTTTTCTTATAGGTGTTTGAATGACTCAGATTGGGCATTCTTAACCTGTGTCTTTTTGCATTTTTTTTCCCTAGGTGAATGTCGGATGTGTCCCCAAAAAGGTAAATTTTTAATCTCGCCTCCCCTCGCTACTCCTTGCTCATGTTTAGTGAATCATGGTCAGAATAAGGGCGTTCCAAACATACCACTTGCAGATTGCCCTCGTTAGGTTTCTGTGGCAAGCACCTGACCAAAAGCACCTTGGGGAGGAAAAGGGGTTTTTTTTGTTGGTTTTTTTTTTTTTTTTTTGGTTTTTCGAGACAGGGTCTCTCTGCAGCTTTAGAGCCTGTCCTGGAGCTAGCTCTTGTAGACCAGGCTGGTCTCGAACTCACAGAGATCCGCCTGCCTCTGCCTCCCGAGTGCTGGGATTAAAGGCGTTTCAGATTACAGCTCACAGGTCCATCATAAAGGGAAGTCAGGGCCGGCACTGAAGCAGAGACCACCATGAAACACTGCTTACTGGCTCGCTCCCCGTGGCTCGTTCAGCTTGCTTTCTTATTTAAATCCACAAAGCTTACACAAATACAAAGTTTAAAAGAGGAATAAGAGTAAACTAAAAAGTGTAAGGAATAATAAAAAAACTTCAGAGGCCATTAATATTCTACTTTTTATTGTGTTTATAGGCTAGCTAATTTAACGGCATCATTTTCCCTGATACTTCAGATATAAAATCTGTCTAGCCAGATCCCGAATCTTCTCTCTGAATGTATTTAGTTGCCATTTGACTCCAAGGTCACTATGTTTGCCTGTCATGTTTCCCTCATGGCTTCTGTCTTCAGCACTCAAGCGTGACTAATTTTGATCCTTTTTTTTTTAAAAAAAAATAGGTAATGTGGAACACAGCTGTCCACTCTGAATTCATTCACGATCACGTGGATTACGGCTTCCAAAGCTGTGAGAATAAATTCGATTGGCAGTAAGTGTTAATGCTACAAGGGTTCCATTTACAAGTCTGGGTGCTTTTGAAACCCATTTGTACTTTGAGGGGTGGGGATTTACTGTGTCCAAATATGTCCAGGGTTGGGTGTGTAGCTTGGTCGCAGAGTTCTTGCCTAGACTGATTGAATTCAGGCAGTCAGGCTTGGCAGCATGCGACCTTACCTATTAAGCCATCTTGCTGGTCTGGCTTCTGATCTACACAAACAGAGGCACACATACTGCAGATGCTCCCTGAGCATGCTCCAGAACGGAACAGGAGCATCCTGAGCGTCCTCAGCACAGAGAAGCTTCTGGCCCAGGGGGACACCTCTCTTCAGTTACTTTTTTTGTTCTTACGGATAGTCAGTGGTTTTCGAGGCTGATGCCCTGGCTTCTAGGTGAAGAAAGAAATTTGTTTCTGCGTAGTGACTCGGGTGTCTTTACAGTGTCATCAAGGAGAAGCGTGATGCCTATGTGAGCCGCCTGAACACCATCTACCAAAACAATTTAACCAAGGTGCGTATGCTGGCCTTTGAGCTTGGCGAAGGAGCCCTAGAGGAGGCATCAGATCTGACCAGACAAAAATGTAGCCTTTGGATATGTCTTCCTATTTTTTCTTTTTCTTTTCTTTTTTTTTTTTTTTTTTTTTCTCTGTGTGTAGCCCTGGCTGTCCTTGAACTCAGTCTGCAGACCAGGCTGGCCTCCAACTCACAGAGATCCCCTCGCCTCTGCCTCCCAAGTGCTGGAATTAAAGGTGTGCACCACCGTTGTCTGTTGTCCGGCCATGTCTTAATACTTCTATACTTTTTTTCTGTTAATCATTTTGAAGCTGACTTTACTGATCAGGAGCATTTGATCCAGGAGGCCAGTCTCTATCTAGCAGACAGTGTATGCCAGGTCTGTAGCGAGAATACACGAGAGTGCTTGAGTGGTTGGAGGTGAGCCGGCAGCTTGCTGGTGCTGCTCTTGGATGGTCGGAGTGGGGCAGGCAGCTTGCTGGTGTTGCTCTTTCCTGTGGGCAGAACAGCTGTGGCGGCAGCTAACCTGTCCTGTGTCAATGAGTGCTCACCCCTATTTATACATCTGAATTCTTTTTTTTTTTTTTTTGGTTTTTTTTTTTTTTTTTGGTTTTTCGAGACAGGGTTTCCCTGTAGTTTCTAAAGCCTGTCCTGGAACTAGCTCTTGTAGACCAGGCTGGCCTCGAACTCAGAGATCCGCCTGCCTCTGCCTCCCGAGTTCTGGGATTAAAGGCGTGCGCCACCACCGCCCGGCACAACATCTGAATTCTTTTGAAGCTGTCCCAGACTCTCGTGGATTCTCGCTACCCAGTTCTACCCTCATGTGTGCATCTTCAGTAGCTCTGTCCCTTCAGTTCCAATAACAGGAGAGAAGGATTTATAGGACAATGTGCTGGCCAAAGCCAGGAGCACATGCTCAAAACCCAATGTCCATCCTTTGCTGAGAACAGCTTCTTACAGACTGGATCCAGAAATACAATTTTGTAAGTAAATTCTTATCAAGAATATTCTGCAAAGGTGTATTTGCCTACAACAAATATTTGTCCTCTGTCCCTCTCTCCTGATACCTTTTTTAAATTAAAGATTTATTTTTGCTTATACGTATATGTGTATGTATGTGTGCAGTTGCCCATAGGGGCAAAGACGGTGTTAGATCCCCTGGAACTGCAGGTACAGGCAGTTGTGAGCCACCTGACGTAGGTGCTAGGCTCCCAGTCTGGGTCTTCTGGAAGAGCAGCAGGCCCTCTTAACCACAAAACCATCTGTCCAGCACCCCTCCCCTTTTGTAGGAGCTTAGAATGTAGCCTTGGCTGGCCTGGTCCTCACTGTGCAGAACTCACAAAAATCTTTTTACCTCTGCCTCTTGAGTGCTAAGACTAAAGGCATGTGCCATGGCCAACTGCTACTGGAATTTCTTTAAGGTGGCAAACTAAATTTTAAGAAAAAAAAAGATGGGCTTACGAGATGGCTCGGAATTAAGAACACTAGCTGCTTTTCCAGAGGACCCCAGTTTGGTTCTCCGTCACCCACATGGTGGCTAACAGCTATGATTTCAGATCCAGGGGATCTGATGCTGTCCTCTGGCCTCTGCAGGGCACTTTGCATGTGTGGCATACATGCAGCGAAACACCCATACCCATAAAATAAAAATAAATAAATCTTTACCAAAAAAAAAAAAAAAAAGTAGGAAAGTCACTGAGAAATCAGCATTTCTCCAGAACTTAGGATTGGTGTGTGGTGGAGTTCACTGCAACCCTGTGATAGGCTAGAGCTGGTAGAAGGTTCTACAGCAAAAGGAACTTGGATGCTGTGTCCCAGGCAGTGCAACTATTTCTCCCAACTATTAAGTGTGTTGTCACCACTCAGCCCTTTTTCTCCCAGGGAGCACTCATTGCCCCCCAAGAAAGGCTGTTAGTAACGCATGTGGGTTTGGCATTAGTTTAAATTCAGGTCATTAAGCCAGGCACCTGCAAGAACAGGCCTGGAAGGGAGGACAGAGTTCAGAACCAGGCGTGCTGCAGAGCGCTGACTCATTCCTTTGTGTGAGCATACTTATGGGGTTCCATTAGCTTTTCATCATCCGCCTTTGTGTGCCAGGACATAGGTCACAGCCGGCTGAAGCTTGCTGGCAGGCCTCGGATTGACCCCTGGTACAGACAGGGTTCCACTGAGCAGGTCAAGCATTACTGCTCTCAGAATTTCCACGGTAGAGTTTGTTGTTTTTAACTTTCCTCTCACCAAAGAAAGCAAAGGTTGCCTCTTCGTCTGTTGGCCAGAGTATTTCTCGGGCGTCTTTCCCCTTTATTTATTTGTCCCTTGTCCTCCCCTCTGGCATGTCATTTTTTAGTGTCTTTCCAATGTGAGGAAGGAAGACTTTCACCTTCAGCTCTTGGAATCAAAGATGCTGTCTTTTTCCTTGGAGTGACTGGCATGGGTTTTGTTCTCTTGCTTCTGGCTCAAGGTAGCACCGTTATTTCTTGTTATTCACGTCCAGCACAAACGGGCAGTGGGCAGTGAGCTCTCCTGCGTATCAGTTACTAGTCAGGAGGCCTAAGAATGTGAGCAACAGAATCCATCTTACTGTTTAGAAATCCCAAATCAAAATCTTGTGTTGTACCGTGGCACTCGCCTGTAATCCCAACAGTGAAAGGCTGAGGCAGGAGGATTGCCACTTGAAGGCAAACTTGGGCTCCAAGAGACAGGTGTCTGCGCTTTGTATTCCTAACACTCGGAAAGTAGAGGCAGAAGAACCAGGATTTTTGAGGTCATCCATTACTACATAATTGGATTGGAGCCTAGCCTGGGCTTTCTTTGGGGGGGGTGAATTAAGGAGTTGATGTATTAGGCAGCTAGATATTTTTTGAGATGGGTTTCCTGTACTTCAAACTGCCTGTGAACTTGCTATATAGCCAAGGATGACCTTGAGTGAGTGCCTGATCCTCCTGCCTCCTCCCAAGTGCAGGATTCTAGGAGCACACCACCCCTCCCAAGCAGGTGTGCTTTTTGTGCGTTTGCTTCTTAAGTCTTACAACTGCTAATGCCAGCGTTCCCTCCCCAGTCCCACATAGAAATCATCCATGGCTATGCAACATTTGCAGACGGTCCTCAGCCCACGGTCGAGGTCAACGGGAAGAGGTATACTGCTCCTCACATCCTGATTGCCACAGGTGGTGTGCCCACAGTTCCTCAGGAGAGCCAGATCCCAGGTGAGTCTTCCAGAGGCCAGTGCGGTCAGAGAGCTTACATGCCACATCATGGGATCGGCCTGTGCTGGTTCTGTCCTGAGAAAGACCAGGAAAGAAGGTCCTAATCTAACTAAGTAGTAATTATTATTTCATCCAGCTCAGGAGTCAGGAAGAGAAACCATGAGAGCTGCAGCTTTTTGCTCCTGGGAGGCAGAGTGCAGGGACTGTCAGACAAATGATTACTTCTAAGATTTAATATACAGTAACTGTTCAAGAGAACTATTGTAAAAAGAATAGCTTTCCCCATTGCAAGTTTTTCTTTCTTTTTTTTTCTTCTTTCTTTTTTAGATTTATTTTTTTTATGTAGTTGTCTGCCTGCATGTCTGCCTTCAGGCCAGAAGAGGGCACCGAATCTCATTACAGATATTTGTGAGCCACCATCTGGTTGCTGGGAACAGAACTCAAGACCTCTGGAAGAGCAGCCAGTGCTTTTAACCACTGAGCCATCTCTCTAGCCCAGAGTTTTTGTTTCTTATATAGCCATGTGTAAAAGATAAACTAGCCATGAATCTCCGAGGTGGTCCTATCTGCCCTGTGTATCTGTGTGTTGGGCTAAGAGCTAGGAATGAATCCTGAACGGATGACTATAGTCACTCTTAAGATGAATTGGTCATTCTTTCTCCCAAGTAATACCGTGAGTCTTAGATGGTGAGTTTCTACATTTCCTGTAATACCATACGTCTTGAATGGTGTGTTTCTTCATTTCTGTTGCTGTGATAAAGTACTCTTGACAAAAGCAACAAGAAAGTTTTAATGCGGCCTATGGTTGAGATTGCAGTCCATTATTCAGGGAAGCCACAGCGGGAACGCGAGTCACAGCACATCACAGTCCTGACTCAGCAGTGAGTGTGCGCCTGCTCTCGCCCAGTTCTCTCTGCACAGCTCCGGGCTGGGATCCTGCCTAGGGAATGGCACTGCTCACAGTGGGCGGGTCTTCCCAGTCAGTGCAGTCAAGCTCTTCCCACAAAGCCCTTCTACATTCTTTCCTATTGACAGCTAACAAAAGTCGTCACGGGGGCGTACGTTACACATCTTCTGAATTCTCATGGAATGTCTCCATAGCGTGTGAGTTTTGAATGCTAATGGAGCACTTCATGTGTGTGCATGTATGCCTTTAAACAGATCTTTTCCTGTTATTTGCTTTTTTTTTTTTTGAGATAGTCTTATGTAACTCAGGCCAAGGATGACCTTAAATTACTGATTCTTTTGCCTCTACTGAAATTATAGGCATATACCATCACACTGGCTTATATTTTTCTTGTGTTTATTGTTGTTTTCCTTTCTTTATTTCCCACCCTCTGGGATTTTAAGCAGGGTTTATAATGCCCAAAGCTAAAGAACAACCACTGTAAAAGATTCAAAGATACCATTCTCAAAAAAAAAAAAAAGATACCATTCTCAAGTAACATGATGTTTACTTGGGAATATTCAATGTGCATAACCTATATTGGGTGGGTGTAACCCTTGCTAAAACCAATCTCCCATAAGGTCCGGAGGCAGGTCTGGAGAGATGGCTTAGTGATTAAGAGCACTTGCTGCTCTTCCAGAGGAACCAGGTTCAATTCCCACCAGCCCCATGGTGGTTCAGAATCATCTGCAACTTCAGTTTCCAGGGCATCTGACACCTTCTTCTCGGCACCAGGCCCTTCACGGTATGCCGGAGAGGCTGAGTACCCTGTAATTATCCGCTCCATCTACAAGGCTGGATTTCTCTCAGTCTGACTCTGAGGCCTGGGGAATTCCTAGAGAGCCTCTGGTCTTCTGCCAGAGGGCTGAAGCAGCTATGTCCTCATGTCAGTGAACAGTGGCAGCAGCAGAACAGCAGGGTAGATGCACTCGCCAGCAAGCAGCGAAGGCGAGGACAAAAGGTACACTTCTCTCCCCTCAGTCCTCCACCCGCAGATGGTGCTGCTTTCCTCCACCTGACAGTGAGAACTTCAGTTTGAGGCAGTGAATCTCTGTACGCAGCAAGCTAAACCAGAAGAACAAATAGTAAGGACTAGGTAAATAGAAGCAGCAGGTAACACCTAGCTGAAACCATTAAGAACACTAATTGGGAGAGGAAGTGAAAGTAACAGTGTTGGATCAGGCACTTAGAACAGAAAGCCCTGTGGGGGTCTGGGTGGTGGCTCTGTGCTGGAGTACTCCCTTAGCAGGTGCAAGACCTTGGTTCGGTTCTAGCCGTGCAAGAGGAAACAAGACACAGCCTGGAGAGAGGGCTCAGCCGTTTAGAGCAGGTGGTGCTCTTCCAGAGGACCTGAGTTTCGCTTCCAGCACCCACATGGTAGCTCCCAACCTTCTATAACTCCAGTTCCAGGGGCCCCAGCGTCCTCTTCTGACCTTCACAGGCACTGCCCGAACATGGTGCACATACACACATGTAGGTAAAATACTCATAGATGTATATAGTAAATCTTAAAGGAAAACCACTAATGGTGGGCTATCGAGATGGCTCAGTGGTTAAGAACACTGCTCAATCCTCCAGAGGACCTAGGTTCAATTTCCAGCACCCACATGGAGCTTAACAACCAGCTCGAACTGCAGTGGATCCAGTACCTCTTCTAGCCTCTGCAGGCACCATATACACGTGATACATAGATCTGCACGCATGTGAAACGCCCATACCTATAAAATGAAATAATTTTTAAAAAGCAAAACAATAACAACAACCTAATAATTTATTTTGTCTAGAGAGAGGAGTAGAGGCATGGAATGGAGAGGAATCCTGACATCACTCATGGTTTTATTTGATTGAGACAGGATTACTCTGTGTAGCCCTGGCTATCCTGAAACTTGCTCTGTAGACCAGGCTGTCCTCAAACTCACAGAGATTCACCTGCTTCTGCCTTCCGAGAGCTGGGATTAAAGGTGTGTGCCACCAACCACCACCTGGCAATTTATTTTTTTATATTGGAGATTGAGCTCAGAATCTCATACATGCTAACCATATGTATTACCTATGTACATGCCCAGCCTACCATTTTTGTGTGTGTGGTTTTTCCTTGAGACAGGGTTTCTCTGCATCTTTGGAGCCTGTTCTGGAACTAGCTCTTGTAGACCAGACTGGCGTTGAACTCACAGAGATCCGCCTGCCTCTGCCTCCTGAGTCATGAGATTAAAGGTGTGTGCCACCATCGTCCAGCTTTTGTGGCTTTTTTTTTTTTTTTTTTAGAGACAGGGTTTCTCTGTGTATAGCTCTGTCCTGGAACTCACTCTGTAGACCAAACTGGCCTCAAACTCACAGAGATCTGCCAGCCTTTGCCTCCCGAGTGCTGGGATTATAGGTGTGCACCACCACAACCTGGCCCAGCCTCACCTTTTAAGTGATTTAAAACATTACTTCATTAATTAAGGTAGTAAAAACAAGTGCAGCCTCTAAATTCTCTAAGATGCCAGATAGTAAAGATTCTCTGTTTTTCGTTTTAATTGGTGGCTTGAACCCGGAAGAGTGGGGCCTAAAAATAAGGGGACCAAAGTCTCAGTCAGGAGCCAACTTTATTCGGGACATCAGGCAATTTATACTCTGAGGGTTAAGGAGAGTCAGCTGCGTGAAGTGTGCAATCACAGGGACAAAGCACACGTGGCAAAAACATGGTTTTCCATAGAGGCACATGAGCAACAACAGCGGAAGCCAACTCACTCCTGTCCACTGCCCCTGGGAGGAGTATGAAACCACATTCCAAGAACAAATGTTTGAAGAGACGGAGGTCACAAGACTCCTGCCTTGTCTTCTCGGAGCTTTCTCACAGGCACCCAGCATCCTCACAGGACTCCGTTCTTGGACTGTGTCCGACAGAAGGGAGGGTCTCTGTGGACGGGCATGATCCAGGGCGACTCCTAAGATGGCTCTCAGTCAGAACTATGTGCTGAGAGAGAGAAGAGCAGGGGCAGGGGGGAGTCAGTGGGTGCTAAAGACGTCTCTGAAGGATTCTCAGCCAGGCCTGTCAGATTGCCAGCACTGCGCTTCTTGAAGCAGGTGCTTAGAATTGAGACCGTGAGACTGGAATTAGGTTGTGATGAACTCAGGGAGACTCCTCACTTTGTCGCTTTGGCAACTGTAGCTGGTCATTGTCATCGGCTTGTGCACGGTAAGGAGATCTGTGTGGTGTCCAGAAGCTAAGCTGGCTGTGACTGGATGAGGAGAGACTCGAGGCTGACTCCTAGTCTGCAGGAGGTGGAAGACAGTTCTAATTGGTGCTCTCACCAGCAATACGGTGGGAGATTCTCAGCCCCATTGTGTAGGCATCTGCCAAGCCCCCCTCCTGGATTCAGGGGAACAGGCTAAAGACAGCCCAGGAAAGGTCAAATGCTGTACATCTCCAACTTAAAGACCAAAAGCAACTTGGGGAGGGAAAGACGGGATCATTTCATCACACGGGTTACAGTCCCTCATGAAGGGAAGTCAGGGCAGGAACTTCCAAGCAGGAACCTGGAGGCAGGAACTGACCTGGTTTGCTTCCCATGGCTTGTTCAGCCTGCTTTCTTAAACAACCCTAGCATCACCTGTCCATATTGATCAAGAAAATACCCTATAGACATATTATCAATTCTGAAGTTTGAAATTCAGAACTCTGGCCTCCCAGGTCTCAGAGGAGGGAAACTTGCGGAAAGGAAATTATATATATATATATATATTGGTTTTTTTTTTCGAGACAGGGTTTCCCTGTAGTTTCTAGAGCCTGTCCAGGCTGGCCTCGAACTCAGAGATCCGCCTGCCTCTGCCTCCCGAGTGCTGGGATTAAAGGCGTGCGCCACCACCGCCCGTCAGAAAGGAAATTATAAAGCAAGACAGATGTAAGTGTGGAACTGGACTAGCTGAGGAGGAAATGAACACTGCTACTGTATGTCTAGTCATGGAGAAGGCAATATGGAAGCCAGGTGTGGTAGCACACGCCTTTAATCCCAGCGCCTGAGCATCAGGGGCAGGCTGATCGCTGTGAGTTGATCTACATAGTTTAAATTCCAGGGTAGCCAGTGTTGTTATCCCGACTACATCCAGGTACCACGGTCATGAGCATTCAGGCAGGATGCTTAGTCACCCCCGGCATTAGCATTTCCGGGTCCCACGGCCACGCATGCGCCATCAGCATTCAGGCAAACTGCCTAGTCACCCTAGGGCCTTGCGCCCTACATAATCTATGATCTATGTGCAGCACTGCCATGTAATTTGATCTGTGCATGACGTGGCTACGAACATGCGGTAAACGGCCTTTAAAAAGCAGACGCAGCCTCCCGCTTCTCATCACGTTGCTTTCAGACAGGCCGGTGCACCCCACATTTTCCCTTCTCTTTATTAATAAACTACTCTTAGAGCTACGACAACTGACAAGATCTTGGTCCTTCAGGGAAATCTGCATTTACTTACCTGTATCGCTCTTCAGTTTCTTTTTTTTTTTTTTTTTTTTCCGAGACAGGGTTTCTCTGCGGCTTTAGAGCCTGTCCTGGAACTAGCTCTCGTAGACCAGGCTGGCCTCGAACTCAGAGATCCGCCTGCCTCTGCCTCCCGAGTGCTGGGATTAAAGGCGTGCGCCACCACCGCCCGGCTCGCTGTTCAATTTCTTAGGATAAATGTAAAATATAGTTCGAGGCCAGCCTGGCGTACAAGAGCTAGTTCCAGGACAGGCTCTAGAAACTACAGGGAAACCCTGTCTCGAAAAAAAAAAAATGTAAAATATAGACTACAGGAAGACGTTCTCTCAGTAGCCGTCTAACAAAGCTGTCGAGACAAAGTGCATTGGCTGAGAGAGTGTTTGGTTCTTGGATAGCTTGTGTTTTGTCTAGGTATGGCGGCTTATACCCCCAAATTCCCAATGCTCAAGAGGCTGAGGCAGGAGGATTGCCATGAGTTTGATACCAGCCTGGGCTGCATAGTTAAATCCCAGGTCAGCCCAGATGACAATGTGTAACCCTTTCTTAGCTCTTGCTAAAAATGTAAGGTTAAATGTATGTTTATATTGCCACTCTGTGGTCTTTTTCAACATAGGTGCCGTAAGGTTAAGTAGTGTGTTCCTTTTTACCACCGTGTGGTGTTTTTCTCCATAGGTGCCAGCTTGGGAATGACCAGTGACGGGTTTTTTCAGCTGGAGGACCTGCCTAGGTAAGCAGATGTGACGTCCAGATTACTGCCTCCCTCTCCTGGGATCCAGTGCTCTTTCCTTTCTGCCCGGCCTCCCTTCCTACCTCGTCTTTCTCTGTTGCCCAGTTCGTCCTGAACGGTCTCAGTTGACTCACCTGCCTCAGCACGACCCACCCTGACGTGTTTTTAGGCTTCACAGATAGGATGGCAGTGAGCATGCCTCCAGAAATAGCCATGACTCAGTAGTGTTTGGATGATAATGTCAGTCATTTCAGTCCCACCCCCGAGCAAGCTCTATTACAGATATTTGCCCATTATATATTTTAGAGCTACTTAATAAACTTTTATTGGTATGAATACAACCTTAATGAATAAAGTCATTCATGCTATAAAGAAACTCTGGGAACACAAGGAAAGGAGCTACCAGTTGAGCTGGGCGTGGTCCCTTTGCTCGAATCATAGTTGCCTGGGAGGCTGGAGTGGAGAATGGCTGGAAGCTAGGTGTTCCAGGCTAGGCTAAGTAACCTCGAGCAACCCATCTCAAAAAAGAACGTCCAGCCGGGCCGTGGTGGCGCACACCTTTAATCTTAGCACTTGGGAAGCAGAGGCAGGTGGATCTCTGTGAGTTCGAGGCCAGCCTGGTCTACAAGAGCTAGAACCAGGACAGGCTCCAAAGCTACAGAGAAACCCTGTCTCAAAAAAACAAAACAAAAAAAAATAAATAAAAAATTAAAACAAAACAAAACAAAAAGAACATCCAGTTGTGGCATTGTATTCCTGCAGCACTTGGAAGGCTGAGGCAGGAGGATAGCTTTGCTATATAGTAAGTTCAAGGCCAACTTAGGCTTCATTGATTGTCCCTTCCCCCAAAGCTATCTTTTTCTTGGGTGATTTTTTATTTCTTTTCCTCTTTAAATCAAATTATAATCTTGGAAATTCTGTAGGTGAGGTCTCAGTGCACCACATGATTCTGGTTTTGCTTCAAAGGACTTATGGCTGGGTAGGGGGGCACCTTGACCCCCTCTGGAAGGTTTGTGGTATTGGTTCTCAAGGCTTCAGGAGGTAGAAAGGGGTGGCTTTGGGGATGTGGAAGTGTGGAAAGTCATGTTTGATTTATACTGCAGTGGCAGGAGGTGGGGATGGAGTTGCCAGCTAGTGGGAGCCAAGGGATGCATTGGCTTCTTGCAGCTCTCAGAAGCAAAACCGTGCGACGGCTGTTATTCCCAAGTTAAATGTCCCCAAAAAAGAAAATCCACAGAACCAGATTCTGTTGTAAAGCACAAGAGGGTTTTTAATATTCAAACTCGAGTTTGGACCACACCTCCAGCACACCAAGGCGGTGTGAGGAAAGTGCATCTTTTAAAGGGGAAACACCTTAATCGGGGGATTTCATGTCCTGTTGTCTTGGGATTGGGTGAGGAGTACATAGGATGAGGTAGTTTCTGAAACCATTGGTCAGTTTTCGGGTGTGAAAACCCTAACAAAGAGCCATTAATAACTGACAAGGTATCTTCAAGGACAGGATACCTCCTACCCCGCTCCCTAGCTCCTTACTTGCCTATTTTCAGGGTATCCGTTCAAATTCTGCTATCATAGCACATTTCTGGAGCCAACATTGGTCCCCCACTCATTATATGGCTTAAGATAAAGCCCCCCCTTTTCCTCCAACGCATTTTGATGAGAACCCCCTTTTTAAAAATGGACTTTGCAAAGTCAGGTCCTCACGATGGAGACCTGTCCTTTCCCCTGAATGCTCCCCCTCCCCACAAAAGACACCCACCTCTCAGGAATCCACCGTTTTCCACCTTCAACTACTCGGTCCTCTTTGACCAGCTTCAGGGTGCGTTTTTCTTTGGGAATTCTTCATGGGCCAGGCTTTTCGGTTTGGATTTATAATCCCAGCTCCTCTAGAGGTGGAAGCTGTAGAATTGCAGATTCATGCAAGGCCCCCTGGGCTGTTGAACAGATCTAAAGCCAGCCTTGGCCACTTGGCCAGGCCAGTCTTTAGACTTTTTTAAGGCTGGAGATACAGCTAGGTGGCAGAGGCATGTCTGGTATGGAAAGGGCTCTGGGTTCACCCCTGTCAGCATCAACAAAAATGACCCTTTGAAAGAGGGCAGAAACTGTTACCCATCTCGTCTAGTGAGGTCCCAGTACAGTGTAGGACTTCAGTGTCCAGAAAAAAGAGAAGGGGGAGGGGGAGAAAAGGAGAAAAGCAAAAGTGGGGTGTGGGAGGGGGAGACTTATGGAAAGGAAGGGGTCGGCGTGGGAATGAGAGATGGAGATGCAAACGAGCCGTTTCATAGGATTTGAGGAGTATGGAAGCTTCCAGTCATGCTCAGGATGTTAGGGTAACAGGGTCCTCAGCGGTCCTTTGCAACCGCCTGAGCTCTTTAGCCTCCAGCCAGGCCAGGAAGCCTCTGTAGGAAGCCATGTCCACGGAAAGTACTGGGAGACAGTTCCTTTGTTGTTTGCAGCCGTGAGGGGGCGTGTTGGAGCCTTGGAAAACCTGTAGCAGAAATCACTCTCTGGGGCTGTTAGGCTCTACACCTCAGCCTGGAAGTCCGCCTGAAGCAGCGGGATTTCTCCTGCGCTGATCCAGGCATTCAAGCATTTCACTGAAGCCTAAATTCTTTTGTTAAACCAAAATGTATTCAGGAAGCTGAGTTCAGCTGGGCCACCCAGATGCTGGGATTACCAGCATGAGCCACCATGCCTGACTTAAAATGGCTTTCTTAAATTTGGCCTTTGATCGTGCTACAAGGATTAATAGAGCTGAGTAAAGATTGAGGAGAAATACCCAGCCCGGAAAATAATGGTGCTGTTAGATTTATGTATGGAAATTGGAAGGGACTTAGGACCAGTCTCAGCTACTGTGTATTGGCCAACTGAAATATAGAGACTGTCTCCAGTGAATGAATGAATAAGTAAATGAATGAAAATAGGACATAAGGAACTTATATGTCAAATAAAAATCTTTCTTTTGGGAAGGGAAAGAGGGTGGTACTAGAACTCACTTTGTAGACCAGGCTGGCCTCGAACTCACAGAGATCCACCTGCCTCTGCCTCCTGGGTGCTTAGATTAATGGTGTGCATCACCACCCAGCAAAATACCTTTCTTTTGTGGGGGAGAATTCTGTTTTGTTCTCTTCGAGAATAATGACTCGCTATGTCGCTCTGGGTGCCCTGGAACTCACACCAGGCTGCTGCTGCCGCCAGATGCGTGGGATTGCAGGGTGCGTGGAATTGCAGGTGCATGTCACCACGTTATTCTTAAAATGTTAGCTGTTGGGAGAACTGAGCAGAGAGGCTGAGGGAAGCATGCTAGCCTGTACCTCTGAAGCCATTCCAAAGTCAGTTTCCAAGACCGGCACCCTTCGCTCTCATCTCAGGCGCAGTGTCATTGTGGGTGCGGGCTACATTGCCGTGGAAATAGCTGGCATCTTCTCCGCCCTGGGCTCCAGGACATCGCTTATGATAAGGCATGATAAGGTAAGTCCCATCTCCTCTTCTCCCTTTTTTGTTTCTAATTAGAGGAGAATTTTCCTTATGTTTTAAAAACTAGGTGTCAGGCTGGAGAGATGGCTCAGCGGTTAAGAGCACTGGTTGTTCTTCCAGAGGTCCTGAGTTGAATTCCCAGCAACCACATGGTGGCTCACTACCACCTGTAATTAGATCTGGTGCCACCTTCTGGCCTGCAGGGATGCATGCAGGCAGAACATTGTGTGCATAATAAATACGTCTTTAAAAAAATAAAATAAAAGCTAGATATCACCTAATTCTAAATTTTTAATTGAATTTATTATTATGTACACATGATATGTGCGTGTGAGTGTGGATGGGCTTACGCCGTGCTGCCTGTGACAGCAGATGGCAGTCGTGGTGGCTTAGGCAGGAAACCAAGCATTCAGCCACAGACAAAGCGGAGAGAGTGTGAGCTGGAAGTGTCCTGAGGCTTTACGTGCTCAGAGCTGGCCCTCCAGCAAGGCTTCACCTCCCAAGCCACCCCCCCCCCCCGCCCCCAACATTGCCTCCAGTTGGAGACCAAGCGGTCAAACATCTGAGCCTAGGTGACACGCTCATTCAGAGCACTGCAGATAGGATGGTCTGGCTCGCTCCTGTAGGCAAACATTCTTCAAAATCAAACATTCTAATACAATACAATCCAAAGGTACGCTAATCTGACCCTTCCATGGTAGGGAGTGATGAGAGAGAGATGTCACGGGACCATATATTTCTATAAGGACCATAGGCTTTGTATGTGCAGTAAAAACACTGCAGGTCAGAACATAAAGTTCGTCTTCAATCTGACCTTTGATGGTCACTGGCATTAAGTGGCATGTGCCATATGGCGTCCATGGCATAGGGAAGTGGGCCCTGCCAGGAGCTCTTTGGACTCAGTATACATTTGATTCTGAATAAAGTTTCTGTCATTGTGTGTTCAGAAACTTCTTACTGTTGCCAAATTTTTATGTCACCCCCGCCCCCGGCCCCATCCTCTTTCACTACTAGCTTAAAATGCTGGCTCTCACTGCCGTTTCTCACAGGATAATTGAGGAAGCCTTCCTCTAGACTGGAGGAAAAGCCGGCCCCGCTGCACGAGAATTTCCCTAGGTTCTGCAAAAAAGAAAAAAGAAAAGAAGAATAGGAGAGGAGTGAAGATAGTAGAAGTCTGACTGCTCATTTTTCAGAACTGTAAAATAGGTGTAGATGAAACCAGAGATAGTAGAGACACTGGCAAAGAGAGGGCCTAATAAACTCCACCCCAGTGTGAGCATGCGTGAAGGAGGTGGTCAGAGGCGGAGTCATAGAGGATTGGAGCTGCTTTCCCAAGTCCGTGCTATGGCTTTAATCGAGCTTCATTTCTTTCCCCACACCCGGCTCTCTGCCGCCGTGTTGAACCGCAGGTCCTTAGGAACTTTGACTCGCTCATCAGTTCCAACTGCACCGAGGAGCTGGAGAATGCCGGCGTGGAGGTGTTGAAGTTCTCCCAGGTACGCACGCGGCCAGGGCTAAGGGTAGACCCCAGGATCCTGTATGTGAAAGGCTCCGCCACTGAGCCAGCCCTCAGCACTGCAGAAGCACACTTAATTTCCTCTGCTGCAGCCTTGCCTGCTTCTGCCTGATTCCACGGGCCAATTACTTCCTTCCTCTCTTTTCTTTAATGTATACGGATGTTTTGCCTTCATCTAGATCTGTGCACTGTGCTTGCCTGGTGACCAAAAAGACCAGAAGTGTCGGATCCCGCAGTGTTGGAGGGTTTTTTGTTGTTGTTGTTGTTTGTTTTTGTTTTTGTTTTTTTCAAGACAGGGTTTCTCTGTAGCTTTGGAGCCTGTCTTGGAACTTGTTCTGTAGACCAGGCTGGCCTCAAACTCACAGAGATCTGCCCTCCTCTGCCTCCCCAGTGCTGGGATTAAAAGCTTGTGCCACCACCGCCCAGCAAGTATTCAGGATGTGCTTGGCTTACATGCAAATAGCAGCTCACACCTGTCTGTAACTCCAGTTCCAAGAGCTACGATGCCCTCTTCTGGCCTCTGTGGGCATGGCGCACACACACACACACACACACACACACACACACACACACACATACACGAATGTCCTGATATGAATTTGAGGTCAGTCTGGGCTATAGATTGAGATTCTGTCTCTAAATAAATAAATAAATAAATAAAGCCCACGAAAAATTCTGGTTTTACTAAGCCTTGTGGCTTAGGTCTTTACTCCCAGCTACTTAAGAAGCTGAAGCAGGAGGATCAAAATTCAAGGCCTGTCTAAGCAACAGAATAAGCTTAAGGCCATACCGGGCAATTTAGTGAGATCCCATTCCAAAATAAGTAACAAGAGGGTAGGATGTAGCTCGGTGGTTGCGTGCTTGCCTGTCATGAGTGGAGCCCTAGGTTCAGTCCTGGTGCTGGGAGAAAAATCTTTGCTTTCATGCTACCCTCGCCCTATTCCTCCCATACATACTTAATGCTTTTTTTTTAATAGGTTAAGGAAGTAAAGAAAACACCATCTGGCTTGGAACTTCAGGTAGTTACTGCGGTTCCTGGTAGGAAACCCACTACAACTGTGATTCCAGATGTTGACTGCCTGCTCTGGGCCATTGGACGGGACCCAAATTCTCGGGGCCTGAATCTAAATAAAGTGGTAAGCTGACTCGGTCCACCCTGTGTAGTCTTGTCTCCCCATAGCCCCGTGATGTTTTGCACACCTATCCACGGGCTTTTCTGTGTAGTCTTCCGTCTCCCCATAGCCCTGTGACCTTTTGCACACCCACCCATGGGCTTTCCTGTGTAGTCTTCCATCTCCCCATAGCCCCATGACGTTTTGCACACTCATCCATGGGCTTTGTCATGCAGCCTTTTTGCTCTGGGATATCTCTCCTCTCTAGGGTCCTCACCCCAGGTCAGGTATCTTGTTGTATTGGAGGGGTCTGATCCAGATCGTCCAGCCATTTCCTGACTCGCTTCCTTTTCGCAGACTTCTAAATGCTAGGATTTTGGGTATGCACCCCACCTTCCCTCCCACTTCCTGTTCCTCCAACTTTCTCTCCTTTCTTCTCTTCCTCACTCCCTTCTTTTCCTTTCTTCTTGGCAGTAGTAAGAATTGAATTATGGTCTCCTATGCATGCTAATTTTGGGTCTCCCACACATGCTAATTTAGGGTCTACCATACATGCTAATTTTGGGTCTCCCACACATGCTAAATTAGGGTCTCCCACATGTGCTAATTTAGGGTCTCCCACACATGCTAAATTAGGGTCTCACACACATAGTAATTTAGGGTCTCCCACACATGCTAATTTAGGGTCTCTCATACATGGTAAGTTAGGGTCTCCCACACATGCTAATTTAGGGTCTCCCATACATGCTAACCAAGTACTCTACCACTAACTATAACCCTAGCCCTCCTTTTTTTCTTTTTTTTAAAAATGTGGTCTCATTAAGTTACCTAGGCTAGCCTAGAACTCAGTCTGTAGCCCAGGCTGGCCTTGCAGTTTTCCTGCTTCAGCCTTCCAAATAGCTGGGGTTACAGATCTGCACCACAGGTCCCCATATTTGTTTGACTTTTGAGATAGGATCTTTTGTAGTACAGGCTAGCCTCATTTTCAATAGGGAACTGAAAATGACCTTGAACTTCTGATCCTCCTGCCTCTACTTCCCAACTACTGGGATTCTAATTATGAGCCACTATGCCTGGAGCCTTCAACACTTTAATGAATAAAATATCTAGGGAGGGGGTGTCTTATTATCAATCTTCAATGAAATTTAATGAAAACTCACTATTCATAATAATAAAAATGGTTCCTGAGCCTTTCATCTTTAATAGGTAACCTGTGTTTGTGCGGATGGAATGTTTGTAGGTCCGTGTTTAACTAGATTTGCTGAATTATTTTTATTGCGTTTGTTTATTTGTGAGAGGGTATGTCTGCTATAGCTCCCGTGTGGCGGTCAGAGAACAACTTGCAGAGCTCCGTTCTTTCCTTCCACCATGTGGGTCCTGGGGATCGAACTCCAGTCCTCAGGCTTGTCAGCAAGCACTTTAACCCACTGGGTCATTCTGTCCGTCCTATGTGGTGAATATCTCTCCCCCTCCTACTCTTTTTGTTTTTTTGTTTTTTGTTTTCGAGGCAGGGTTATTCTGCAGCTTTAGAGCCTGTCCTGGAGTTAGCTCTTGTAGACAAGGCTGGTCTTGAACTCACAGAGATCCGCCTGCCTCTGCCTCCCGAGTGCTAGGATTAAAGGCGTGCGCCACCACCGCCCGGCTCCTCCTACTCTCTTTTATTTGCTGAATTTGAAAAATTGTTTTTGGTAAACTAAGTAATGGGTTTTGTTGTTGCATTTTCATACGGATGTGTGGTTGTACTGGGTTCTAATTCACTCCCCTCCACTGACCTCACCCCTCCTCTTCTTTCCTCTCAGTTCCCATCCTTATTTGCTGACTCTGTGTGTATATGTTGGTGTGTGTGCATGCGTGCTCGCTTTGCATGTAATGACCAGAGACTGACATTCGTGTTTTCCCCAGCTGCTCTATGTACATTTTTTGAGAGTCTATGCCTGAGCCTATAGCACGCCAGTTGGGCTAGACTGGCTGGTGAGCAGCCCCAGGATAGTTTTGTCTCCGCCTCCCCAGCTCTGTGATACTGCTGTACCTGGCGTTCCCGTTGGCATTGGGAATTGAACTCAGGTCATCTCCCTTGCCCAGCGAGCTCCTCACTCACAGAGCCATCTTCCTAACTCCAACTTTGAGTTCCTTATCCTCCTGACTCTACTTCCAAGTACTGGGCTTGTACTGATACTGGGGATCAAACCCAAAGCTTCAAGCATGCTAAACAAGTACTCTACCAGCTAACCTACTTCCTTAGCTCATTAATTCACTGGTACTCCACCAGCTCACCTACTTCCTCAGCTCATTAATTCACTGGTACTCTACCAACCTATTTCCCCAGCTCATTATTTCCTGAATTTTTAAGCAATGAGGCCACAAACGAAGGTTCCTTCTCACCTAATGAAAAGCTGAGCTCGGTCTGTCGTAACACAAACTGGATGGCTGCTGTGTGCCAAGTTGTGTCAGTGATGACTCATCCAGTAAATCCTGTCGGTAACTGAAGGGCGAGGAAACCAAGAAACAGGATTAATAGATCCTTCACCAGGCCGGTAACTCGATGGCGTAGGAAGTCAGTCCAGCTCACCACTGCGTTTTAGAGGCCAAGTTAAACTCATTTGCAATAGAAGCCCAAGTGAGTGACAGAGCTGGGATTCAAGCCAGCTCGCGCTCTCTCTCTCTCTCTCTCTCTCTCTCTCTCTCTCTCTCTCTCTCTCTCTCTCTCTCTCTCTCTCTCTCTCTCGCTCTCTCTCTCGCTCTCTCTCTCGCTGGGAGCCAGAGCCTGATACATGCTAAACACGTGCTTTACCATGGAGCCACATTCCAGCTCCAAATATTGTATTCGTGTATGTGTGTGTGAACATATAAATAAATTAACTTATTTTTGAGACTGGGTCTCACTGTGTAGCCAGGGCTGGCCCAGAACTGGCTAAGTGGACCAGGCTATTCTCAAACTCAATGGCCGCTCGTCAGCACTGTGCTTCTCTGCAGAAGCCACTGCACTTACCTCTCTCTTACACCAGAGCCTTGTGTGGCTCAGATCCGGCAAAGCCGCAGAATAAGCAGAGCGCTTGTTGAGGAAAGGCTACTCAGCATAAAGGAAGTGTGTTTGGCGTGCAGAATAGCACATTTTGGAGTAGAATGCAAACTTGGCTGAGATTTAAATTAAAAAAAAAAAAAAGATGGTAACTTGAAAAAAGTGCCTTTGGTGACTGTTTCAGGATGTGACCCTGTAGGTGACCATTTTAATTGGGTTTCTATTGCTGTGATAAAACACCATGACCAAAAGCAACTTAGGGAGGAATTGGTGTTTTTTTTTAAGCTTATAGTTTGTAGTCCATTGTCCAGAGAATTCAAGGCAGAAACTGGCGTAGAAGCCATGGAGGAGTGCTGTGTGCTTACTGGCTTGTTCCCCGTACCTTGTTCAGCCTGCTTTCTTAGAGAACCTAGGACCACCTGCCTAGGATGGCAGCACCCCAGTGAGCTGCCCCCACCCACGTCAATCATTAATCAAGAAAATGCCCTCTTACAGGCTTGCCCACAGGCCATTCTGGTAGGAACATTTCCTCAATGGAGGGTCTCTCTCCCCAAGGGCCTCTAGCATTTGTAAAGTTGACAAAGTTTGGTGCTTTTCAAGTACTTCATGAAACAGTTGTCAGGCACTGTTTTAGAGGAGCCCTGCAGGGTACCGAGTAGGGTAGTATGTCTGATAGCCTTTCCTTCTCTCCACCTCTTTTTTGTTATTCCTTTTCATGCTTAATATATATATTAAGGAAGCTATGGAACTTGTTGACTTGAAGTGGTTTATATGTTGCCGTTAAGTCTTGTGGGTTTTTGGAGATGCAGATATGAAGTGCCGCTGATCTCGGGTTGACGTACCATGACAGATGGCCCCAGTGCTTACCAGGTGTTCCTTTGTGGTTCTAGGGGGTTCAGACCGACGAGAAAGGCCATATCATCGTAGACGAATTCCAGAATACCAGTGTCAAAGGCATCTATGCTGTGGGAGATGTCTGTGGGAGAGCTCTTCTCACACCAGGTAATGTCGCTTTCTTTCTCGGGAACAAAGGCCCCTGTGTCGTCTAAAGCTGCCCAGCTTTTCGCAGTCAGATTCACTTCAGCAAATTAAAAGCATTCATTTCTTTGTTATCAAATTGGCATTGAAGTAGATGTAGGCTAGGTAGCTCACATTTTCTGAATAAAATTCACTGTTCCTCAAAAGACTGTATTTGTTGCTTTTCTTGTTGCTGACACAAAATACCTGATAAAAGCAACTTAAGGGGGCTGGAGAGATGGCTCAGAGGTTGAGAGCACTGCCTGCTCTTCCAAAGGTCCTGAGTTCAATTCCCAGCAACCACATGGTGGCTCACAACCATCTGTAATGGGGTCTGGTGCCCTCTTCTGGCGTGCAGGCATACACACAGACAGAATATTGCATACATAATTAATAAATAAATAAATAAATAAATAAATTTTTTTTTTTTTCTGGAAAAAAGCAACTTACGGACGGAATGGTTTCCCTTGGCTCCTGGTGTGAGGGATTCCTAGTCCGTCATAGTGGGCAGGGGATGGCAGCAGGAAGAGGAGGCTGCTGGGCACATCGAGTCCACAATCAGGAAGCAGAGAGAAATAGATGTTGGTGCTTGGCTTGCTTTGTCCTTTTTCCCTTTTTGATGCCAGCCCGGGGAATGGTGCTGCCTGGGGAATGGTGCTCCCCATGCTCAGGGCAGGTCCTCTCTCCACAGTTAAACCGCTCTGGAAAAGTCCTCACATACAGCCAGGGCGGTGTCTCTTAGCTGATTCTAAATCCAGTCAAGTTGATGATGAAAATGAACCATCACAGATTAGCAAATCCCGAGTTTGTAGCTGGAAGACCTTTCGCATAGGCCACCCTCTGAAGACGTCTGTTTAGACAGTTGGTGTTCTCGTAGGAGTAAGTGGTCTCGGTGCCAGCCGCTCTAGTGTCCTTGTCCTCGCTCCTGTCCCGCTCACTTCAGGCCCATGTCCAAGGTGCTCGCCACACCATCATTTTCTGCTGTCTCTGAGACCTCGCCGGACTCTCCAAATGTCCTAAGGTTTTACCTCAGGGTGCAAGCCTGTTTTGTTACACCCCAAATCCTTTTAGCTCTCTTTCTGCATAGTTTTAAATCAAAGTGATGTATTTGTGGCACACAATATGATGTTCTTAAATATTTCCATTTTGAAGAGAAGCTTAGTCAAACTAGTTAACATTTATTACCTCACCTGCTTTTTTTTTTCAAAAACATTAAAATCTACTCTCATATATATAGGGTCTCTAAATAGCCCTGGCTGTCCTGGAACTTACTAAAGCTAGCCTCCAACTAACAGAGATCTGCCTGCTTCTGCCTCCTGAGTACTGGGGTTAGAGGTGTGTATGACTACTTTTCCCCCCAAGACAGGGTTTCTCTGTGTAGCTGATGTCCTGGAACTCGCTCTGTAGACCAGGCTGGTCTCAAACTCAGAGATCCCCCTGCCTCTGCCTTGCGAGTAGTACTAGGATTAAAGACATGTGCCCCCACAGCGCAGCTACTCTCAACAATTTTTACGTAAACAACACATCGTAGACTCAATTATATGCTCACATTGACAACTGTTACCATGCTGCACAGTGATCTCTTGAACACCATCATCCTAACTAAAATCCTACATCCCTTTACAAGACTTGGACAAATAACCTTGTCTCGTCTTGATGTAGGTCTGCTTAGCTTGTCTTAGGGAATAAACTTATAACTGATGCTTTTTCTGAACTCAGGCCCTTTGAGAAGTCATAGGAATAAAAAAAAAGGCTGGCGGAAATAAGCTTTTCAGTGTAAAGGACTCTTAACTGAAGTAGAAATAAAAATGTGTCAAGCTGCGTCTAGTTCCACAAATACCCTACCAGGAAGCCCGTGTCCTCACTAAGCAGATTAGCTTCCAGGTGACTAGGAATGTAGGCATGTTGCTTTCCTTCATAGAAGAATGTGCGGTGACTAACACAGTAGTTTTGCACTGGTCACGATGGCAGCGCTGGGTTTTCATCGTGTTGAAGTAGAGATGATCCTGAACGTGGAGTAACGCTCCGTCAGAGCTGCGCCAGATCAGTCAACGGCTGTTCAATTAGTGCTGCTGTGTTAAAACAGGTAAAGCAAGCCGGGCGGTGGTGGCGCACGCCTTTAATCCCAGCACTCGGGAGGCAGAGGCAGGCGGATCTCTGTGAGTTCGAGGCCAGCCTGGTCTACAAGAGCTAGGTCCAGGACAGGCTCTAAAAAAGCTGCAGAGAAACCCTGTCTTGAAAAACAAAAACAAAAACAAAAAAAAAAAAAACAAAAAAAAAAACAGGTAAAGCAAAGACTTTTTTTTTTATATCATTACAGTTGCGATAGCTGCTGGCCGGAAACTGGCCCATAGGCTTTTTGAATGCAAGAAAGATTCCAAATTGGACTATGACAACATCCCTACCGTGGTCTTCAGCCACCCTCCTATCGGGACAGTGGGGCTCACCGAAGGTAGGTATTTTGAAATGACGGTCATTTGTGGTTCCTCGTCTAAACTTTTGTTGGCCAAAATAACTGTGTCCCAAGTTATACCAACCCTTTTGTTTAGTCTGAAGTCATAGTTCTCAAACAGTGAGTACTTGGAGTGTTCCTGCTGCCCGTATGTCTCTGTGTCCGTTCTCTCTCTCCCCCCTCCTCGGTGTTTATATTTATATAAGTTAAAAATAGCCAAAAGAATACGAAGGACTCCTCTGTCCTTGCTATTTTTGCCTTATCATTTTTGCATCCTATATAGCAGTGGTTCTTAGACCCATTTGAGGGGCAAATGACCTTTTCACAGAGGTCACCTAAGACCAATGGAAATGTCACATATTTACATTATGATTCGTAACAGTAGCAAAATTACAGTCGTGAAGTGGCAGTGAAAATAGTTTTATGAGCCGGGCGGTGATGGCGCATGCCTTTAATCTCAGCACTCGGGAGGCAGAGGCAGGAGGGTCTCTGAGTTCGAGGCCAGCCTGGTCTACAAGAACTACTTCCAGTACAGGCTTAAAAAAAAAATCTACAGAGAAACCCTGTCTTGAAAAACCAAAGGGGGGAAAAAAAGAATTTCATGGTTGATGGTCACCACAACATGAGTAACTGTGCTAAAGAGTCACAATGTCACAGTGTTGGGAAGGTTGAGAGTCACTGCTGTATACGCATCCTACGTCTGTGTTTGTTTGTTTTTTGAGACAGGGTTTCTTTGTAGCTTTGGGACCTGTCCTAGAATTTGCTCTGTAGACCAGGCTGGCCTCGAACTCACAGAGATCCACCTGCCTCTGTCTCCAGAGTGCTGGGATTAAAAGTGTGTGCCACCAGTGCCCAGCCTACATCTTATTTTTTAAGAACAAGGGTCTTCACTTACATAAACATAGTTTTGAGATGGGAAAACTTGAATAAATAAAGTAGTATTTAAACTTCAGACGTCATGCATATTTAGCCATCTACCTCAGATATCATTTAGAACACGGTCCCCCAGCCGCAGTCCAGAGCTCAGTCCAGCACAGTTCATGGCGAGACTTTGGTCTCTTTTCATCAGAGACACATTCCTCAGCCATTGTGTGTGTGGTGTGACGTGGACACTTAGTCTGTAGACTGCCCCTTATTTTAGTACAGTTGGCTACTTCCTTCTTGCTTTTTGATTCAGGTTGTATTTCTGGACAGTACCCTCTCATAGCTCTGTGGAAGAGTTTAGTTTTTGATTGGTGCTTTTTGTATGTGCATTGTAGATGAAGCCGTTCATAAGTATGGGAAAGAGAATGTGAAAATCTACTCCACCGCCTTTACCCCGATGTATCATGCTGTCACCACAAGGAAGACAAAATGTGTGATGAAACTGGTTTGTGCTAACAAAGAGGAAAAGGTACTGGGGAAATGTTCTCTCTTCCATGGGTTTTGGGGCTCTTTCTATTAGAAACAAGATTCCGGTCCTTTTTAAAAAGGAGTGTTGCAAAAAAGAATGGCTGTCTTAAAGATAAAAAATCAGGAGGAAAGATTAAAAACTTGTCACTGGCCACTAATCCAGAACAGACCGGAAGCTCAGAGATGTTGGTGAAAGGGGCCTGGAAAGATGACCCAATGGGGAGGAGCCCTGGCTGCTCTTGCAGAGAACTGGCTTCGGTCCCTAGCACTCACTTCAGTCAGGAGGCTTTGGCCACCTGTAACTACAGATAGCTCTGCGGGGATCCGGAACCCTTTCTGGCCTCCGAGTGCACCCCACACATGTGCGCAGAATTCCACACACATAAACAGAAATAAAAATGAAATAAATCGTTAAAGAATAGAGTGGTAAATGTGTCTTAATATAAGACAATTTAAAACTTAACGTAATAAAACAGTAAAGCAGAAGTTTAATCAGCCATTTCTTTGAAGGTTACTGTCTCTCGGCTTAGCTTCCTGGGGATCTGCCAAGCGGGTTCTGGTGTTGTGCGGGATTTTCTGTGTGTGTCCCCAGTAAATGTCCCCACTTCTCCCCCACTGTCGCCGCTTCAGTGAGTGTTGTGTGGTTTCTCAGTATGGCTTTGATCTGCATTTGAGTGGGTCTTATTCTAAAATTTAGAAAGTAGGTTTAGTTTTGGGTCCTCCACTTCTCAAGCTGTTTGTTCTGATTGAATTAAATCTTGAGGGGCTTGGTAAAAAGGACATGGCCCACACGCAGTGTTTCTTTCTCTTGGGTGTTTGAGCCTGGCTCTTACCACACAGCCTGGTTCGTACTCCCTGACCTTTGTGCGGCAGCCTCCCAAATTGTGAAATCCAAAGCCACATGCTGCCAGGCCCTAGCTGTGGTGTCACGTGACAAGGTGTTGCCTTATGTTAGGAGCCGGCCCAGCAGGTAGAGGTGCTTGCTTGAAGGCCTGATGACCTCAGGTTGACCCCCTGACCCCGCAGGATGGCAAAAGAGAACTGACTGTTCAGGGGGTTCTCCTCTGCCCTCCATCAACATCCGGTAGCAAAGTGACCCGGCCACTCTCTCACAACTGGGCCTGCTCACGCTCTGTCTCTGCCCCCCCCCCCCACAGCGAACTAAACATAAATAAACATTTATTTTAAAAAGTTACCTGTTCTTAATAATTATAAGCTGTGTGTGTGATTTGATGGGCGTCAGCAGCAAAAGCCACAAGACAGAGTCTGGTTTTTCAGTGCAGCACCTCACACCAGCAGAGGAGGGGGTTGTGGTAGCAAAACACAGCTCACTGCCCGGAACAGTCCTCGGTGGCCTGCGATTGCCACATCGGTTAAGTCAGCAGGATTCCTGCTCTCTTCGTGTTTGACCAGGGTCTCACTCCGGCGCCTGGGCTCCCATGTTCCTTTATAAGTGAAATTCAGGTGTTCTTGCTGCTCTTGCAGCAGAAACAGGGATTGACTTGTAATTGTGTAGTTCCTCCCAAAAGTAGATAATCTTGTAACTGTTGAAGAACGCGACGGAGCTACTGGTGTTTAGAGAGCAGGGGTCAGAATTGACTGGGTCAGGAAGGGACGGGTCTGTAGCTCTCTGGTTAGTGAATTAATTCCCTTAGCTCTTAGGAAGGAGAGAAGAAAGCCAGGCATCGTGCTGTAGACCATGATCTCGGCACTCAGGAGGCTGAAGCAGGAGGATCAGGAGTTTGAGGCCAGCCTAGGCTATACAACAAGATCCTGTTAGGAAAATAAGGAGGGAAAAAGAAGTTCATCAAACAGAGAGACATCACGTTCAAAGAGAAGCACTTGGGACAGGAGGGAAGCAGGAGTAAGAGATGCTTGGGGTGCGCTGTAGGGAGCCACTGAAGCAGCGCTGTACAGGGCCTCATAGGTAAACCTGCACTGACTTTGGATTGGAAATAGCAGAATTTTAGACTGGTTTTGGTGGTGGTGGTGGTGCTGGTGCTAGAGGTTGCAGGGGCTCGGGCATTTCCAGCCAAGTCTTCTGCCCCTGAGCTATCAGATTTCTCTCATGAATATGGAACTAATAAAAACCTGACATTCGAAACTTCTATCTTCCCGCAGGTGGTTGGAATCCACATGCAGGGGATTGGCTGTGATGAAATGCTTCAGGGCTTCGCCGTGGCAGTGAAAATGGGGGCCACCAAGGCCGACTTTGACAACACGGTCGCCATTCATCCTACCTCTTCAGAAGAGCTGGTCACGCTCCGCTGAGGGCCAGGGACTTGTATGGCTGCAGTCAGACCAGTAGACCTCTGAGAAGAACTGACGGATCAAGTTTACTTCCTGTTCCAGCGTTCTACATTTATTTTGATCAGGATCTTCTGATGGTGTAAATTTTTAGTTTAAAAAAAAAAGAACTTATTTATCTAATTGGAAATTTGTTTTGTTAATCTGGGGTTGGTTTTCATTTGATAATATTTCACAGTAATTAATATTTTTAATTTTTTTATCCCTGTGCTAGTTCTGTTTTTCTTGCTTCAACCTCATTCCAGGTATAAACATATATGAAGTACAGTGAAGTTAATGCATCCGACGAATGAATATAGCTGGCTTTTTTTTTTTTTTTTTAGACAGTGTCTCTATGCAGCCCAGGGTGGCTTCAGACTTAAGAACTTCTAGCTATGACCTCATAAGTGTTGGAATTATAGGCATGCATGGCCATTTTTGGCCTAGCTTGTTAGTTTATATGATGGTAAGTCTCCATCTATAAATATGCAAGTATACAGAATATGTACGTGTTTTTGAATCTGCTGTTTTTGTTCCTTGTATTGCAAAGCTGCCCTGAGGATGTGACCTCTTGCTAATCTCATTTTATTCTTTGCTCTGTTTTAAATGATTTAGAATGGTTTGCATTGCTTTTATGAAATGAAGTGCATCGAAGTCAGGAGGCTGTTGAATCTGTGAGAAAGCCTCGAGCTGATTGTGCTTGCAGGAGGGGCAGGCTGAGCCGCTTGAGGAGTCCTTCCTTCCGAGCACCCACGGTTCAGTCAATCATTTCAATATTTCTGTGGTTTTTGTCATTTTATTTTTTTTTTATGAGAACTGTTCCAAAAATTTGAAAGTCACTGCATTGCCTTATAAAATTTATTATGAACTTACTTGCTATCGGTTTGTTTTCTAAGCATTCTCACACTGAGAGAACAGATACCAACACCTGTTGGAGAAGAAGTTGCCGGGGTCTAGCCTCGGTTCAGGTTCTGAGGCGGGGAAGGGGCATCGGCGCAAGGAAAACTTCTGACCACCAAGTGGATTGCATTCAAGTGGCCCTGGTAGCTCAGGACGATTTTGTTTATACTTAGAGTTTTTCTTACCAGGATTACACGAACAGATTTATTATTGGCTTCTATTTTTGACTTTAAGAAATACATCACAATTGAAGGAATATTCAAACCCCAGACAGTTCTTTCATGTCTATAAGATATATTTTTATGCAGCTCCCTTTTCTACAAGAGGGTCCCATGTCTCCATCTCACCGGATACCAGCTTTTGGGCATCTACACATGTGCACCATTACTTAGTTTTGGTTTTCCCCTTGGACACACATCATATGCATATACATACACGTTACACACTACCCACGACAAATACTTAGGAAACAACAACAAAACATTGTGTACATATGAACTCTTAGCTCTGATAATAACAGTGGAACTGCTAGGGGGTGTGTAAGAAGGTACTGAAGATGAAAGAAAAAAAGCTGCATGTTTTTATTGAGGGGATAGAGCCAGTAGCAAAGGAGTAGGGGGGGAGATAAATGTTCTGGGCCAAAAGATTGAAGGAATAGTTTTATTTATTTACAAATTTAGGTGCTGGAAATTAAAAAAAAAAAAAGATTCGCGCGTGCGTGCCAAGTGCATACACTACCAGTTAGCGACCCCTTCTGCCCTAACTGGATATCTTAACACCTTTGTTTTTCATTTGGACGGTACGCAAGGGTCTGCGTGGTTCCTCGGGTGTACAGCCCCAAACTTGAGGACTGGCTACAACCTCCCAGCCCCATCTTCCTTTCCACATACTCCGCTTTCCAGTCACACTGGAAGGATGGTTCCTGGAGTCAGCCACCACCCTCCAGGAATGTAGATCAGGCTGGGTTCGAACTCAGAGATCCAACTGCCACTGCCTTCCAAGTGCTGGGATTAAAGGTGTGCACCACCACCGCCTATTTATAAAGACAATGCTTCTGAACATGTATATTCATTGTTTAATATTTAGTGACCGTGGTCTGTGTGCCAGGCTGAGTGATGGAGATACACAGTGCTGAATCAGTTTCTGGAAGCTTCTGTCTTTTAGGGATCATTTAGAAAAGCGCTTGTAATAGTGTTCTCTAGAATAGCAGAATTTATAGAATGACTCTCTCTATATATATAGAAAGGGGGGTTAGAATGAGTTACAGGCTGTGGTCCAGATAAGCCAACAAAGGTTGGCTATGAACAGAAAGTCCAAGAATCCAGAAGCTGTTCAGTCAATGAGGCTGGGTGTGGATGTCTCAACTCAGTATTCGCTGGAATCCCAAAGAGATAGGCTCTAATGCCAGTAAAGGAGCAGACTTCCTAGGCAGGCATGAGCAAGCAGCAAAGAACAAAAGTTTCCTTCTTCCATGTTCATTTATAGACCTCAGCAGAAAGCATGGCTCAGATTAAAAGTGGGTTTGCCCAGCTCAAAGGATCTAGATTAAAGGTGTGTTTCTTCCTACTTTAAAGATTCAGATTAGAAGTGGATCCTCCCACTTCAAATTAAGTAAACATCCCTCACAGGTGTGCCCTCCATTTTGAGCTTTTAGTTAATCCAGATGAAGTCAAGTTGAGAACCCACAACAGCCATTACCACACTACTATTTACTAAGAGTTTTTCACATGGGTGGTAGTGGCGCACGCCTTTAATCCCAGCACTTGGGAGGCAGAGCCAGGTGGATCTCTGAGTTTGAGGCCAGCCTGGTCTACAAGAGCTAGTTCCAGAGTACTTAGGGCTGTTACACAGAGAAATCCTGTCTCGGAAAAAACTAAAAAAGAAAAAAAAAGTTTCTCATCATCATGGTAGGAGAGTTCTTTAAAAACAATTTATTACAAGTACTTGTGTGTACACATGCGTGTGCTCAAGAGTGGAAAGAGGATGCCTTGAAGGAGCTGATTCTTTCCTTCTACCAGGTGGGTCCTGAAAATCAACTTGGGTTGTCAGATGTGGTGGCAAGCGCCTCCACCTGCTGAGCCATCTTGATAGCCCAGTAGGAGGGTTCTTCTTTTGTTCCTTTCTTTTTGCTGTTGGTTTTGAGGCAGAGGCTCATGTAGCTCAGGCTAGCCCTGAACTCACAATGCAGCCACCTTGAAATCCTGATCCTTCTGCCTCCATCGCCCAAATCCTGGGATTTTTCAGGCCACACCACACCCGGTTTTATGTGGTGCTGGGGATCACCCTGAGGGCCTCCTGCATGCCAGGCAGGTAGATAGCCACCTCTCATTTCCACTGATCTTGAAGAAGCAAAAAACGTGTTACATGTTGCATCTGCAGAGGACATAGTGACAAGGCCCTGGGTACAGCCTCTAGGAACAGCACTGTAGTGATATCTCATTTGTATTTTAATAAACAAAGCTTGCCTGAAGTTCAGAGAGTGAAACAGCCACACTGGTCAGCCTTACAGACCAGGCGGTGGTGACACACACCTTTAATCCCAGTAGCCACACTAGTTTGCCATAGAAACCAGGCAGTAGTGGCACATACCTTTAATCCCAGCCCTAGAGAGGAATATAAAACGGGAGACAGCTCTCAGACACAATCTCATTCTGAGATTCCTGGAGGCAGGATCGCCATTTCGGACTGAGACAAAGGTAAGAGCCGGTGGCTGGTTGTTTTGCTTTTCTGACCTTCAAGTTGAACCCCAATTTCTGTCTCTGAGTTTTTATTAGTCATGCTATAGAGTGGTGTCTGGCTTACAGCCAGCTGGAGAGTGGGAACTCTTGATTCTACAGTGATAAGGAGCTGCATTCTGCCAATAGCCGTGAAGCTTTGGAAGTGGAGTGTGGACCTCAGACAAATCCTAAGTCCAGCTAATGCCCTGAGCAGAGGACACAGGCTAGCCCCTGGAATCTGTGCTATACTAAGTTTTTGTTGCTTGAGTTTCTGAGTTAACAGTCAGCTATGGCAACAGAAAAGGGACACAACTCTAAACCCCAAGTGCTGTTCTGCTGTTACTGCTCTAACATAGTTGCTAATATGACCACCTCTAGCCACACAGAGCCGTTTAGCAATTAAAATAATCTTCAGTGCAATTTGAGATGGACTGAAGAATTGGGCACATAGCCAGAGAGAGGGCTCAGGGCATAAAGGTCCTTCTTGCGAGGCCTGAAAACTCAAGTTCAATCCCCAGATCCCATGTTATAGGAAGAGAGAATGAGAACAGACTCACGAAAGTTGTCCTCTGACTCCCACACACATAGAGTGATATTCCTGTGTCTAGGTACACACAAATGTAATAGTTTAAAAACTAATTTTTTAAAAAAGAAGGGGAGCTAGAGAGATGGCTCAGTGATTAAGAGCACCTGCTGCTCTTGCAGAAGACTCAGGTTCAATTCCCAGAACTCACGTGGTGATTCACAACCTCCTTAGTTACACTTCAGGGGATTCCATGCTGCCTTTTGGCCTTTAAGGACAGCAGGCATACAAGTGGTGCACAGGCATCTGTGCATACAGAATACCCACACACACGAGGATTGTTCTAACATGGTGTATATCTACTGTGGAGACATTTTGATGTTTTGGTGTGATTCTCTCTCTCTCTCTCTCTCTCTCTCTCTCTCTCTCTCTCTCTCTCTCTCTCTCTCTCTCTCTGTGTGTGTGTGTGTGTGTTTCTGTGTGTGTTTCTGTGTGTGTGAGAATGTCTTTGATAGACGGTTGCCCTGGCTTGGAAGTTGCTGTACACATGAAGCTGATCCTGAACTCAGAGACCTACTTCTACCTCCTGAAGGCTGGATGTCACAACACCCAACTGACATGGTGCCTTAAAAAAATGAAACATAGTTGGCTGGAGGTGTGTCTCTATGGTAAAGCACTTGCCTAGACTGTGTGAGCCCCTAGGTTTAATTCCATAGTAACACACACACACACACACACAAAGTGGTGGAAGGACTACGTGTCCCAGCATTCCACTTCTTAGCATATACCCAAAAGAACTGAAGGAGTATCATCAAATGTAGCACTAATTCTAATTGGTCTTAATAAAAATAAAAGCTCTGAGTCAGATATAGAGAGGTTAATGCTGAAAGATCAGAGAAAACAGAGCAGCCAGACATTAGTTCGTACTTCGACAGAATCCTCAGACCAAAGGGGCGATCCTGTCTCTACGAATCCTCAGACTAAATGCTCTCTCTGTGAAACCTCAGACTGCATCTGGGTTCCTGTCTTCTCGGGCCTTATGTTCCTCTCTCCACCCAGCCACATCACTCCTGTCTCCACCTCAGTGCTGGGATTAAAGGTGTGGGGTCCCTAGTATCACCTTTACGTGAGCTCTGTTTTCTCTTTTAGACTGGATCAATCTCTTGTAGCCCGGGGTGGCCTTGAACTCACAGAGATCTGTCTGCCTCTCTCCCGAGTGCTGGGATTAAAGGTGTGTGCCACTACTACCTGGACTTTATGACTAGAGGCTTAACTCTGCACTCTGGTCTTTAGGCAAATTTTGATCACTACAATCAAGCATATATTGCAACATTATATACCATCAAAAAGCAGAAACAGGCCAAAGTTCAACAGAAAAATAAATAAGCAGAGTATAGTATGTGAAATACTATTCAGCCTTACAAAGGAAGGACATCTCATAATGGGGTCTATGTGGAAGAACTTTGAAGACATTACAGTTAATGAAGGAAGCCAGACATGAGCACTAAGACTCTGTCTTGCCTGTGTCCACTGTCTAGACCCAGGCTTTTGGTTTCTCCCCTTGCAACCCCTTTCACCCCAGGAGTTTTTGTTTGTTTGTTTGTTTGTTTTTGCTTTTTCGAGACAGGGTTTCTCTGTAGTTTTGGAGCCTGTCCTGGCACTAGCTCTGTAGACCAAGCTGGCCTCGAACTCACAGTGATCTGCCTGCCTCTGCCTCCCAAGTGCTAGGATTAAAGGCAATGCGCCACCACTGCCCGGCTTCACCCCAGGATTTTTATATGACCCTAAGTACACAGATCCATAAAATAGGCACAAAAAATCAAACTGTACTGATTAGGAATCATAAGGAATTTCACCTTAAAACAATTGTGTATACATACCATTTTACCATTTATTAAATATGAAAGGATATTTGCACAGTAATGAGGTAGATATGCTTGTTTCTGTCTACATAAAGAATTAAATCTGGCTGAGTACTTGATACTGTAGCACACAGAGCATCTTCAGGTTTTTGGAGTTGGTCGGCATTTGATCTTATAGTTGTCAATAGTAAGAGCCCCATTTCAACACACACACAAGCTAGGCAGTGGTGGTGCATACCTTTAATCCCATTACCTGGGAGGCAGTGGCAGGCGGGTCAGGTCTCTATGAGTTTGAGGCAGGCTAGTCTACAAAGTGAGTGGCAGGACAGCCAGAGCTACACAGAGAAACCCTGTCTGGCAAAACAACAACAACAACAACAAAAGATTGCCACTTCACAAAAAATACAAAGCACAAAGTGATAGAAATATGTTGAGGGCCATTTCTGAAATTGTTGGAAATATAAGCCAGTAGCTCAAATAGCAATTTTTGAAAGCTAGTTATTATTCTTTAACTCTGCTTGTCTCTCTGTATGTATGTGTACATGAATGCTGGTGCCCACAGAGTCTAGAAGAGAACTTTAGATCCCCTGGAGCCAGAGTTACAGGACACTATGAGCTACCAATATTGGTGCTAGAAACCAAGCTCAGGTCCTCTGGAAGAGAGGCATGTGTTTCTAATTACTGAGATATTTCTCTAGCCCTCAGACAGCGATTTTGAAAAGCAAACCCTCCAACACAATATAATAAAGATACAGAAATTTGATAACTATATGCTGAAAAAATGGTAGTAGGAAAATATTAAGACTGTCTTTTGTAATTAAAACATTTCTTTTAAAATATTTTTTAAGATTTAAATTTTTTTAAAATTTATGTGTGTGAGTGTTTTGATGCATGTGTGAATGTGCACTATATGTTTACCTAGTGCCCACTGAGACCAAAGGAGGATGGAGTTACAAAAGGTTGTGAGGCCAGGAACTGAACCCAGGTCCTCTGGAAGAGCAGCAAGTGCTCTTAACTGCTAAGTCATCTCTTCAGCTCTAAATTAAAGCATTGTACTTCTTTAAATGCATTATTCTCTGTCTCTTTGTGTATGTGTATGTATGAGCATGCATGTATAACAGCGGTGTGGAGATCATAGGACAGCTAGAAGGGTCAGTTCTCCTTTTTCCACTGGGTGGGTCCTAGAGACCAAATTCACATTGTCAGACTTGGGGACAAGTTTCTTCACCTGCTGAGCCATCCTCACCAGCCTCTGATCATTACATTTCTGTAAGAGTAGATTGGAAACTGTCATTTATAGCATGCACTAAATTAGAATGAGTCACGGTGTATCGGGTATTGTTGGCTGACAGAGCCAGACAGCGGGTACAGGTGTCAAGTGTCCCTGTGAAGCTCAGGACAAAGGCTACAGCGAAGTCAGGCATTTCCGCCGAGCCCTGCCCAAGATTTCTCAGGCTCTTCCCAACCTTGGTTTCGAGTTAATTGTTGGTCTTTGTACACACAGAAACTTTTTATTCATGCCAAATTTTTCACACACTTCATGGGGTTGCCACCCACACACAGTTAAGCTATATCCTAGCTAGGCTACAGAAATTCTGGGAGTAGATGTGTGGGGATAGGTGGAAGAGGAAAGGGAAATTTTTACCAAATGGACACAGAGGTTATTTAAGACCTTCTTCCTTATGTGAGTTGACAAGGTGGGTAATGGCCAGAGGGAGGGGAGGAAGAGACAAAAGGGGGCAGCAAAGAGGGTTTGTTTTCAAAAAACAAAAACAAACAAACAAACAAACAACAGGGCTTCTTTATATAGACTCAGCTTATGTTGAACACGGTGGCCTCCAACTCATACAGATCAGTTTGTGTCTACCTTCTGAGTGCTGGGATTACCAGCATTACCACGTCCATAAAAAGAGAGTTTTAAAAAATATTTATTTTTTCTTGTGTGTGTGTGTGTGTCCCCGCGTGCACACATGCGCACGCACACATGCACATGTGTGTCATATGTGTGTATACAGGTTCTCACAGAGGCCAGAAGACAGGAGTTAGAGGTGGCTAGAAAACACCTGATGTGGTGCTGGGCATGTTGGCGAACACCTTAAATTCCTGCATTTGAGGGCAGAGGTAGGAGGATCTCTGTGAGTTCAAGGTCAGCCTGGTCTACACAGTGGGTTTCAGGGCAGCCTAAGCTATGTAGAGAGATCCTGTCTCAAAAAATAAAAAAATAAATGTACCGGTGGTCGGAGAAGTTTGGAAATAACCAAAATAGTCCTTTTATAATAAATCAGTTTTAATAAAAGGAGAAATAAGGGAACTTACAGAACCAAGGGTCCAGCGAAGCAGAAGGTAACGCGGGGGACAGAAAACAGGGCTCCTTCCGGCGCCCCATCCTTTTTAAGGGTACCCTACTCCCCTGGGGCAGCCACGCCCCTGAACGCAGGGATTGGGCCAGCTGCCCCAACAAATAAAAACCTGTTGTGGGTACTAGGAATAGAACTCAGGTCCTCTGCAAGAGCATCTAGTGCTTTAAACTCTGAGCCATCTCCCTGACCTTGCAAAGATTTTTTTTTTTTTTTTTTTTTTTTGGTTTTTCGAGACAGGGTTTCCCTGTAGTTTCTAGAGCCTGTCCTGGAACTAGCTCTTGTAGACCAGGCTGGCCTCGAACTCAGAGATCCGCCTGCCTCTGCCTCCCGAGTGCTGGAAAGATTTTTTAAGACAGCAAAATTACTCTTCTTGCCATGGTGTTAAAATAACTGATACATTTGTCCAAATATCTGGAGTGGGGATAAAGACCAAGAATGAAATTGTGACATCACTATGGTCTTTGGGTAGCAGTGATGTCACCTAGATTCTATCCGTTGCCGCAAGTCCTTTTCTGTGGAGAATGTTGAAGATAGAGCAAGCCGCACGTATTTCGGACCAGGAGCTCCATGAGATCTCTCTACTCAATAGCCTGTGTAGCTACCAAGAGCAGGACAGATTTATTGCATTTGAATCGTAGCGTTAGGCAAAAGCACATTCCTTGCAGCTGCCTTCCCAATGGCCAGCTTCGATGCCCTGGGCAGGACCTTACGTTACAGGGGCAACCGGTGTGCCTTCTGTGTGATGAGAAGGAACAGACACACTCAAGAGAGGCTTTGAAGGCAGAATTGACAGAATTTGCTGACAAACTGGTGTCTGAGAAGCCAGATGAAGAATCCCAGCAGGCTACTGGCGCAGCCTCAGATCTGGCTTGTGAGAGCTGATTGCCAAACTTTCAACAATTTTGCAAGCTGGTTGTAAAAACATAACCTATATTAAAAATTATGTAGACTTGTAATTAAGTAAATTGCAACAAAGTAAAATATAATTGATTGCAATTAGGTAAATCTCAATGGAAGCAAAGGTTAAAAACACTCGAAACTTATTTTTGGTTTTTTGTCCTCTGGCCCATTCTGTTGAGGAGATCTCCATCTGCTGTACTTGTTTTCCAGAAATTCCACAGAGTACAGAGGGGAAGATACGGCACACAGCAGTCGCCAGTTCCTCATCCAGGGAGACTGCTGGATCCGTACTTTGAATTAGGTCATGAGAGAGTCTGATTTAGGCAGCTAAACAGGTAATGTCTCTCTTCAGCAACTAAAGGGACATTGAAGAGCAGAGCTGAGGAAGAATAAAAAATATGAAGGTTTTGTTGTGTTTGGTGTGTGTGTGTGTGTGTGTGTGTGTGTGTGTACGTACTCACACCCCTGATCATTTGTGGAGGCAGATGTTATGTTAGGTGTCTTCCTTTATCATCCCCCACTTTCTATTTTGAGGCAGGGTCTCTCGCTCCCTGAATTTGCAGCTCATTGTTTTGCATATATTTGCTGACCAGCGAGGCCTGGGGTTCTGCCTATCTCTGGCCCCCAGCACTGGGGTGATAGACGTGCACCCCTATGCCCAGCTGGGAATAAGTGGGTGCTGGGAATAAGAACTCGGGTCTTCATGTTTGCAAAGCAAATACTTTACTCACAGAACCATCTCCCCCATCCCATGAAAATATCAATTATTGGCCTGGCGGTGGTGGCACACACCTTTAATCCCAGCACTCGGGAGGCAGGGGCAGGTGGATCTTTGTGAGTTTGAGGCCAATCTGGTGAGTTCCAGGACAGGCTCCAAAGCTACATAGAGAAACCTTGTCTTGAAAAACAAAAACAAGAAAACAAAAAAGAAAAAAAAAGAAGAAAGAAAAAAAGAAAATATCAGCTATTGAGTATTTCAAAGTTGAGGGGATCTATGGAATAGAGAAACTAAAATTTAGGAACTATTTTAACTGGTGAAAGAGGTTAGAAGGATCACATAGGAGTAGGGGGAAGGGAAGTTAGCAATCAAGAATGTTTTCATATTTCCCAGATTTTTATCATACTCTTTTTCCTCCTAAAGCAAATTGTTGCCACACTCATACCTAATTCAATAACAATTTGTTTACGTGTGTGTGTGTGTGTGTGTGTGTGTGTGTGTGTGTATAATTTGTGGAGATGACAGGGCCACACACATAGTAAGCACGTTGCCTGTCATTCAGCTAACTACACCCCTAGCCCTCGACAGTAATTTTAAAAAAGACATTTGTCCTGATTAAATCTATCTAAAGAATCAACAGCACACTTTCACACTGCATCAGGTTATGCAATGTCTAATTAAATTACACAGCTACAGCGGCACCCACAACTTCCCTAAACCTGTCGGGGCACATATCTGAGACTCAGTGTGTTTATAATGAGACCAATGGGAGCACAAGTTCAAGGGTTTTCTATCAGTAGCTCACAGAGTTAGGAGAGCAGCAAGCACCACTGTGTATTTCCGCAACTAAGCGGACAACGAGAGCTCTTTCTGTTGCTGCAGTAATGCGGGGCGTGTGCTCAGCTATCCTCAGACGCTCGGTTTCTGCCAACTAAGTCGCAATCCTTTTTAAAAAACCGTTTCTATTCATTTTTACTTGTATGTGCTTAAATGTTTGTGGGTGTCACAATGCACACGGGGAGCCAGAGGGCAACGTGTGGGAGTCAGTTCTCTCCTTCCCTCCGTGGGTACCAGTGATGGAGCAAGAGTTGGGACATTTGACAACAAGGCTCCTTTGACTGCTGAGCCATCTTCCTGGCCCAGGTCTCTTAATTTTACAAGCCATGTAGGTAACGGAGCATAGAAGGTGACTGTGATGGATTGAGAGAAAATGACCCCAAAGGAAGTGGCACCATTAGGCGGTGTGGCCTTGTTTGTTGGAGGAAGGGTGTTATTGTGCTGGTGGGCTTTGAGGTCTCCTATGCTCAAGCTATCCTCTGTGTGGTAGACGGTTTACTTGCTGTTGCCTGCAGGTCAAACAATAAAAGGGATTTTTGTCTGCAGTATGAGAACTGTACATAAATTGTGATTTGCACAACTTAACTATATATAAGTTGTGATTTGCACAACTTAAGTGTTTTGTTTTTGCCACTCTGAAGATATCTGCAAATGACTGTTAAGTAGGTAGGAGACAGCTCAGTCGTTACCAGCACTTTCTGTAGTTGGGCAGTGGTGGTGCACACATTTAATCCCAGAACTCGGAAGGCAGAGGGAGGTGGATCTCTACTATCAATTATGCGCATATGCATGTGCATGCAAGAGGTCAGAGGTGCTGGAGTTACAGGCAGTTGTAAGCCACCTAATGTGGGTGCTGGGAATCAAACTCGGGTTCTCTAGAAGTCTACCTACAATGTGCTTTTTACAAAATTCTTAATTATTATTATTATGAATTTTTCTTGGGTTTTTTTTTTTTTTTGGTTTTTTGAGACAGGGTTTCCCTGTAGTTTCTAGAGCCTGTCCTGGAACTAGCTCTTGTAGACCAGGCTGGCCTCAAACTCCGAGATCCACCTGCCTCTGCTTCCCGAGTGCTGGGATTAAAGGCATGTGCCACCACCGCCCGGCTTGGTTTTTTGAGACAGGGTTTCTCTATAGCTTTGGAGCCTGTCCTGAAACTTACTTTGTAGACTAGGCTGACCTCGAACTCACAACGATCCACCTGCCTCTGCCTCCCAAGTGCTGAAATTAAAGGCATGCGCCACCACCACCAAGCCTACCGCATGCTCTTAATCGCTAAGCCATCTCTCCAGCTCACTATTATTCTCTTTTATTTATTAACAGTGATGGATTTACCAGTTTGTAACTTCCTGTTTAAAGAGCATTTTATTAAACCAGATATGGTGGCATATGCTTTAAAACCCAGATCTGACCTAATTTGCCCAAATCCCTAATTTGACCACAAGGGGCTTCTTTTCCTCACCGAGGCAGAGGTCTGGAGGAAGCACCTCCACTAGTATCCATGCTCCAAGCTCTGTGGGCTTTTCATTTCACTGACCTCTCGAAGGTTGGTTTCATGTGTGGCTTGTCACTTCGGGTTGTATGACAATGGTTTTATCTGTAGCATCACATCTGTGTTCCAAGCAGGTTGAAATATGAGGGAAGAGTGGTATCTCTATCAGGAAACAAAGACCTTACCAGTAACCCCCAACTGGTTTCTGCTTATGTGGAAGCCATGTATCACATGGACACCCTAGCACAAGGAACTTGGCAAAGCAGGCATTGAAGATGAGCACAGGGGCTGGAGAGATAGCTCAGTGATTAAGAGCATTGACTGTTCTTCCAGAGGACCTGAGTTCAATTCCCAGCAACCACATGGTGGTGGCTCACAACCATCTGTAATGAGATCTGGTGCCCTCTTCTGACCTGCAGGCATACATGAAGGCAGAATATTGTACACATAATAAAAAAAAAAAAGATGAGCACAGCATCTAGATGCACACAGTATCAACCTGAGTAAAATTTAAAAAAGCAAGAGAGCAAGGGAATGGTTAGGAAGGTAACCAGTACAGTGTGGGATGTATTCTAAAATATGGACATTATTGTTTAATAAGGCAGAACCAGTATGGAAAGCAACTGCCATTGGAAATACAGGGGCTGGGGTTGGGGAGATGGCTCAGCTGGTGAAGTGCTTGCCTTGACATGATAAGGATCTGAGTTCAGAGTCCAACACCCACCTAAGAGCCGGGCACAGAGGCACAGGTCTATAAACCCAGCACTGGGGACAGGACGGGAGTGGACAAGACAGGCAGTTCCCTGGATCTTAATGGCCACAAGCTAGCCCCATCCACGAGCTTTAGTTTTTTGTTTTTTTGTTTTTGTTTCGTTTTGGTTTGGTTTGTCAAATGAAAGACAAGCATGGCCAAGAGATCTGACTGCGGTTTCTATGGGAACAAACAGGCAAGGCTGGGTAGGCAGGTTTGGGATTGCCTTATCTGGGTGATAGGCGAGCTCCGGGGCACAGGGATGTCCCCTCTTTGTTTGGTGCCTGGCTGATTTTGGAGTCCTTCGAAGCTGTGCAGAGGGTGAGAATTCAGTAGAGATGGTGGTTGGAGACATAGCCCGGCCTGGTTCATTTGCACGTGGAAGGTTCCTCACCTAGGTTTTCTTCACCGTTTACTATAGCTGGAGGTTGACCGGTGCTGGGAGGAGCCAGCCACACCTGGTCTGAGGTCTTTCTCAGATGCCAAAGCATCTGAATATGAAAAACAGCTGGGACTGTAACCCAACGGTACAGTTTGCCTAACATGCTTGAGGCCCTGGATTCAATTCCCAGCGTTATTAAATTTAAAAAGCCACCTAGGTATGATGGCTAATGCCTGGAATCCCAACATTTGGAGTTAGAGGCAGAGGATCCTGAGATTGAGGCCAAACTAACCTGCATAGCATGACCCTATGTCAAAAACCAAACTAGAATATGGAAATATTAAAACCATGGTTATATATGTAGTACGATAGGTCTCATTCTAGAAAGCAATAATCTAAAATCATGACCTCAATTAAAAGTAGGGTTATCCACCCCCCCAAAAAATATTCAGCATCAATTCTGAAATGTCCCTTGAGAACAAGATGTAAGACTCCTTATTTTAGTGTACATTTTAATCACAGGAAACTGAGTCAAATCTACAAGCATCTTTTCTCTCTCTCTCTCATTCCCTTGAGATAAGGTCTTCTATGTAGCCCACACTGGTCCCACACTTTTGGGGGATCTTCTGCCTCTGCTTCTGTGTGTTGGAATAACTGGAATGAGGCCCCACACTCAACTCACAGGTACTGTTATGTTTATGTGTCAAATTGCTTTGAGAAATAAACCAGACCTTAGACTGTGTTAATGAAAAAACTATTCCTCCATCAAGTTATTCTATTTGCTTATTGATTATTTATTTATCTTGAGACAGCATCTCACTATGTAGCTCTGACTGTTCTGGAACTCACAATATAGATCAGGTTGGCTTCGAACTCAAATATCTACCTGCCTCTGCCTCCCAAGTGCTGGGATTAAAGGCGTGCACCACCACGCCAGACTAAGTTATTCATTCATTCATTCATCTATGGAAATTGTTTGACAGTATGCTTAATTTGGGTTTTAACATTTGGTAAACTGATTCTTTTAGTGAACTAGCACCATCTAGTGGCAGACCATGGGAAATGAGAATAAGGGGTTGTGAGATAAGGACTTTAAAGAAGGCTTTTTGATTACTGAAGTCACCTTGATTTCTCAGCATGCAGTTTAACATGCATATATGATTAAAGCAGTGTGTTAGGGTTCTCAGAGTAACAGAGCCAACAGAATTAGTATATATTCTTTCTTTAAAAGGTTTATTTATTTTTATGCGTATGGGTGTTTTGCCTGCATAGATATCCATGTACCTCATGCCTGGTCCATGGAGGCCAGAGGAGGGTGTCATTACCCTGAGACAGGAGTTCTAGATGGTTGTAAACCACCATGTGGGTGCTCGGAATCTAACCTGAGTCCTCTGGAAGAGCAGCCAGTACTCTTTTCTTTTTGTTTTTCTGAGACAGGGTTTCTCTGTGTAGCTTTGGAGATCCGCCTACCTCTGCCTTCCAAGTGCTGGGATTAAAGGTGTGCACCACCACCACCCAGCCAGCCCATGCTCTTAACCGCTGAGCAATCTCTCCAGTTCCCAAAGTACTAGATAGTCTAAAAGGAGAATTATTAAATTGGCTTATGTGACAAGCAGAGCCGGTGGGCTGTGAGGCACTAGGCAATTAGGATGAACACATGAGATTTGCCTTCCAAATATGCTCAGTTGAGTCACACAAACAGTCCTTACAATATCAAGCTATCATAAAGATTGCAGTCGTCCGGTGTGAACCAACATCTCACCAAACGGGAAACAGGAAATGCTACAGGCTTCTGCTGGGGAATCCTCTATAGTGAGGGAGTTTCAGGAGCAAACTTGACCCACATATGCCGTGAGGTCCTTCAGCCACGCGCAGGCTGGGAGGATGGCATTGTTGGAAGTTCCAGAAGGTTCTTGAGAGCATCGTTCACTGGCTAGTGCTCACGGGTGTGCATGTGTGAACTCAGAAACAGTGCAGGACGCTGGAGCCAGAGTTGAACAGTGGCTGGGGATGGGAGTCAGTGCGGAGACTGGAGATGCTGTGTGTGAGATCCCGGGGACCACCTCCAAGTTCCAGTTTTTGTATTGTTCCAGTGAGCATCAGCTTTGTGCTATCTGTGCACAGGGCTTAGTGCTGATTCACTGACATTTCAGAGCCTGCCTGAGGCTTGGCTCAGAGCTGCCCTGTGGCTGACTCCTTATCTTGCATGCATTGCTTTAAACCAATTCACACAGGTATGTCAAGTTCATTATGTTCCTAACAGCTTACACCAGAAACAGAGAAATAGGAAATGTCACCATTAGATACTCCAAACACGTCTGAGACACAGTTCTGGGTATCCATGTCATTAATACCTTAGAACGTCTCTGACAAGCTAGTACATCTGCTGGGATTATTCAGTTTCTTTTTGTTGTGCTGGACAAGGGGGTGGGGCCCGAACTCAGCCATTTGAATTCCTAGTTCAAATGCTGTGTAAATGACCTGGATGTTTGTATTTCTGCCCTGGAAGGAATCTTTATCTCCTTTAACATTGAAAAGTAAATTTAATATTATTCTGTGAATTGCTGAACTATAACACAAATCAATGTCTTACTCTCTCAGAGTACCTGCTGGCTTTGATGCTATTAGCTGGGAAGGAATGAGAACCTGAAAACTAGAAAGGGTACTTGCGGAACCTGTTGACATGGAACCTGTTGACACAGAACATTCCAAACCCTTAATTTCTGCCAAGTCTTTCTTGCCAGTAGAAATAACTATTCCATCCCATCTAATATTAACCCTGCTTTGCTCGGGAAAGCTGAAGGGCCACTTTTGAGGTACTTAATTTGAGGGTGCGATGGTGTTGGCATGCAAGCAGCATGGTTTGTAAAAGAGGGCACATACCCTGTCCTTAGCAGGAGTCAGGAGATCATTCTCTTTCATTTTGGAGTAGCACAGTGTAGTTATATTTTCTTATCAGGACTGTCAGCCCACAAATAACGACACAGAAACTTCTTATTAGTTATGAAATCTTGGCCATTAGCTTAGGCTTCTCACTAGTTCTTATACTTATATTAATCTACTTTCATTAACCCACATTCTGCCACGTGACTCGGTTACCTCTACTCTTTACTGTATGTCCGAACTCTTCGCTGTCTCCCTGGCTTCTCCTGTGTGCCTTTCTCTCCCTGGGAATCCAGCCTATCCTCTCCTGCCTAGCTGTTGGTCATCCAGTTTTTTATTGTATCAATCAAAGCAATACATCTTCACACAGCGTACAGATATCCCACAACACTGCAGCAGCCAAAGTATAGGGCTGGTCCTGAAGGATGTTAAGCCTGGTCTGAGGTTTCTTTAAGGTTTTTTGAGAGCTGGTGAGGCAGAGAGGTCAACTGATGTAAAAAGGGCTTCAGTCTAGCTGCTTTAGTTTGGAGTAGTGACAGATCTCTAGAGTGGCAAGAAGGGAGCTGAGCTGGTGCAGTGGCTATTCTTGGTTGTCACCCTGATGACATTTGGAATTAACTATAATCCAGAACTGGAGGGCACACCTGTGATTCAGATCTTGAGGCAGGAAGACACACCTTTAATCTGGGCCACACCTTCGGCTGGAAGCTTATAGAAGGACAATAGAAGGAAGGGACTGTGCACCTGCTTGTCACCATACCATCTCTTCCTTCTCTGGCATCGAAGCCTACTTCTTCGTGATTCCCACATGTACAGAAGACCATCTGAGACGCCCAGCTTCATGAGACGGAGCCCCTACTAGATTCTTGGACTTCCCATTTACAACTAGCCAGTGTTGGACTGCAGTCTGCAAGCCATCCAATAAATTTTCTCTCACACACAAACACACAGTGAGAGAGAGATTCATTCTAAAAGTTCTGCTTGCTATCAATGAGTATTGTAATGAAGTTATATTTCCTGAGGGTATAGTGAATGGTCACAGCTGTATCAGGGTGAACTAGAAGGTCACACCATAATAATTTTTCATATTATTTCCAAGACTTTGAATACAATTTCAGGCATTATCTTATTTAATCTTAATCATTGTCTACCTTGAATAACTCATTGTGGCAGTACTAGGGCTGCTGTGGTTTATTTTAAAAATGTCACAAGACCCTTCTCAGAACAGATGTACTTGACCCAAAGACCAAGGGACCCAGATACTCCAGATCACCAAAGATAGTCTTGAGACAGTGACCCCCGGATTAGGTGTCTCACCCTAGTGATGATTAAAGATACAGGTACTCATGGGGGCAAGGAAATCAGAAGCAAAGCCTTATCAAAAGATAGTAAGGAAAAGTGAGACACTCCAGAGAGTGGGAGGGGCTCCTCAGAGAGAGAAAAGCCTTTAATCTCCTTGCCAAAGAGCTTTTATAGAGGACCAAGGCAGACACTGGAGAAATGCTGAGGTAGTTGCTATTTTGATCTCTGGGCTATCACAGGCTCACTGATCGGAGGGCCATACACTCTAGCCCTAGCAGAGAGATGATCATGGGTTGTTCATATGCATCCAGCTCAGTCGGGGTGGAGGAAGCCCTCTCTGCCCATCTCTGGCTTCAGCTTTGTTAGTTATTAACCTTGATTGTTTGCGAGCTATTAGTCCCTTGGCTGCATTATATTCCTAGGACCTTGCAGGTGTTGCCTGTGCTGTTGTTTATACTAATCTTCTTGTTCTCACAGCTGAGACCTGGCTGTCCATAACTGTTCGGCCAACTCTTCACTTGTCCACGGTAGTACCAGATCATCTGGTGTTTCTTCCAACATGTAGGCTGAAGCCTCTTAGACGTCATCTTTATTAATAATTTGGTCTGTCACAAAAAGCTTCATGAGAAGCAGGGATATGTAAAAGAGCAATGGCACCTAGCGTGCAATCCCCAGGAGGGGTTTCCTGGAAGCTAGCCAGCCAGCCTGATGATACTGACCTTGTCTCTCAGAACTTCTCTCTGTTTCTTATTGGGTCTGCTCGGCTACCTCTTACCCAGCTGCAAGCTCGTTCTCATCCCTACTGTTTCTGGTCTGTTTTATGCTGAGATCCTTTGTAACCTGAACAGCCATTCTCTGTAACATAGGTGGGCAGCCTGAGGTTGTGCTGGATAGTTTGACGTCAACTTGGCAAAAGCTAAAGACATCTGAGAGGAGGGAACCTCGATTAAGAAAATGCTTCCTTAAGATGGAACTGTAGGCAGGTGGAACGGGGTTTTGTAAGAACTGTAGGCACCTGGAGCTGGGCACGTGGTGCTGGGTTCTATAAGAAAGCCTGCTGATCAAGTCACGAGGGGCACGCTAGTAAGTAGCTCTTCTCTGCTTCAGCTCCTGTCTTCAGGCTCCTGTCCTGGCTTTTCTCAGAGATGGACTGTTACCTGCAAGTGTAAGCTACTTCACCCTTTCCTTCTCAAGTTACGTTGGTCATGGTTTTTCACCACAGCAACGGAAACCGTAATACTGTGTTTGTGTTTGGCACCAGATATATGCGGGGGCGGAGGGGTGCAGGAAAGAAACTGCCAACATGACCACCCCATGATATAGTCAAGGGGAAGGTTTTTATCATAGGTATGAGAGAGAGAACACCCAGAGCCCAGAGAAGAGAGAGAAAGTAGATTGAACATGGCTGCCAGACCGGACATGGCCAGGCCTATCTGTGAGAAAGCAGAAGATAACGGGAGATAGAAAACAGAGAACATAATGAGAAGAGAGGAGCAGGAACCAGGGCAGTGAGAATGACCGGGTTATAAGAAAGGGGATTAGACCGGCAGGGGTGGCACAAGCCTTTAATCCCAGCATTCGGAAGGCAGAGGCAGGAGGATCCCCGTGAGTTTGAGGCCAGCTTGGTCTATAGAATTAGTTCCAGGACAGCCAAGGATACACAGAGAAGTCCTGTCTTGAATCTCTCCCCCCCCCCCCAATAAGAGAAGAGAGAGTAACTGGTGGACAGGGAGGGCCAGATGACTGGTGTGAGGGCTTTGAAATGTATAAAAGTGCTTGTGAGTAGGGACTGAGGGAGCCTGAAGGCTAACGTGGACTTTGTTGTGCTGAAGGCTGCCTGCTAAGCTTAGGTATGTTAACTGGAGAGCCATAGGTCACTTTTGCTGGAGGCAAAGCGGATAAAGTTTGGCTAGACAGGAACCAGCTTCACGAGTTCCTGACGAATGCTGGCTTTTGTCTAGTCCCCAGAAATACTCCTATAGTCCAGGTTGAGTTCATTTCTGGATCTTTGAACTGTCTTTTAGAGTTTGGGGAACTGGAGTTTCCTTTGGACCTGACTAAGACATAGCTGTAATAAAGCTAGCTCCTCGGTCAGTAGTATCCTCTCTTGGTAGAGACAGAACTGAGGCCGAGGGAAAGAAACTTCAGCTACAGAATATGTGAGCACTAGCTTAGGCTGTATGAACAGGAAAGGATAGTGCAGGATGGGCTGAAGATTTTGTTGTTCCCTATCCCCACCCCATCTCTTATTGTCTCTGAATTCAAAAGTTTTGTCTAAGACAATTCACAGGTATGGAAAGAGCCCGTGTTGGAAGCTCAGAAGCCGAGTTCTATGACTTTGCTTTTGCTAGGCTGTTTTGTTTTTCATTTGTTAAAGAATTGGTGGAGTAAGAGTCTCTAAAATTTAGGTGAGTGGCATTTAACATAAAGTCAAAAAGTCTGGCGTGGAGCACACGTCTGTAACGCTTACACTCAGCACTCGGGAGGCTGAGGCAGAAGGATCTCTGCAACTTTGAGGCCAAAATAGTTTATAATTCAAGTTCCAGACCAAACAGGGCAACACAGTAAGTCCTTATCTCAAAAAAACCAAAACCCCCTCCCCCCCAAAAAAAATCACAAAAGAAAATGTTGATAATGAGGCCAGTTGAGACTCCAGAGCCCGTTGGAGGATTTGTTCCTAAACTCTGACTTCCTGCCAAGAAAGGTGTCTTCGCGGTCTTAGAGCAGGGAAGCTTGGAGTAAGTTGCGGGCAGCCTCCGAGCGGCCTCTGGTCGTCATGGAGACTTGGCACGCCCCAGCAGGCCCGTCTTTCATCGGGCCGGGGGCGGGGCACGCAGTGACGCACGCGCGTTTTCGGAGCGGCGACGCGGTGGTTGCCGGGAGCGAGCGTCCAGCCGCCCGACCAGGAAGTGGAGGGCGGAGCCGGCTCGGCGGCCAGTGGCTGGACGCCCCTCGGTAGGTCGGCGCTGGGCGTGCGCACGGCGGCGGGGGCCGCGGACGAGGGGCGGGAAGCGGAGCCGCGGTGGGCGGCCGGGTGTGCGTGCGGCCGAGGCGGAGGCCGGGAGGCGGCGCGGGCTGCGGGCGCTGAGGTAGGAGTCGCGGCGGCGGGCGAAGCGGCGAGTCCCCCGGGAGACTCGGCTGCCGGAGGCGCGGCGCGGCTTCCGAAGGGACGCGCGTGGACGCCACACCGCCGCCGAGCGGTTCGCCTTCCGAGCACCCCGAAAGGGGCTTGCTTCCAGCCAGCTTTGTCTTTTAGGCCGGAGGTCCACAAGGCAAACTTTTGGGTTGGAAAGCGGGAAGATTCCCGGTGGGCGAGCGGGTTGTGCGGTCCCTGGACCCCTAAGTTTACGTTAGCAGGCGAGCGCAGCGTGTGTGGAGTAGAAGTGGGGGGGACCACGGCGTCCCCTCCCGACTGGCGTCTGCCCTGCCTTTTCTAATGCTGCTGAACTTGAGTTGGGTGTTTTCTGCGGAGTCGAGAGGCATTTTCCAGATCGGAACGCTTCGGTCCGTTTCTTGGTGCGCGCTGGTGCCAGGGACACCCGTGAGGCGCGGGGCCAGCAGAGAAGGCAAAGATAGGCTGAAAGATGGCAGGTTCTGGGGTGGAAAGAACTGGGCAGTGGAGCCTGAAGATGTTCAGTTTTACCTTCTCAGTATCTGTGCCCTGTAAAACGTCCCAACTCTCAGTTGGGTATCCTGTTTGGTGGTTTTGATTGCCCAAAATAATGAAAAGTGGACGTGATATTTAGTTTCTCTGCTACACGGATTAGCTCGCAGATGCTGCAAAAGGAGGGAAAGTTAGCTGGAACACGAAAGAGTTAGCTGCTCGTTCTGGGTGCCTTTGTTGGTACCACATAGGTCGCTTTTGTCTTAGAGTCCTTTCCGGGTGGTCCCGAACTCTTGACCTCGGCCAGCTGTGATCTTAGTTGTGCTTCTCCAGCTCAGGTTTTATTTGTTAAAGTTAGGGATAGCACTAATGCCCAGTCTTTAGATCTGTGGGCTTTATGTATTGTTAAGTTTTTTCAAATTGTACAGTTTCGAGCTGTCCTAAAGTCTTTATTAAAAGGCCAGGTTAATCACCTGCCCTTACGACGTAAAATAGAAATGTTCCCTGTTTTAGGAGTTGCAAACTGCCTGTTTCCTGTCTTCTCACTTGGGAAGTTTTTCTTATTCTCGTTTTCACACTTTTCCTCCTCCCAAGACTCCTACCTTCCTCACTTGCATATTTATAGTTGTTATTTCTTAACAAAAACAACCAGAATAACAATTACTCTTTGGGGAAAAAAAGAACTTCCTAACTACTTTCTCACTTGTACAGTTGAGCCCAATGTGTACAACATTGACAGCCTCCCTCCCTGCAAGAAACCGAGTTTAGCTCAGGCCTGTAGATTATTGTTGCCCAGATGTTAGGAATTGAACCTGAGAGAAGCAGCTGATTTACTTAGACCAGGGAATCGTTAACTCTTAGGTTTCTTATAAGTTTTTTTTCCTTCTTTCTTTATTCCTTTCCCTCCCTCCATCCCCTCTCTGTCTCTCATCAAGATTAAATCTGAGGCTTCATGAATGCCCATCACCATGTGCTACTGTTAAGCTGTTTCTTCAGTCTCCATTTTACTGTTTGTTTCTTTTTTTTTCTTTTTCTTTTTTTTTTTTTTTGCTTTTTGAAGCAGGGCTTCTGCTGTGTGTAGCTTTGGTCGTCCTGGGACTCTGTAGATTAGGGGCTGCCCTAAACTCAGAGGTCACCTGCCTCTGCCTCCTCAGTTTGCTGAGATTAAAGGCCTGTGGCACATATGTGCAGCATATGGAACCAGTTAGGATTCTTCAGCTTCCCTGAAGATGTGGAAGCAATAGTTATTCAGTAAAAACTGAACTTGGGGTTATGATGTGTTCCCGGGCTTAGCACTATGTTGTATGATGCCTAGCTCCCAATCCCTAATGAGATCACAAGGGCACCATTGGTACTGCATTGTTTACTGGGTTGCTAGGCATTTATGTTCAGTAGAAAGGATGTATTAAATGCATTTTCAACTTAAAAAATATCTGGTATAACCCCACTGCAAGTCAGGGATCCTCTGTATAAGCTGTCTTTCTCCTCCTTTCTGAACACTAGTTCAGTAGTGCGGAATTCAGTCATGGGGCAAGTATGAGCTTTTCTGAGACCCTCTGCAGGGTGCTAGGAAGAGCTGAGAAAAGAATTTTTGTAAGATTCTTGGTGATTAAACCGGATGGCTTGGTGGCACACGCCTTTAATCCCAGCACTTGGGAGGCAGAGGCAGGTGGATCTCTGAGTTCGAGGCCAGCCTGGTCTCCAGAGGTAGTTCCAGGACAGGCTCCAAAGCCACAGAGAAACCCTGTCTCTAACCGCCCCCCCCCCAAAAGAAAATTCTTGGTGATTCAACTGTAGTTCTTCTGGTTGTGTTGAGGTTGCGTAAAATTGCAGAATTTTATAACTGGGAAGGAGGAAAACCAAATGATCATTTAGGTCTACGTCCTTCCAAATTGGGATTTTTTTCTTCCAAATTTCTTCCAAGGATTCCCAGTGTGTCCCCCCCCCCCCCCGCCATGTCTAACTTGGTCCTAGTTTTCCTAGAATTCTCTATGTAGACTAGCTAGAACTCTGCCTGCTTCTGCCTCCAGAGTGCTGAGATTAAAGGCATGCACCACTATGTCTAGCTGCTGTAGATGTTTTAAATACTTTAACCCAGCTTCCTTAGTTAATAAGAGTACACTGGTTTTTAAAATACAACGTTTTATTTATAGCAGTTCTGATTCCCTCCTACCCTTCCTCCCTAAATTTGCTTCCTAGTTCTGCCCAGATTTGTTTCTAGAGCACTGGTCCATAGCAGAAATAATAATGTGAGCTCCAAGTGTGAGCCATATTTGTAATTAAAATTTGTGTGTTTGTGGTGCTGGGATTTTAACCCAGGGCACCATGCAAGCAAGGCAAGTGTTCTGTCAACTATACTGTATCCCCAGACAGCGACAGTGACAGAGACGCAGCGAGAGATGGAGACAGAGAAACAGACAGACACGGATGTGTGTTTATATAAATATGTTTGTGTGTGTGCGTGCATATATATATATTTAAATATTTAAATTATTTATTGCCATTAAGTTACAAATCTGAGTTTAAGCACTGTGGCGAACACGAATAATTTTCACCACTGGAGATCACGTGTAGGCGTGTGGCTGAGGGACATACTGCAGTCATTAAGGAAAAAGTCAAGAAATTTTAGTACTTAAGTTACACAATTTTGTTCCCTTTGATTTTTATTGTACAAGTCCCAATAGATAATATACATATTACTACAGATGACAGCATATAAAAATATCATTTAAGATGATTAAATTAGTTGCATATTTTGGACTACTCTAAAGACAGCTGCTAGTGCTGATAAGGCAGCAGAGAGTTGGTGTGGGATTTCTTGGCTTTTCTACAAAGTTGGCGTGGTTATTAAACAGAGCATTTTGTGTTTTTCAGCAAAACTATCTGCTTATTTGTGGCTTGGCAGAAGTGGCTGGGACACTGTCCCTTCCAGATCTGATTCTTGCTTTGCTAGAGAGGGTACTCTCTGTTCCTCTTTAGTTGATAAGCTGATCCACTTCATTTGTTACATGACATAAAAACAGAAGCCAGGTTCTAGGTTGTACCTTGTAGGCAAATCTCATGAATCTCAAAGTATAGCAACAGGATGAAAGTCATCCACCAACTGATAATCTCTGGAGACTTCTAAATGTCATTGATGGCCGGAATGGGGAGACCCAGTTGGCAACTGGGTCCTCCAGCTTACTCATGAGATAGTCCGGGAAGGACTTGTGCACCTCTACTCCAGCCGGGGTCATGCCACTTGAGGCACAGCTACTTGCTCTTCAGGCCGGTGACACTCTATATATTTTTAAAAAGTAAAAATTGATGAAATTGGACTGATGAGTACCACTTGAGGTGTAGCTGCTATATTGCTTTAAAAAGTAAAATTCGGACTGAGGGATGGCTCAGCAGGTAAAAATGTGTGCAGTGCAAGTCTCGGGGCTTAAGTTCATTCCCTAGAACCTGCAAAGAGCTGGATGTTGTGTCTGGGTGGCTGTCATCTATAATCCTAATTAACTCCAACATACGACGAGAGGTGGAGGCAGGAGGATTGCTCTGAAGCTCCCAGGCAGTTGTGAAGTATGCAGAGTGGCAGGAACAAGAAAGAAGGTGGAAAGCAAGACCAGATTCCTCAGAGCTGTCTTGTCCTTGGCTTCCACACACATAATGAAGGCTGTGTACTCATTCTTACATTTATGAATATGAGCTGGCATGCACACATAACAATAAATTTTTAAATAATTAGTGAATTATATTAAAATTAAGATCTAAAAATACTACTCACACATGGAATTAATACAGGGCATCTCCTTTGCACTTACAGGGTTCTTTTGTAGTCAGGTTGTAATGTTTGTGTGCATGTAAGCCTATTTTGGAGTCAAGGCCTGGTGTAGCCCATGCTGGCCTTGGGCTATCCAGCTGAGAATGACCTTGAACTTCTGTCCACCTCAAGAGTTACAGGCATCACTACATCCATTGTTAAAGATTTAACTCAGAGCCAGCGATGGTGCATGCCTTTAGTTCCAGTACTCGGGAGGCAGAGGCAGGCGGATCTCTGTGAGTTCCAGGCCAACCTGGTCTACAAGAACTAGTTCCAGGACAGGCTCCAAAAACTACAGAGAAACCCTGTCTCGAAAAATCAAAAACAAAAACAAAAAAACCAAAACAAACAACAAAAAATGATTTAACTCAGGGCCTTATTTGTGTGCTAGGCTAACACTGAACCAACAGCTACATCCCCAGCCCTACAGTCTGATACCTATTTTATACTTAAGTGAGTTCTAACTAGCACATGTCAAATAGAAACAGGCACCTGTAGGTCATAGTTAACCACTGTCCTGGGCAGCATAACTGTGGGGCTTTGGAGAACAGTCGTGTTTTACTGACCTCACTACTGCCTATTGCATCATTTTTTTTAAGTAAGCGGATAAATATAAATGTTAGTAAACTAAATAAAAGATCATTTTGTAGGGACTAACTTGCCAGGGTCTGTAGACTTGGCATGCAGGTTTGAGTCTTCGGAATTTATATTAAAGATGTGTTTGTTTTTATAGCATTATGGATCCAAGCCTGTTGAGAGACCGAGAGCTCTTCAAAAAACGAGCTCTTTCCACCCCTGTGGTAGAAAAACGTTCTGTGCCTTCTGAGTTGCCCTCTGCCTCATCCAAGAAGAAGAAAGCAAAAGTCGAACATGGAGGGACATCAGGCTCCAAACAAAATGCAGGTGAGTAGAACTGTCTTAGGATTGTTTGGTTTCATTTTTCAGGTAACTGGTAATAGCAAGTTAAGTTCATTTGTCCGTCTGTCTGTTTATTTTAATGCTTTTTTAATTGACTCTTGAACTATACATTTTTCTCTGCTCTCCTCCCTTCTTCTTCCCTCCCCTTCCCTTCAACCCTCTCCCATGGTCCCCATGCTCCAAATTTAATCAGATCTTATCTTTTTCTACTTCCCATGTACATTAGATCCAGTATATCTCTCTTAGGGTCCTAGTTGTTGTCTAAGTTCTCTAGCATTGTGAATTGTAGGTTGGTTTTCTTTGCTTTATGTTTGAAAGCCACTTATGAGCGAGTACATATGATATTTCTTTCTGGGTCTGGGTTACCTCATTCAGTGTGATGTTTTCTAGATCCATCCATTTGCCAGCAAATTTCAAGATTTTTTTTTTTTGCTGCTGTGTATAAATGTACCACATTTTCCTTATCCATTCTTCGGTCGAGGGGCATTTAGGTTGTTTCCAGATTCTGGCTATGACAAACAAAGCTGCTATGAACATAATTGAGCACATGTTCTTGTGGTACGATTCAGCATCCTTTGGGTATATACCCAAAAGTGGTATTGCTGAGTCTTAAGGGAGGTTGTTTCCTAATTTCCAGAGAAATCGCCTTACTGATATCTACAGGGGCTGTACCAATTTTCACTCTCTCAAGCAATTCAGGAGTGTTCCCTTTACCCCACACCCTCTCCAGCATAAGCTGTTATTAGTATTTTTGATCTTGGTTATTCTTACAGGTGTAGGATGGAATCTCAGAGTTGTTTTGATTTGCATTTCTCAGGTTCAGTTTATTTTTGAGACAGGGTGTCTGTGGAGCTCTGGCTGTCCTGGAACTTCTATGTAGATAATCCCACAGAGTTGCCTGCCTCTGCCTCCTGAGTGCTGAGATTAAAGACTTGTGCTATTACATAATCCAGCAAGTTTAATATTTTTAATGAGTTTAAGATTCATCATTAAATATAAAGGATGGAATTTTAAGTTCTTGATATGTTTATAATAGTCTCATGTTTTAAAAATTAGGATATTAACTTTTTAAAAATAAAAGTATCAGGGCTGGAAAGGTGGCCCATTGGTTAGGCCCAGTGGACCTGGGTTTGATTCCCAGAACCAACATAGCATCTCACAACTGCCTATAACTCTAGTTTCAGGGGATCTACGAGCCTTTTCTGGCCTCTGTGGGCACTGCATGCAAGTAGTACACAGATACACACAGGCAAAACATCTGTGCACATAAAATTAAAGGAGGAAGAAAGTATACAGTTATGCACAGGGAGAAGGGGTAAAGCAAAAAACAAAAGGAAAAACTTCCTTTATTGAAGTTTGGCTTATATAACTCACAATTTTAATGATATAGTGTAAATATTTTTAGTAAATATGGAACAACTATCACTCCCTGTTTTAGACCATTTCCGTCATCCCTCAAAGGACTAGCAGGTGCTCATTTGCAGTGACTTCTGACCCCAGACCCAGATAACCAATAATATACTTTCTGTCTACATATTTGTCTTTTCTGGACAATTGCTATACATAGACTTATATAGACAGGGATCTTTTATATGTGGCTTCTTTTACTTAATGTTTATGTTTATCCATTTTATTGGGTGAATCAGTACTTTATTGCCAGAGTTTTCTTTGTTGTATGGATGTATCACCACTTGCTTATTTAATGGTTGATGGGGTGTGGGATAGGATTTTGCTATGTAGCCCAGTCTGGCTTGAATTTCACTAGGTGGTGGGTCAGGGTAGTCTCGAATGCAATAATTCTGCCTCTGCCTCCTAAGTGCTTTTATTTCTACTGAATACAGAACTCAGGAATGGGGTTTCTGAGTAATGTGAATTTATGTTTAGCTTTTAAGGAAACTATCAAAGTATTTTAGTCTTAAGATGAATGCTCTAACCCCTGTGTGGTGTTGTTACTTGAATGCAAAAACTGCAATATCTTGGTAGTGGATCTGGCAACCTAGGCAGTTACTTCATAGCTGACATGGGAAGTATATACAGAATGGATACCCATGACCCAGGACAGGCAGAGCAAGACAGAGATTCTTCATCTTACTCAGAATAGTAGTCAGTTTAAAACTTTCATCTTAGCACACAGGAGGCAGAGGCACACCGATATATGTGTTTCAGGCAAGCCAGAAATGCATAAACTGTCTCAGAAATAAAACATAATTTATGAATTAGTTGTGGGATTTTCCATGTAATCTTGTAGGAACATAGGTATCTGAAATCATGGAGAGCAAAATCACTGCCAAGGGACTGCTGTACTCCTTTTATTCAACTTTTGAGTTCTCCCAGGACTTAAAACTTTCTGGTGTGATGGATAAGTAGGTAAAGTGGAGAATTGAGCTCAGATCCCAAGCCAGGGGTGTAGACACCTGTAATCCCCATGCTGGGGAGACAGACAGGAAGATACTGGGACTAACTGGCCAGTCTGGAAAGCTAGTGATCCCTAGGTTCAGTGAGAGACTTGGTCTCAAGGTTGGGTGGTGGTGGTGGTGGTGGATGGTGGGTGTGGGGGAATAGGAGGAGCAAGATGGTAAAATCACTTGCTGTGAAACATGACAAACTTGAGTTCAGTCCCTGAAACCCGTAATGGAAGGAAAGAATAGGAATCCTGAAAGTTGGCTTTTGACCTCCATATGTGGGCCATGGAACATACATTTACACACACGCACGCACGCACACACACGCACGCACGCACAAATACTAATAAGTAAAATTTAAAAATAACTCCTCTTTCTGGCACAGCTTCCATGATGCATTACTGTAATAGCATGACTGCTGGTTTGCATCAAGTCTTCAGCCTAAACTCTTACACAGCAGTAAGCTCAATAAATGTTTGTCAGGTGGCTAAATTACAAGATAAAGTGGTGGGGGAATAGTAGTGTAGTTGTTTAAAGTCTAGAGATGGGGCTGGCAGGATGAGTCAGCAGGTAAGCTTGACTGTCATACAGCTCTGACTACCTGAATTGGCCCTCTGGAGCCCACTTAGAGGTGAGAGAATGGACTCCACAGAACTGTTCTCTGACCTCATCATGTGTGTGTACACAAAAGTAATTACAGCAGCAGAATCTAGACATTAAAGATCTAAATGTGGTTATAATAGTGTTTGGAATGGTTCCTTATTGTATGAGGTCGCTTCTGTTCCCAACTGCTCAGCCCTGAAATAATCACACAGAAACCATATTATTTGCAATACTGTTTAACCAATAGCTTAAGCGTATTTCTGGCTAATTCATATCTTAAATTAACCCATCTCCATTAATCTGTATTGCCATGAGGCTGTGGCTTACTGAGTAAAGTTCTGGCGTCTGTCTCTGGCGGGGCTACATGACTTCTCTCTGACTCGTGCCTTTCTTCCAGCATTCAGTTTAGTTTTCCTTGCCTACCTCTGTTTTGCCCTGAGTAGGCCCAAGACAGTCCTTTATTAACCAGTGGTATTCACAACATACAAAGGGGGATCCCACATCAGTTCCTGGCTGCATAGTATTTTTTATACTTAGGTTATTATTAGTATTATCATTATTTTGAGAAATGATGTTACTATAGTACAAGGCTGTCCTGGAACTTACTGTGTAGCCAAGGCTGGTTTTGATACATGACAGTCTTTCTGCCTCTGTCTCCTGATTGAGAGTGAAGAGGTGAGCCACCATGTCCAGCTTTGTATTTATGTTAGTTAGGAAAATGTGAAAAAGATAATGCTTTGTGGAAGTGATTTTATGCTGTGAATTAGTGTTCTTCGAAATTGATAGATTTTGCTCCCTTCTCTTTACATAGTTATATACAAAAAGTCATCCCATCAGTAGTGGAGATAAAATTTAAAAAAAAGAAGAAGAAACAGCCCCTGCAAACCCTAGTACTCTCCACGATTGTGTAACAGACTTCCTAGAGAGGACACCCTCCCCCCCCCACGTCTACTTACTTAAATAAGGAACTGATTGTCAGAACAAAGAATGTATACTATCAAAGTCCTACTTGGTGAACTAAGGAGTTTTACTAGGGTTATTCACAGGAGCAGAAAGGACTCAAAGACAGTTGCATCACCAAAGCTGGACACCTAGTAGGCACCTCCACTGGCTGAGGATTGTCATTTCCAGACGGCTCAGCCGGTCTCTGTTCCTAGGGGTTTGTCTGAGTATGACTTAGCAGCCTGTATATATGGGTGTGTTTATATATTCTTGGGGAGGGAGAAGCCTTGTGAATCTGGTGAGATTTTACTTTTAACATTTATTTTTATGTGTATGAGTGTTTAGCCTGCATATATGTGTTTATATATTCTTGGGAAGAGAGAGGCTTAGTGAATCTGGTCATTTTCAGGGACTGAAGTTGTGTTGATCTGTTTGCTTCCTATCTTGAGCTTCCCTGCAGGATGGAATGTTTAACTTCCAGGAAACTGCTGCTCAGCCACGGTCCTCTAAACATGCCAGTTATTCTGCATTTGTCTTCAGTCTTTGTGTGTATAAACTTAAAATAGCATCTGTTATGTTAACTAATTAGAACTGGGGTGGCTCAGTTGGTAAAGTGCTTTCTGTATAGTCACGAAGACCTGAGATTGGATTCCCAGCACCCATCTATAAAGCGGGGTACAGCCAGTGCTGCGGAGACAGACAGGAAGGATCCCTAGGGCTTGCTGGCCAATCAGCAAGGTCCAGGTTTAGTGAGATCATTTCCCTCCAAAAAAGGTGGATAGCAGTAGAGGACGCCATCTGCGGTCCTCCTGTGGCCTCTGCACGCGCATGCACACTTCGACCAGCACATAGGCACAAAATAAAATGTTAAAGGTCTGAATGTGTATAGAGGCCAGAAGTCAGCTGCAGGTGTCTTTCGTTGCCTTCCTTCTAGAAACAGGGTGTCTGTGTAGCCCAGCTAGTCAGCCCATGAACTTCAGGAGGGTGTCCTGTCTTTGCTATACGAGTGCTGCAGTGCAGCCTTGAGCTACTGGCTTTCTGTGGGTTCTGGGGACCCGAATTCCTTGCCGTATGGCTAGTGCTTTAGCCCACACTGCCACAGTTCTGTAGGTGTTGAGTGTCTTTAATACTATCATAAGAGCAGGACGGGGGTGGGTGGGTAGTGTAAACCTGAATCCCAGTATTTGGGGAATGGAGGTCACCTTGGGCTGCATTTCAAAATGAAAAAAAAATAAAAAACCTCAAATCCCCAATACACATTATTACTCTGTCAGCTCTAACAGAAGCTTTTCACCTTTCTTTGCACTTTTCTGCATTGAGTATCTTTAGGTCTCGATAGCATGAATAGCAGAAGTAAAAATAATCAGCTGGTGGTGGCGGTGCACATCTTTAATCCCAGCACTTGGGAGGCAGAGGCAGGTGAATCTGAGTTCGAGGACAGCCTGGTGTACATAGAGAAACCCTAACTCAAAAAAACCAAAAGTAAATAAGGTAAATATATGTCCTTAGTCAGTTTTAAAGTACTACATTTCTAATAAGTAGGGGCTTTGTGCCGTGGTAGCACATGCCTGGAATCCTATCATTTTGAAGACTAAGGCTGTCCTTGAACTCAGAGATCCGCCTGCCTCTGCTTCCCAAATGCTGGGATTAAAGATGTGTGCCACCGTTGCTGGCCCAGAAATGTTTTACTCTCAGAGGCATATTTTAAGTAGGATTTTGTTACTGAAGCATTTTTTTAAACCTGTGTGACCAGGCACAAGTTACTTATTTTAGCAGTTAGCTCTGCTTAGTTTTTAGTTTGCCTGGAAATCGGAACACTGCTGCACAATGTTCCCAGTACTGCATGCTGGGAACAGTTCATCTAGTTTCGAGATGCTGTATTAAGTAGACTGGTAAGTTCCTGTTATGAACTGTGTATTTAATGAAGGACACACACACAAAAGTGCACAGTTCACTTGTTTTCTACTAGAAATCTTGTGGACATTCAAAGTCAGAAGCAATTTTGTTGAAGCGATTGGCTTCAGGAAATTTCATTTTCCTCAGACGAGGCAGAAGGCTGTTTTTAAAGCTTTGCTCCTCTTCTGAGAAGGGCTAGACCACCTCACTGTCACGTTTTCTGATGTTGTCCATCATACTCCTTAGTGGGTTTGGCTCACTCTTCAAGTCCTTCACGGTTTTGTTTTTGGCGCAGCAGCAGCAGTCGAGGGCCTCGTAGAGGAGAGCCAGCACGACCAAAGCCACCACGGTGGAGATGAACACGAGCAGGATGGCAAAGCAGGCGGTGTTCCAGTTGTCATGGAAAGGGTAGATGGTTTGGACTTGAAAGCCGAGGTACTGATAAACGGAGGTGGTGGTCTCATTCCAGTGGCTAGAAGCCATCCTCGGCCCCACTTCTTTATGGATGTTTGGAATCTGCACAAAGGGAGAAAGTGAATTATAGAGCCAAGTACAGATTTGTGCACTCAGATCTCAACACTAAAGTCCCTCAGTAAATTTATGGTAGCTGTGGACTTTAGTTATGATCTAACAAAATTAGTGAATTACGGTTAAATTTTTTTTGTTTATGCCAGCTATTATACCCTAGTTTTTATGTATTTCTTATTAGATAATACTTAAAACACACACAACACACACACACACACGCACACACACACACACACACACAGCAAAAATTTACATATGGAATTCACTGCTGATGAAGGGTAAGCAACTGCCAGCTTGGAGCTTGACTGAACAGTGGTCAGTGAGCAGTTATCTGTGGGAAGCTCTTCATCACCCTTCGGGTGCTCTGTCTCCTGTTGTCACTCTGTCAACTTGGGTCTGAATCTAGAAATTGCAGCTGAATACAAAATAACAAAAAGAAAAGCCAGTACTGACAGTTTTCAGTATGAGGATAAAATAAAGTTTTAGACTTAAGTAGCCTGTGTGTTGGGATTATTAACTAGTTCTGTATATAATAGTCTATATATAATTAATTTCTTCAAGTAAGATAAGTGACCCCTGGATAGTAATGTTTAAAGTGGACACATTTAGTGCTGGCGGGATGGCTGAGGAGGTAAAGATGCTTGCTGCTTAAGCCTAGTGACCTGATTGTGATCTCTAGGATCTGCGTGGTGAATAGAACTGGACCTCCATGGCTTATGAAGTGCACCCCATGAAAATGTAATCAATTTTTAAAAAGCAGGTAAATTTAACTCTTTAAGAAGTGTGAGGGGGCTGGAGAGATGGCTCAGAGGTTAAGAGCACTGGCTGCTCTTCCAGAGGTCCTGAGTTCAGTTCCCAGCAGCTACATGGTGGCTCACAACCATCTATAATGAGATCTGGTGCCTCTTCTGGTGTATATATGTTAACAGAACATTGTATGCATAATAAATAAATAAATCTTAAAAAAGAAGTGTGAAGGGCTGGAGAGATGGCTCAGTGGTTAAGAGAATTGCCTGCTCTTCCAAAGGTCCTGAGTTCAATTCCCGGCAACCACATGGTGGCTCACAACCATCTGTAATAAGGTCTGGTGCCCTCTTCTGGCCTACAGACATACACACAGACAGAATATTGTATGCAAAATAAATAAAAAATATTTAAAAAAAAAAAAGAAGTGTGAATTAGGACTGGAGAGATGGCTGAGAGGTTAAGTTGCCTGCTCTTCCAAAGGTCCTGAGTTCAATTCCCAGCAACCACATAGTGGCTCACAACCATCTGTAATGGGGTCTGGTGCCCTCTTTTTTTAAAGATTTATTTATTTATTATGTATACAATATTCTGTCTGTGTGTGTCTGCAGACCAGAAGAGGGCAGCAGACCTCATTACAGATGGTTGTGAGCCACCATGTGGTTGCCGGGAATTGAACTCATGACCTTTGGAAGAGCAGGCAATGCTCTTAACCACTGAGCCATCTCTCCAGCCCCTCTGGTGCCCTCTTCTGGCCCGCAGGCAAACACACAGACAGAATATTGTATACATAATAAATAAATAAATAATAAATAAATAAAATTAAAAAATAAATGTGAATTATTAATTTCTTCAAGTAAGCTAGAGATTTAAATTTCTGTTTTTATACTTCTGGACTCCTTCCTTGACCCCTATTTTTGTTTTGTTTTTAAACTTTTATAGTTCATGGTGGTCTTAAATTTGGTATGTAGTTGAGATTGATTTTTGTATCATTTCTTTGCCTCCTTAGAGTTGGGACTATAATAAAGTGCATTACTATCCTTGCTAATTTTGGTATTTTTTAAATTCTTTTGATCTAATACTTGTTATACTTTACATGAAAATGTGAGGATTGGAAATTTGCTAGTACAGAAATATTGAAATTAATTTTTTTTCTTTTTTGAGATAGGGTCTGATTCTGTAGCCTTGGTTGGTCTGGAAGTCACTCCATAGATCAGGCTGTCCTCAAACTCACAGAGGTCTGCCTATCTGATTCCCAAGTGCTGAGATTAGTGCCACCACACCCAGCCCCCATTATTTTGATTTTTAAAAAATATTTTAAAGAGTCATTAAATACCTATCCAGTTTAAAAAAGGAAAAAGAAAAGGAAATAAACACATGATTCTATTTCTTTAATTTGCTGATATTTTTATGCTTTTCTTTTACTACATTTTTATAAACAGGGCTTCTTGTATATTCACAACAAATACCACGCAGTGCACTGCATGGTTATCTAAATTGTAGATATGTCTTTTATGTGTAAAGAAAACTTCAACATAGCACATGAAGGCTAAATAATAACCTGGGCTTTATGGTACATGCCTGTGATCCTGGCACTTGGGGCACAGATGTAGGAGGAACATGAGTTTGAGGCCTGCCAAGGCTCCATTGGGAGTTCCAGATGGGTTTCAGCTGTACCGTGAAACTTTATCTCAGAAACACAAAGAATGTGTAATAAACCTGTGTGCTCATCATTCCATTTTCATTATCAGTTGCTGCCCTTTGTGCCTTACCTACTTGCTTCTGTCACATGCACAGTCAACTCCTAGACGTGACGTAATCTAGAAATATCTCAGTACTGATTTCTAAAAGATGAAGACCATATTTCTTAATACAAGCATGTTGTTATTTCCCCACCCAAACTGAAGTCATTGGTTAAATTTGTCTTCCTAGTAAACAGAGTGTTATAACTTTTACCAAAGTTATGTTTTCTGAGGTTTTAGTTTTTGTTGTAAATCAAGTTTGTTTTATAAAATCCCACCTCTGTCCGCTTGCTTATTTCCTATATTTTGAAGGTTAGATGTATTATCTGAAGCCAGAAGTAAAGGCTTACATATGTTTTGTTTGGACTTAAAGCTTCTGTGTCATGGTGCTTGACCACTCTTCATTCTTCAGTGAGAGACAGCAGACCTAATGGGTGGTGTGTAATTGAGTTACTTCTGTCAGCTGAGGAACATAGGAAGTTACATTGTTGGGAGGTGAGGTGTATTTCATACTACATTTCATGTGAGCTATGTCACCAGACCTAGGATTTTAAAATTACCTTAACAGGGCTGGAGAGATGGTTCAGTGGTTAAGAGCACTGACTGCTGCTCTTCCAGAGGACCTGGGTTCAGTTCCCAGCACTTAGATGACAGTTCACAACTGCCTGTAATCAGCTCCAAGTGATTTGACACCCTCACACATAGATGCAGACAAAACTCCAATGCACACAAAATAAAAATCAAAATTACCTTATCCTTGGAATGTTCTCTTTAGACTACATTCTTTTTTCTCTTTTTTTCGAGACAGGGTTTCTCTGCAGCATTTTTAGAGCCTGTCCTGGAACTAGCTCTTGTAGACCAGGCTGGCCTCGAACTCAAAGAGATCCGTCTGCCTCTGCCTCCCGAGTGCTGGGATTAAAGGTGTGCACCACCACCGCCCGGCGACTACATTCTTTTTTATTGAAAATAGATTTTGTTTCATATAATATATTCTGGTTATGGTTTCTCTTTCCCATATTCTCCCTAGTTCCTCCCCACCTCTCTTCCCATCTTGATTCACACCCTTCCTGTTTCTCCTTCGAAAACAATTGGGCATCCCTGGAATGATAATAAAATAAGATAAAAACAAATCGGAATAATACAAAAACCAAACTAAAAAGCGCCAAAGGCAAGCACAAGAAGCATAGATGCAGAGACACACCCATGTGCACACACAGGGATCCCATAGAACAAAACTGGGAGCTATAATGTATATGCTAAGGACTTGTAAGGTTCAAAAACAGCTGTGACTTGACATGCCTGCCTTAAACATTGGTTTGTTTCCCCAGTGAGACTCCTTTGGAGAAAACTAATTTTTCATTTGCAAGTGACAATCAGTTGGAGATAGCTTCTGGGTTGGGATAAGAATGTGTGTCCATTTCTCCTTTCAGTTCTAGGACCTCATCTGATGCACACCCTGCAGAGCGCATTCTTATGGGAAAAAACCTGCCTTGAGCTTTATGGTACCATTGCCTTATGAGCCAGTGTTAAGTGATACCTTCTTATGCTGTGTGATGTGGCTGCCCTGATAGACTGATCCAACTTTCGTGTTGTCGATGTTTCTGAGTCTAAACACCGTGAACACAAATGTACAAGTACTCAGAAATGTGGTTAGAGACAAAATTGAGGGGTGTGGGTAGCTGTGGGATATATGTGTCATGGCTAGGTCCTTTTGCCCCGTCTTCTTTAATAAAAGCACATGAAGTATGAGCATACTCCCATGTAACTTTAAAATATTCATCTTTTGATGCATCTTGAAGATTTATGACACTAGTTTAATGTGAATATTCATGCAAGGAGATGCCTGGGATCCCAGCATTCATGGGACTGAGGAAAGAGGTAGAAAATTTAAGGTCAATGAACTACAAAGCCAGGTCCTTTTTCATCCCTACCACTACTTAGAAACATGATCAAGCCAGATGCTTAAATTTTACTTAGGTTTTCTTTTGAACAAAATGCAATTTGAAATAATGTTCAAATTAAAATATTTACCTGGACAAAGGAGCATTTTTCTTTGGTTTCTAGTGTGAGGATTTGGTAAACATGTTGCTTTTATGTTAACATGAATGTTTTCACAGTCTTGGTTTTTCAAGACAGGGTTTCTCTGTAACTCAGCAATGCCGGAATTAAAGGTATGCACCACCACCACCAGACTTCAGATTCTTTTTGAAGAGCAGAGGTAATAGTGATGGATAGAAGACCCAGACTTGAGGAAACTAAAACCGAAGGAGTTGTTTGTGCCAGGAGAGCACTCTGCCACTGCTCTATGTCCCCACCCTGGGCAGTGTACTTTATTTTGAAATTCATATAATGATTGTGCTTGCAGTGACCATGGAATAGCAGTATGTTGACCAAAGGCATGTGTGTGTCTTGCTGGAAGTGTCTAAGCAGTTTAGAAAGGAGTATATATGAGTGGTGGTTTGAATAAGAATGGTCCCCATAGGCTCGTATATTTGAATGTTCAGTCCCTAGGGGGTGGCACTATTTGAAAAGTTTAGGAGGTGTGCCTTATTTGAGGAAATGTGTCACTGGGAGTTTCAAAAACCCATGCGAGGCCCAGGATCAGGATGTAGCTCTCAGCTCCTGCTCCAGTCAGTGCACCAGAGTTGCCGTGAAATGGTGTCTCTCCCCAGCAGCAGAGCAGAGACTAAGATAGTATGTTCCAGGCTTATGTTGTATGCCATGACAGTTTTGCCACTTTCCTCAGTGTTGAAACTGATGAGGAAGTCAGAACACTCGTGCTTTAGTTAGCTTCTGTGCATGTCTGGAGCAAGTATGTGATAGACATCACCTCCCACCTTCAGTTTGATGTGTGTTCTTTCAGAGTATAGAAGAGCTCTAGTAATTTTTGTGTGTTCGATTTCAGGTAAAGACTAAATTTATTGGTAGTGGATTTGGTGTAATTAAGCACCCCCAAAAAGAAGCACACCGTCAAGATTTCCTATTCTAGATGAAATTTTTCCAATTAAAATTAAATTTGTATCAAGGAAATGCTGTAAGCATGTTAGAAAAACTGGGAGAAAATGATTAAAAATAGAAACAGTAAAAGTTTTGTACTTGGTAGATCTTCCCTTTATAATTTTATTACAGGAATGGGAAGCCTTAAAGAAAATCACAATTTTTAGGTTTTATTTTTATGTTCTTGCTATGTTCCCTTTCCCTATTTGCTCTTTACAAAAGGTCCCAGTGGCGTATTTATGGGGATAGTCTTGTGGTTTTGGGACCCTGGATCACCAGATTAGAAATTATGATTTAGCTTTATTTATGGTAAAAACTTGTGAACTGAATTCTAGTCTCTGGTTCCCTTAAGCACATCACTGTGAAATATGATCTGTTGATCGTAACAGCTGTTAGCTGTAGAGCAGCTCATTGACTCGTGCTGAGACTCTGAGGTGGGTGCACTTGAGGGATGGTTTGGTGTAGTAATGGACCTCCACTTATGCTAATTGCAGACCTACTCTACAAAGATGTAGGCAGCTATGAGTGTTAAAACAATTTGAAATTTTAGGGTGTAAGTTAACGATTATTTGACAGTTGTTTTTATATTATTTGGCTCCCATCTTTTGTCTAGTAAGCAAGAAAGGTTTCTAAGTAATTAACCCTGCTGTGCTGAACCTGAGAGATCTAGTATCTTGTTACAGCAGCCTTTTGAGTTTTTCCAAAGACACTGTTTGTGTAACCTGAATGCTGATGAAGAAACAAAGGAATAGAAATTATGAAAAGCAGAAGAAAAAAAACTAAGCCTTAGTAGTAAATATACTTACCAAGGTAAAAGGTGAAAGTTGGATATTTAGGTAGTTAAGTACAGTATCATGGAGAGCTAGCATCTACTAAAGGTTTTCATCTTCAGATATTATTACAGAAATTTGGTCGATTACTCTGAGCCAAGAGAATAATTTTACTACCCAGAATTACTGTTCTTCCTTAACTAGCTCGTCTTAGGACACATTTAATTTTAAGATATAGTTTAACAAAAAGATTGAATTTGTATGTATCTCAAAACCAGCTTAAGAATAACTAAAAATTTAAAGGATATTTAAAAGATTTTTGTGTAATAACATGGCTTGTATTTTATGATAGGATAAATTTTACTGTAGAGAAATATTTTAATTAAGATGTTGGGGAAATCTGATGTTCTATAATTTATCTCTGCTTATAGTATAATACAACATATACATGTTAAAAGTGTTTTTATATAAAAATTATAACTGTTTTTTTTTCTTGGCATTCTCTGCATTAGTACTCAAAGTCAAATATAAAAAATTAGAATTATCTTCTCATTTGTTAAAATATATGCTTTTTATAACTGCTTTTTACCAGGTGATATAATTTGTACATATAATCAGAAAGCTTTAGCCTTAGATTTGCTATTACTCAATATTTTTTTCTTTTGAGAAACATCCTTTGTTAAGACCGACTGGACTTCTGAAATGAATTTGCTTTTAGAAAATAAAATTAGCAGAGACCCAGGTTGACATCAAATGCTTTTGTCTTACTTAAGGTCTGAATAGATCAGATTAGTAGAAAATGTAATGAATTTTCCATTATGAAACAGATGGTAAGGATGCTTATTAAATAAATAGCACAGGGCAGCCGTCATTTTCATGATAAAATCCTACCAAATAATGGGTTAATACATTGCTTTTACATTTTCTGAAGGCATAATGCTTTCTGTTTGATTTTCATGGTAAAATATTTTCCTACTGCTTCATAAGGATATGGACTACTGAATAAAAAGGATCAAATAAGCCTACCTCTTGTCTGGAAGGATGCTGTGGAAGCGATGGTATCGTCTGTTTGTAATGCAGTCTAGTGCACAGCCAAGATGGAGCTGTGCTCCTATTGGTTGGACGCGTAAAGCAGCTGACAGTTTCCTCCGTGCTCATTTGCATTAAGACCTGCCACCCTGAGGAACAGGTCATTCATAAACTGGATAGAGCTGTCTGGGGTATCAGCTGCCAACTCCTTTTTAAAAATTCTTTTGTCTCTATGCTGATTTTTTCACATAGAAACAGATTGGCTTTTTTTTTTTTATAAAATTTCACATCCCTCTCTGTTAGTAGTTCAGTGCCAGAGCAAGAATATGGTCTCCAGAGGCAGTTACCTAGGAAACGGCAGCCCAGGTTAAGCATGTTGGTAAAATGTTAACAGGAAATCTATGTAAAATCTCATAAATAAGCTTAAAATTAACTTTTTTTCTCAGTATATTCTCAAGTCTTGACTTCTGGGATTATGGACACATAGCGCTTGTATTTGGGAGAAATTTTGAGGGAACAGAAATGATGTTTTAGTTCTTTGAGTTATAGTAGAATTAGTTTAGGTAGGCAGGTTTTTTTTCTAAATTTTAAGATACAGACAATTTTTATGTTTTAGTTGGGTCTAGTGCAACTGTCTGTTCATGGTTATTTTTAGTTTTGGTGATAGGAGTTTGGCCTAATCAAAGCAGAATCAAGATTTATTTTTAATTCAAGGAGTGATCCTTTTTTAATTTTTAAAAATTAAAAAAAATTTTTTATGCATACTGGTGTTTTTGACTGTGAGGTTGTAGAATCCCCTAGAATTGGAATTACAGATGGTTGTGAGCTGCCATGTGGATGCTGGGAATTGAACTCGGGTCCTTTGGAAGAACAGCCAGTGCTCTTATCCTGCGAGCCTTTCTTCAGCCCAAGGAAGAGCTTTTAAAAGAGGGAGAGCTGGGCATGGCGGTGCACACTTTTAATCCCAGCACTTTAGAAGCAGAGGCTGGCCCGGTCTGCACAGTGAGCTCTGGACTACGTAATGAGACTCTTGTCTCCAAACAAACAACAACAATAAATCAGCAAAAATCAAACAAACAAAAATAGTGGGAGACTGTAAATCCTTGCTACATAGACTAAAAAAATATTTAGATAAATCATATTAGTTTCTGGCACTATAAAGGAGTACATGGAAATACCCTTATTACATTGCTTTAATCATTCAATAGATATTTGAATGTTGGCTTCAGTTGGCTTTGACTTCTTAGTACTAGGGACATTGTGGTAAGCAGACTATGTGGTTCGTAGTTGTTTGGAGTTTGTTCTTAATATACTGTTTCTCTTTTTCAGTTTTACATATATACACATAGATACATACATGCACAGTATTATAGGATAAACTTAATAATACTGATTAAAATTCTGGGTTTGATGGTACAGCCCTATCATCCCAGCTACTCAGGAGTCTGAGAGGTAGCATCACACGTTTAAGGCCAGTCTAAGTAAGTAACTTAGGGAAAGTTAGTGGGCTACAGTTAAGTTCAGTGGTAGACCATTGCCTAGCATTTGTGAGGTCCTAGGTTCATGTGTGTTTATGGGTGTCTGTGTTCTGACAAAATGGCCCATGTTAGATGGAATAATAATGTGTAGTAATAATAAAGTGTAGTGGGTAGAGCTTCTTATATAGGGCAGTATTACAGGGTTTACAGCTTGATTTAAATCTTTGCCTTGTTAAAACCCTCATTTTTATGTTTAAAAGAGGACAGTTAGAGCTGGGGAGATGGCTTAGTTGTGAGGCACTGATTGTGCAAGCAGGAGACCCTGACTTGAGATTCCCAGCACCCATGTCAGAGAGCCTGGCACAGGAGTTTGCACCTGGAACCCCAGTGCTGGACAGGCTGGTATAGAAAGATTACTGGGTTTGTGGCCACTTGGTGAGTTTCAGGTTCAGGGAGACTGAAAAATACGGTGGAGGGGCAGGAGAGATGGCTCAGCTGTTAAGAATACTAGCTGCTCTTCCAAAGAACCTTGGTTTGATTTCCAGGAGCCACATAGATGCTCACAACTGTCTGTAACCCCAGTTCCAGGGCATCTAACACCCTGTTTTGGCTTCTGTGGGTACCAGGGTATTCATGGGGTACAGACATACATATAGGCAAAACACCCATATGCGTAAGATAAAATTTTTTAAAAAAAGAAACAGTTGAGGAAGACCCCAAACTGGCCTACATGTACACATGTAACCTCTCCCTCCACACACTAAATCAAAGAAGACAGTAGAATCTTAATAAACTTTAATAAAATCTTTTTTATTGATATTTATTGAGCTCTACATTTTTCTCTGCTCCCCTCCCTGCCTCTCCCTTCCCTCCCTTTAACCCTCCCCCAAAGTCCCCATGCTCCCAATTTACTCAGGAAAGCTTGTCTTTTTCTACTTTCTACTTCCCATGTAGATTATATCTCTATAAATCTCTCTTAGTGTCCGCATTGTTGTCTAAGTTCTCTGGAATTGTGGTTTGTAGGCTGGCTTTCTTTGATTTATGTTTAAAAACCACCTATGAGTGAGTACATGTGATAATTGTCTTTCTGTGTCTGGGTTACCTCTAATGTTTTCTGGCTCCATCCAGTTTCCTGCATTTAGTAAAATCTTAAACAGGATTTTTTTTTTTTAATAAAGACTAAATGTGGAGATCATGTAGTGTGATGCTCAGTTCAGTAAATGTTAGTGACTATTATTAAAAAGTGTTTTGAACATCTTTGGGAAAAATAACCATAAGGTTAGTGTTTCATAATTGAAACAAATGTGCTATTATTGTTGAGACAGGGTCTTCTGTAACTCAGGCTCATCCTGAACTTGCTGTGTAGCAGAGCATGACCTTAAAATTAAAAAAAAAGTATTGTATATTTTATGTGTCTGTGTGCTTGGGGGCCCTTGGAGTCCAGAAGAGGGTATTAGATTTCCTGGAGCTAGAGTTACAGGTAATTGTGAACTGCCAGATGTAGGTGTTGAGAATTGAACATGGCCTCTGAAAGAAAACAGTTTTTAATTTCAATGAAATATAAAATAATATAACTAAAATATAAAATAATATACATATTAATATAAACATTAAGTATATAAAATAATTATGACATTTCCTTTCTCCCATTTCCTCCCTCTGACCCCTCCCATGTGCCTCGTCTTTTGTGATTCTCAGCCTACCAAGTCTTAAGATTATAGATTATGCCACCACCCCTGCCCTTTGAAATCATTTATGTAAAGGCTATCAGTATGTCATTTTTGATATTACTTAGTTTTGGAAGCATAGTAGACTTTAATGTGCCAATTGAGTTACTTTTCAAAATTATAAACTATTTCTAAGGGAAAATTCCAAAGAACATTGCATTTTATTGATTGATTTTATTGAGTTATGTATTTTTCTTCGCTCCCCTCCCTTTCTCCTCCCTACCTTTCTACCCTCTCCCATGATCCGCAGGACATTGCGTTTTAATGTCATAGGAAAGAAAACATTCAATAAAGACTTTTCACTATCTAATTTCAAAGGAATATTATGTTGCATCTGAAATTGTTGTTTTGGATCTCTGACAGTTGTTTTATTTGACTTGTGGTTGTGCTAATGCAGTCTTCTGTTTAAATGGGTATTACCAAGCTGATGCCAGAGATGGCTTTTCCTTCGTTTTTATTTAGCCACTCTGTTTGCGTATCAACTGTTTGGGAAGTTGATATCTGACCTGATGTCTTGCTAATAGAATGTGTGCTACGGAGATGCTTTTCTTGTATTTATAGTGAATTTTGTAATCTTTGTCTGTGGCTCAAATGCATTTTTGAGATACATTGACAACATTATCTGGAGGGAGGTGGTAAAATGGTAGATGTTTTGGAACAATAAAGACTTCTGAAAGAGGAAGAGGGAAGAAGGGAGGTAAAGAGGACATTATAGGGGCAATAGATATCCATCCTTTACTCATTTCTTGTGTTTATAATGTTCTTTTGTCTAATTATTGGAGGACTCTAATCAAGTTGAAGGTAGGAATAGAATGAAATAAAGGTACTTGTAAAAGAATTGTGTTTTGAGCTGGATATGGTGGCACAGGCCTTTAATTCCAGCTGAGGAGGCTGAGGCAGGTGGATCTCCGAGTTGGAGGTTAGTGTGGTTTTTTAGTAAGACTATCTCTCAAAACAAGAGGCAACATACTTATATTTTGGGATATAGCTCTGCATTAGAGTGCTTGCCTAACCCACACAGGCCTTGAATTTGATCTCCAGCACTCTCCTTCCCCAAACTATATTTTAATGCTTTTAAATTATATTTAGCCTAAAATATGTCATAATCTTATAATCCCAGCATTTTGGAGGCTGAGGTGGAGGATGGTGATTTTGAGACTAACGTGTACTAGAGTGAGACCCTCTCTCTGAAGAAGGGTGGGTGGGTGGTGGGCTTGACAATTCAATAAAAATACATGGATTTTGTGAGTTTTGCCAAAATATTAGAGTACACTTCATTAGATGAAAGAAGTCAAAAGAAAGTATTTTACCAAAGTTAAAATTCCTAAGTCATAATAGCACATTATATGAAAATGTTATAATTCTTTTGAACTTCATTTCCAGATCATAACAATGGATCATTTAACTTGAAAGCACTATCTGGAAGCTCTGGATATAAGTTTGGTGTTCTTGCTAAGATCGTGAATTACATGAAAGTAAGTACTCACATACCAAAAGTCCACTTTGATTATTTTTGACAAAGGGAGTTAAGAGATCTGTGTTTTCAGAAGTTAGATATTTATATAAATATGTCAAGATTTATCTAATTACTCATTTTAGTATGTGTAGCTTATTATATGTTGATTATACTTCAAAAAAACCCCAAAATATTTAATGTTACCAGCCTTTTGCCCTCTGTTAAACTTTCATTACAGTGGGCACTCAATTATGTTTAATTTACATTATAGTCAAGTATACAACTTAAGCTCACCATTTGACTCAACAAGAGGCCTCCCAAGGAGTAGACACATTTCCTGGGAAAACCAATGATAGGGTAGTTTTTCAAGAGTTCCTTCATTCATATGAAAAATAAAAATTGCACAGTACAAGCGGTTGATGGCGAATTTCTCTGCTTGGAGGTTAAGAGAATCACCGAGGATCTTAGGAAACATTGACTCAAAAGCATTAGAAGCTGGTGTCTAGCTGTTTCTGAATTGTGTAGTTTGTATTTGATTTCGAGTACAAACACCCTAATTTATATTTCTCAGTACCAGAGGATAGTAAATTCTGACTGATTTGTTCGTTCCGTTCACCTTTTGCCCTGTGTGTTAAACAGTTATTAACATCTACTACTGATGGTGTGGATAACAAGACAGAGCGGCCTCTTGGAGCTGTCAGTCAGTCGAAGGAAATTGACAGTGTTTTAAAGTATATTTAGCTCTTTATTTTTCTTAATAATAAACAAGTGTACAAATACAACATTTTTCTTGTGATCACAACGCTTCTGATTTGAGTTGCTTTGCAGTACTAATAAAGGGTTGATTGAGATAGGTTGATTCAGTTTGCTTTGTATGTAACAGTAATTCACCGATCAAGGAAATGAATGGAATCCTCTTTTCTTTTGGTAGTTACTGCATCTGAAGATTCTTGTTAGTTATTGGTAGGATAAAGTAGAATTTGGCACCAACTCTGCTGCTGTTTTTAGATTTTATAGATTTAAGTGCAGAGAAATAAATGTTCATAAAGCTATGTTAATTCTAATGAACATTTTGTGATAAGTACAGTTTCCAAGTTACGTGCCAAAAAAATACTTGTGAGCTTCATCCTTCAGGCAGCCATTGTTTAACACATGGTTTTGTTGAAAACAAAATAATGGAAAATACTTGTCAACGGACTTGGTGTCTGGTCATTAACTAATTACTTTCTCAGCCTTTGGAAGATGAGTTCAAAGGGCAGGAGCTAGAGCTGTGTAGCTCAGTGATAACGTGCATGTATGTGTAAGACGCTGGGTTCTGTCCCTAGCGCTGTAAGATTGGGATATCGGAAGTTTCAAGGCAAGTACTTGTGCGGTCAGAGGACAGTTCTGAGAAGTTGGTTTTTTCCTTCTACATTGTGGGTTCTGGGGATCAAACTCAGGTCATCGGGTTTGACATCAGGTACCCTTACCTACTAAGCCATCTTGTTGCCTTTTTTTTTTCTTTCTTTTTCTTTTTTAAAGACATGACCTTATAATGTAGCTCTGGGTGTCTTGGAACTCAGATATGCCTGCGTCTGGGATAAATGTATATGCCACTTATGGATTTTATGTAGCATAGTTAGAAAAACTTGCTAGTCTTAGAAAATATTTTTGATACCTAAAGGAAATGGCATCCCAGCTGATAATTGCTTTAGCTCTTTAAGTATGCATTTTTAAACTAATAGTTAAGGAATGAACTTGGGAATCCTGAAGAGAATTACTTAGATTTAAACTTTTGGGGAAAAAAATCTTTTTTTTTTTTTATCACACTCTTCCTGAGGACAGTGTGCTCGTGGATAATACTGAATGGAATTGAGGTGTGTTAGGATGGGAAGAGGAGAGATTGTTTAAAGGGAAACTGATCAGTTCTACAAATTATATCAGTTTGGAATGTTCTAGGTGGGGCCAACATATCCTTGTGTCTGTGTGTCAGGTAGGAGAGGGCAATGTTGGGGATCAAACTCGGGGCTTTAGTGTTGTACACAATCACCTACTATTACTGAGCTACATTCTAGGCCGGCCTCAGGTGCACTGTTTGAGGATGACTTTTGACCCTCCTGTCCCAGTGCTGGGATTATTTGTGTAGTGGCATGCTGGTTGAGGCTGTGTGTGTGCTATATCCCAACTTCATTATGAGATTTCTTTAATGATTTTTTTATTATTATTTTATCTTTGTTGTTTGGTGTATGTATTTTGTAGGTGACAACTGTCTTAATGTCAAAAGGTAGGACATTTTTGAAATGAAGCAAGAAACATTGCAAGATGTGAGTGCAAGTCAGTTATATCTTTGTCCTTCTCCCTCTCGGCATCCTTCCCCGAAGGCCTGTTTTGAAAAAGGGGAAGTATGCTTATCTAATAGATGATTTGTAAACTGGTGAGTGTAGTCAGCTGACCTCTCCCTTCCCTTTTGGAAGATTTGATAAAAGGAACTTCAAAAGCAAAATAGGTAAACATAACATCAAAAATACTTGTAATTGCTGAGCGGTGGTGGTACACACCTAATATCCCAGCACTCGGGAGGCAGAGACAGGAGGATCTCTGAGTTCCCAGCCAGCCTGGTCAACAAGAGCTAGTTCCAGGGCTACACAAAGAAACGCTGTCTTCAGAAACCAAAGACAACAACAGAAATACTTGCAATGGACATCTTTAGTTGCTCACCAGAAATCGTGGGAAAGTTCAAGGAGATTTAAAATACTGAGATAGACATAGTGATTTTACAGCAAGAAATGAAAACCGCTAAGTACATGCGTGTGCACACATAAAAATACCATAAAGACAGATATGAGAATCTTGATTATAACCCAAGAGCATGAGGCATAGGGTTAGACTGTCAAGTATATGAGATCTGGATGTGTTTATTATGTCATAACCTGGTATTTAAGATAAAAACAGACAAGAGGGTTACACTATTATTATTGGAGCTGCTTATGAAAATAGAGGAACTTTGTGGCCCATTTTAGAAGAATCAAAAAGGTAGTAAATATAAAACAAATTTTTACTGTTTAAATAAATAAGTCTTAAATGTACCTGGAGCTTTTCTGAAGATTGCCTTGTGAAGGATGCCTACTCCATGAGATTCCGGGTATCCTGAAGGATGCCCTCTCCATGAGATTCTGGGTACCCTAAAGGCCACTGCTGTTCATCAGTTGCTGAATCTCTCCCTCCCAAACTAGTGAGCAGTACAAGGACTGCCCATATGCAGCATTCTCTTTGATTTTTTTTCTGATTAAAAGACATGTCTATGTGTCTGTCTGCCTGCTTGCCAGCCTGCTTGTCTGTATCTGTGTCTGTCCAGGTCTGGGGATTGAGCAGAAAGCACTTCTTGCACTGAGCTGTATCTCCACACTTTCTACCTTTTATTATAAGGTCTCAATTAAGTTGTTCAGACTAGCCTTGAACCTGATTCTTCTGCTTTAGCCTACCAAGTACTTAAGATAGGCTTATACCAGCAACCCTGGCTTAAATTTGTCTTTTTTTTTTAATTCAAGATTTATTTATTATGTGTGCAGTATTCTGTCTGCATGTTTCCTTGCACACCAGAAGAGGGTATCAGATCTCATTATAGATGAGTGCGAGCCATCATGTGTTTGCTGGGAATTGAAACTCAGGACCTCTGGAAGAGCTCTTAACCTCTTATCCTTTTTTTAAAAGTATTTATTTTATTTTATTATACAAACAGTATTCTGTCTGTGTGTATGCCTGCAGGCCAGAAGAGGGCACCAGACCCCTTTACAGATGGTTGTGAGCCACCATGTGGTTGCTGGGAATTAAACTCAGGACCTTTGGAAGAGCAGGCAATGCTCTTAACCTCTGAGCCATCTCCCCAGCCCTCTTAGCCTTTTCTTTAGCCCCTTGAATTTGTCTTTTTTTTTTTAAAAAAAAAGATATTTATTTATTTATTTATTTATTTATTTAGTATGGTGTTCTGCCTGCATATATGCCTGCAGGCCAGAAGAGGACACCAAATCTCATGACAGATGGTTGTGAGCTGTCATGTGGTTGCTGGGAATTGAACTCAGGACCTTCTGAAGAACAGACAGTGCTCCTAACCTCTGAGCCATCGTTCCAGCCTCGAATTTGTCTTTTAAGAAATGTTTTTTAACCAAATTTTATAGATACATGTCTAACTTGGCCCCACTATTGGGAGCTTGTGAAAATGTAGGTATAATTTGCATTTCATTGTGTCTCGTCTCTGTATCTTTAGCCTATAGCAGTCAGTACTAAAGACTTGGATGAATGAATGAAGAGCAGATGCTCAGGAAGTGTTTTCTGTTCGTGATACGTTAGATTTTATGCCCCCACCCCCCATCCTAGTTTTGAAAAGTTGAGAATTCGAGTTTTACAGAGCTGGACTGAGGCCCAAAGAAGTTCTGTTGCCTACTTGAGGTAGAGTCTTGTAGTTATTTTTTGTTTTGAATAATGAATATATCTTTCAATATAAAATGTAGAGTATATAAAGGTTTACACACAGAGGTCATTCTCATTCCTAATCCTACTGTCTTATCCCTAGTGGTACCCTGTCCACCTTTAAATCGTGGACGTGTTCCATGAGAAGCCACCTTTTAACACATCTTCTTTACCTCCAGGTACATGCTGCATGAATGTGGTAGTTAATCTTAGAATCACAGTATCTTCTGAGAGCCTGTTCAGGAGCCACATCCGCCACTGGGTCACCTCCTTTGGCATTCGTGCTTCTGCAGTACCCTTCTGCTTACCTATGTCCCTGTACCTGCTCATTTAATAAGTGTAGGCGTTTTTTTTTTAAGAAGATTTATTTTTATTTATTATGTACACAGTGTTCAGCCTCCATGTATGCCTGCAGGCCAGAAGAGGGCGCCAGATCTCATTACAGATGGTTGTGAGCCACCATGTGGGTTGCTGGGAATTGAACTCAGGACCTCCAGAAGAGCAGTCAGTGCTCTTAACCTCTGAGCCATCTCTCCAGCCCCCGGTGTAGGTGTTTTTTGACATCAAACCCCGGAATAGACAAGTTTTCATCATATTTCTGATGACCATTGGTGATGTCATTGTTTGTGTTCACCCTGACCTTTTGCCACAGTGGAGGACACTAGAGGCAACCATTCTGAAGTGTGAGCATATGTATGACTGTGGTCCAGTGGTGAAAGGGCTGCATAGAGAACTTCTTGCTTAACAGAAAACATCTGTATGTAGCTTGTATTGTGCTGCAGTTTAATTAGTTCTTATTAATGGTCAGGCCATTAAAGTGCATTTTGTCTTCAAGGGTTACTGTAACACTTTATGTTCTGTCAGTGAGAAGCCTGTTTCCATGTTTCTTTACCAGTGGACACAGGACATTTGCACTTTGCTGATCTGATGGGTGAGAAGCATCCTGGTGGAAGTTGAGTGTCTTTTCATATTTAAGGACATTTGAATTTCTTTTTCTCTTAATCTGTTTCCCTACAAGTTTTTTTTCTTGCAATGACTAGAAGAATTTGTTGTTGCTGTTGTCCTCCCCATCTCAACACATTTCATCTTGTGTAGCCTCTATTAGTTTTGAATTCATTATGTAGATCAGGCTGAACTTGAGCTAATCATGTAGCCTAGGATGGTCTTGAGCTTGTGATTCTCCTGCCTCAGCTTTCTACATGCTGGTGTTACAGGTGTGTATCCCCACTCCTGGTTTATGGTTGGTTTGTGATTTTTGTTTTCTGTTTCAGTTTATCATTTGATTTTTACCAATCTGGTTTTGTATGATTTCATGTTCTTGATCCTGGTATAGACAACTACTTAACTACCGCAGATAATATGTGCTTATATTCCTGAAAAGATTTATATTTGACTTTGACTTACTGCACTTAACATTTGAAAACTTCCCTCAATAGACACGGCATCAGCGAGGAGATACACATCCTTTAACTTTAGAAGAGATTTTGGATGAGACACAACACTTAGATATTGGACTAAAGCAGAAACAATGGCTAATGACTGAGGTAAGAACAGACTTTAAAAAATTACAAAAAGGGATATGTGCTACAGCTATCTAGAGTTCTTTTTTTTTTTTTTTGGCATGGTAGGGGGGTGCTGGAGAAGGGACCCAGAGCCAGCATGTGTTGGGACATTCCAGTACTGATAGAGCACTCTACCATTGCGTCATCTCCAACTGTAGACATGTTTTATTGGGTTTTTGTTTTGTCTTGTTTTTTTTTTGATGTTTTTGTTGTTGTTTTATTGAGACAGGGTATCACTGTGTAGCCCTGACTATCTTGGAACTCAACTGTGTAGACCAGACTGGCCTCAAACTCAGAGATCCATCTGTCTGTCTCCCGAGTACTGGGTACACACAAGGGTGTGTGTGACTACTCTGGTTTAAATCTTACTCTGTAGTACAGGCTGGGCTCTCACATTTGGCAGCAGTCTTCTGCTTCAGATATAGGTCACCACAGCCAGTTTATAACTAAGATTTTTAACTTAAAAATGTTTAAACACAGATGTTGCAGATAATTGTAATAAATCTTAGTGATACACAGATAATGATAATTCACATTTAAATATGATGGTTTATGTAATATTTAAATTATATATATTTAGCAACATTAATGTCTTTAATTTTTAAAAATTCTATCATTATTATTAGTGTTGGTTGGGTAGAGTTTGTTATCTACTTCCCATCTTTACCAGGGATTGAACTTGGGTCATGAAGCTTTTGTGGCCAGTGCCTTTAACTTCTGAACCATGTCGCCAGCCCAAAGACTGTTTCTATTCTTCGTACTCTGACCTCTGTACATTAGAGGTAAAGCTCTCCCGTGCCTTGGCACTAAAGAAAGAAGTAAACGTGTGAGACGAGCCCTTACCGAACTGCCTGTGTAGTTTTCTGTTTGCTTTGAGACAGACAGTTCTCTAGTGCACAGGCTGGCCCGAGTTTCCTCTGTAACCTAGGTAGTCCAAGTGTGTAATCTTCCTGTCTCAGCTTCCCAGGTAGCTGGGATTGCAGGCCTACCATCATGTCAGTCTGGAGGCCTTTCCTTCTGTTAGTAGCTGCACAACAAAACTTGAGTTCATTCTCTGTTCTCTTGACGTTCCAGGGAAATTCCCATGTGCTTTAGGTTGGTCTTCTTGAGCTCTTTCCACAGCCGCACTAGCCAGATGATACCAGAACAGGAGTTTCTCCCATTATAAAGCCAGTATATCATAGAGGAGGGATGGGCAAACCAAGTGTCTATTAATAGGTCTTCTTGTTGATTCTTACCAGATTGTCTTCTAAAAGAATAAAGGTTCTTTAAAGCAGTTGTGATAAAGTGGGTTTCTCTCTTTAAAAAAGTATGCAAATAATGTACAGTGTAGTGGGACTTTTCTTTGGGGCGCCAGCTCACAAATAACGACACATGAGCTTGACCTTGGCTTAGGCTTGCCCACTAGCTCTTACAACTTAAATTACCCTGCTGCTATTAATCTACGTTTACCATGTGGCTTTTTACCTTTCTTCTCTCTGTACATCCAACTCCCTTCGTGTCTCATTGGCATTCACAGATTCCTCCTCCTCTCCCTGGAATCCCACCCATCCTTCTGCCTAGCTATTGGCCGTCTAGCTTTCTGTTCACACCAATCACAGCAGTGTCTTCACACATTGTACAACTATCCCACAACAGTTTTTTTTTGTTGTTGTTTTTTAAATAAGAAGTAAGCACTATGCTGATCACCTGTTCTGTGATCCTAGATGTATGCTATTTTAGGTCTGCTAGTTTATGTTCCGAAGATATTTCAATTTGCCCCTGTGTATGGTAATGTTAGAATTTAAGAACATATGCATGAGGTTTCCTTTAGTAAATATAACCTGACCATGGTGTTATTACAGGCTTTAGTCAACAATCCCAAAATTGAAGTAATAGATGGGAAATATGCTTTCAAGCCAAAGTACAACCTGAAAGATAAGAAGGCCCTCCTCAGGCTTCTGGATAACCATGACCAGCGAGGGTTAGGAGGGATCCTATTAGAAGACATAGAGGAAGGGCTTCCTAATTCCCAGAAAGCTGTCAAGGTAATCTTTCTCTTTTTACTTCTGTATTGTTACTACAATTTGAATTAATAATGTTGTCTTTTTTTTTTTTTTTTTTTTTTTTTGAGACATGGTCTCACTATGTAGTCCTGTCCTGGAACTCACAGAAATCTGTCTGCCTCCACATCCTGAACACTGGGACTAAAATGTGCCACCATGCCTTGTTTCTTATGTTTTTATGCATGTGTCTGTGTGTATCTGCCCACGTATGTGTGGGTGCTCAAGGAAAAGAGAGGGTATTGGATACTGTGGAGCTAAAGCTGCTACAAGCAGTGTGAGCTCCCTGATGTTGGTGCAGGGAACTGAACTTGGATCCTTTGGAAGAGCAGCAAGGGCTCTTACCCACTGAGTCATCTTTAGTCCCCTCATTGAAATTTTAAACATTTAAAAAACAAAATTGAGTTATTTTTAAATAATCTTTATCCTGTATATACATGAAGGAGTTTGCAGTAAAGTTATGGTCATGAAGATTGTTACATTTTCCCATTAATTTTGAGTCTTTTGCAAAAACTGCTTGTTGCCATTGTACATTAGGCACAGTCAGTGCTGTATCACACACACCCCTTTGTGTTCTTTGACAGAAGTCTTAAGAAATCTGAAAGTATCCTTAAAGATAGAATTGCTGAAAAAAGAAATTCAGCTGAAACGTGGGGGGCGCGTAGACTCTAGTGAATATGGGGTAAAGAGAAGCCTTGTTCTCTCCCTCGTGTGTGTAGCATATGCATCAGATAGATGATAGATAGATAGATGATAGATAGACAGACAGATAGATGGATGGATGGATGGATGGATAGATAGATAGATGATAGATAGATAGATGGATAGATAGATAGATAGATAGATAGATGATAGATAGTATCATTTTAAATGAGTAATTTGATGCTAATTTTTTTCTAAGGCTTTAGGGGACCAGATACTTTTCGTAAATCGTCCTGATAAGAAGAAAATACTTTTCTTCAATGATAAAAGCTGTCAGTTTTCTGTGGATGAAGGTGAGCCATTTTGTGCAGATACTTCTAAGTATATCAATTTTTGTTGTTGTTTGTTTGGTTGGTTTTCGAGACAAGATTTCTCTGGATGTTCTGGACCTTTATCTGTAGACCAGTCTGGCCTTGAACTCACAGAGGTATGCCTGCCTCTCTCCCAAGTGCTGGAATTAAAGATGTGTGCCACCACCTCTTGGCAGAGGCTGCTTGTTTCCAGCTGCCCAGACCCAAAATAATTACACAGAAACTACATTAATTGCAGTACTGTTTGGCTAGTAGTTTAAGCATAATTCTAGCTAGCTCTACATCTTAAATTAACCCATCTCTATTAATCTGTGTATCACCACGAGGTTAAGGCCTACCAGCAAGGTTCCAGATGACATCTGGTATCTTTCTCCTCTGGAAGCTACATAGCATCTCCCTGATTCCGCCTACTCTCTCTATATATCTGTTTGGATTTCCCATCTGGCTTTATTCTACTAAGCCATTGGCCGAAAGCAGCTTCTTTATTAACCAAATGGTATTCACAGTATACAAAGGGGAATCACACATCAACCACCCGGCTCAGTATATCACAGTTTTAAGTGATTAAGCTTGCAATACTTAGTTGTAATTTAATGTTGTGTTGGTGGTTTTTAGCATCTCTTAGCTCATAGCTAAAAGACTCATATCTATCATGTCACAGCTTATGCTGACTTGAAAGGTTTTAAGTCATTTGTATATGAAAGTACGATGTAGCAGCTTGTGTTTTATATTTAAATTTTTAATTTTTTTATTTTCAATGTTTTTGCTGGCATGTATGGTTTTGTATCACTTATATGTCTGATGCCCACAGAGCCCAGAAAGATGGTATTTTCTGGAAAAACCTGTTTCTAGTTGGTGGCTCAGCCCTAGCATACACATATAATCCAAGCACTTTCTGCTTATTGTAAAGAGGATTAAATAAAGTCAACCATAGGCCAAGAGGCAGAGCAAGCAACCAGTTGACAGGAAGAGAACAAGGGAAAACTATAGAGAATAACAGTCGGGAGGTCGGAGGGAGAATCACAGAAGGGAAGAGAGGAACATTCAGTTTTGAGGAGTCTTTTTTGGGATAGCACAGGAGGAGGAGGTTTCTCAGACGCTGGCTGAGGAACAGGGTCAGCTGGGTGCTTTCTGCCTCTGAGCTAGCAGGCTTTCACCCCAGCATCTGGCTCCCGAGTCTTTATTGGTAAAATTAAACGATTGAGATTTTGTTAAAAACAAGAGGCAGACTGAGAAAAAAGGTTTGTTTCTTTTAAGATCTTTGCTATTGCTTATTTATTTGATATGTTGTAAAATGTTTCCCTAGATTTCTTAATACTGAGACATGCTTACCTCTTCTAGAACTGGATTAACCTTTGATTAGTGTCAGGTATTTGGTCTCAGTCTTTGTCTCTCCCAGAGCTGGAGAAAGGACCCTGAGCAGCTGAACCACTGCTCGAGCATCTGTATGGGCTTGGGAGAAGGACCCTGAGCAGCTGAACCACTCACTGCTCAAGCATCTGTATGGTCTTGGGAGCAGTCTAAGGAAAACATTGAGAATGTGGCGCACGCCTTTAATCCTAGCGCTCGGAGGCAGAGGCAGGTGAATCTCTGTAAGTTTGAGGCCAGTCTGGTTTACAGAGCGAGTTTCAGGACTGGCTTCATAACTATTGAGAAACCCTGTCTCGACAAAAAACAAAAACCAACCAACCAAACAACAACAAAAACAGAAGGTTCAAAGTATCAGGGCTAGCAAGCATGCTTACAGTTTTGTAAGCTAGGAAAGAGACAAGCAAAATTTATGCCTTTGAATTAGTATTTAGGAAGGTAGGCAGGTTTAGAGGTTAAGATCTGGAAACAACTGCTTATTTCTGGATTCTTTATAGTGACATAGCTAAGATTTTTAATATGTATGTGCCTGTGGGCTTGTACCTGTGCACGCGAGTGCAGGTATGTCTGTTCCCCTGGAGCTGGAGAGGTGGTATGAGATACCTGATAATGGGTATTGGGAACCTACTTGGGTCCTCTGCAAGAGCAGTGTGCACTCTTAACCACGGGGCCATCTCTCCAGACCTATTGCTCAGATTTTTACTTCAGTTTGGTCAATTTTCTTTTTGGTGCTTTGTGGGGTGGTGTTGATGGGTGTTTTGCTGGATTCATAAGAAAGTGTAGGTTCTTCCCTGCCCTTTTATCCTTCTTTTATGAAAGTATTAAATTCCCTGAATACTTGAAAGCATTCACTAAGGGTATTGAACTGGCTGGTTTTTACTGTTATCCTATTCTTAGCAGCGTCTTTGGCTTTAAGTTTTCTGCCTAGTGAGTCAGTCCCAATAAACTGTCTTTTCTTTCAAAATCATCCATTCACAGATCGCATCCATAGCAGCAGACAGCTTTGCAGAAGATGGCTTCTAGAACCCTTTTAATTTTTTGTTATTTCACTTCTTAATCACCAGCTTATACTTGGTGTGGTTTTCTTTTTTACCAAACTATTATTTTACTTTTGTTGCTTATTGTGTTTTGTTTTTATTTTATTTATTTAATTTTGGTTTTTAGAGACAGAATTTCTCTGTATAACAGCCCTGGCTGTTTTGAAACTCGCTCTGTAGACCAGGCTGGTCTTGAATTCACAGAGATCTGCCTGCCTCTGTCTCCTGAGTTCTGCAATAAAAGGCGTGTGCTATCACCTCCTGGCAGTGTTTTTATTTTTGTAACATATAATCTATCAGATCATTTGCTACCTATTAAAATTTTGACCTCTTAATCTGAACTGACTAAGCAGTCATTAAGGTTTTAATGGTTTCCTTCAGAGCTTTGTGTAATTATTGTGTTACATGTTTTCATGCAGTTCATCTGCATATGTCCCTGACAGTCACAGTAAAGGACTGGGTTCCCCTCAGTTGCCTTGTGTCACCTCACTGCAGTCCAGATCATATGTGATAACTCTTCCCCCTATTTGCCTGATACACTCTGCCCATCTTTCCCTTTCACTTGTACCCATGTGTTTTAGACATTTTTGTGGTGGCCTATGGTTATCCTTAGCTTTCAAGACTTTTTTCTCTTTTTTTGAGTCAAAAGTCTCAAAATGTTGTTCTGGCTCCCTGGATGTATAGATCAGGCTGGCCTCTTAACTCAGGGTTTCTTGAAGTGCTAGGATAAAAGGCATATGCCACCACACCCAGCCTTCTTCTAACTTTATATTCTGTTTTTGACAGGTTCTGGGGGTTTTGCTTTAGTCTATAAGTGCTTATTTACAGACCCTACCAAATAATTTGCTGTATGTGCTACAGTCATTTTGCTTATTGTAGGGGATTCAGAAGTGAACAATATGGACCACTGTATTTTCGTGTGTGTGTGTGTGTGTGTGTGTGTGTGTTGTATGTGTATGAAGCTTTTTTTTCTTTTTATACATTATTTGCAGTTTGGTGTTGTTGCAGGAGTCAGTTCTTCCCTTCTACCACGTGGGTCCTTTAAATGGAACTCAGGTCATCAGGCTTGTTTTGTTGGTGAGCTGAGCCACCTCAGGTCTTTTTCAGCCCACAAAGCTTACATTCTGCGAGAGAAGACTATACTGTTTTTAAAATACAAGGAAGGCCATAAACAAGCTTTTGTTGCGCTTGTTTAAGGGGGAAGGTGAGGTGTTCAGAGATGACCTCTGTGATAAAAGATGAGGCCAAGCTGAAAACCTGAGCTAGATGGAGCCAGCCTTGCAAGGCACCAGAGGGGCATCCATGTGTCCTATTGTCTAATTAGTCTAATGCTGGTGGTGCTTTTCTAATCAGAGTCAGTGAACTCTTTTTATGATAGCCATTTTGTAATGCTTTTACTGTTTGGAAATTTATGCATAACATTATTTGAGCTTCTTTTTAAAACATATTTTATGTATATGGGTGTTTGGTCTGTATCACATGAATTTGTAGTACCCATGGAGGCCAGAAGGTGGCTTTGGATGGCCTGGAAGTAGAGTATCAGATAATGAGCCATCATGTGGGTTAGTTCTCTGGAAGAGCAGTCGGTGCTCCTAACTACTGAGTCATTTCTCTAGCCCCAGCATAAATGTGTAATTTCTTTCCAAGTCAGTAGAATACCCTAAATGTAAATTGCTATATTTATTTTTTTCTTCGAATATTTATAAGTACTCAGGCATAGTTATGCCAGAAATGTAATATAAATGAAATAACTGTTTATACCTTTAAATTCGGAGTCACCATGAATATAATTATAAATAACCAGTAGATGTTTGATGCATGGGCAGGCATATCTGCTGTAACTTGTGATTTCTTTAAGTGGTTCAGAATTCTTTGTGAGGTTCTAGAAAGTGAAAAGTGCAGCTTTTCTATGGTTTACAAAGGTAAGCCATTCTATACACAATGTACAATGTAGAGAATGAAGTATTAAAGCAACACAAAATATTTGTGGACAGTATTGGATTATAAATGCAGTTTAATACAAACTGGTATTTTTCAGTCACTAACACCTTCTAGGAAAGATACTGGCAGCAGAATTTTCAATGTTGGCAGTATTGACATTGGAGACCGAAATTTTTGTTGTTGCTGTGCAATATAGAACATTTATCAGCATTTCTGGCTGTGTAGTTGTCAGAGACACAGCTTCCCTGTGGTGTGAAGCCATAGCTGCCTTCATACATTACCAAATGTCCTTTGGGAGACAGACTTACTCTGAAGACCGGATTAAAGGTTCAGTTCATGTTTATAAAAGAAAGAAAAGTACATTGAGATGTGTTCATTACCTTTAGGTCCCTTTTTCATGGGTTCAGTAATTTAGGACAGTGCTGTTGGGATAGAGTAAATAGGTCTTTGCCTTCGAGCCTATACACAGAGTGACATGACAATACATAATACCATTTTTCTAAGCTGTGTTGTTCAGTAGATAAAGGTGTATTTGATTTATATGTTCAGTTTACAATGGGTTTCTCAAGATGTAATCCCACTCTAAGTCAGACGTCTGTAGGTGCAGCATGATGCAGTATAGTTTAGCCACACAGTGCTCTGGAGACATTGTAGGGGCAGTCATGGACAGGAGCCTCAAGGATAATAGACTGGTTTTCAGTTAAGGTCAGTGTGAATCACTGATGTAAAATTAATTTGAAAAACAGTTTTTGTTGATGATGTAAATATGTATTTCCATGTAAAACCAATTGAAAATCTGTAGATTTTGGATCTGGGGTATAGAAAGAGTGGTTTGCTAGCATGTATAAGGCTCTGAGTTCAAAGCCTGGCCCTGTCCCCCCCTCACTCACGGCACATTTGACACTGTCTGTGATACGGTTGCATCAGTGGTGATGTCTGCTTTAGCCCGCTAGATGTCAGCCTCCCATATAAAGCAGAAATGCTCTTGAATGAAGTTTCAAGCAAGCTAAAGATCACCCTTAATTTTGGCTCATAAAGCACATGTCCTATAGTTCTGTAGTAATTGTCTTAATCAGAAAAGTAAACAGCATTTGGACCAAAGCATGTATTTTATTTCCTAAAGGCATTCATTTCCTTAAACCAGGCTCTTACTCATTTAGACCTAATATGAATGTCGGTGGTCAAGAGAACAGTCCAAGGAATCAATCTGTAGCTTAGGGAAGCTCCCCTCTTTGTAAGCTGTGACTGTGTGAAGATTGTGTTAAATAAAAGGGAACCTGGCACCCAGGTAGTACGTAGGGATTGCTAGCTGCTAGTAGTCATACTGAAAGTTAGTGTCTACGATACAGGTTGTTTTAGTCATATCTGTCTGTCCACTTGTTATCTTTACTCATTTTTTTAGTTTTGTGTTTGGTTAGTCAGGAAAGTAACTGATCTATTTTAGTAGTCTGTGGATGCAGTCACAACCATCTTCTGCAGCTACAGAGCAATGTGGCATAGTATTCCTGATGAGAATCCCAATGTCTGACTGACTCTCTCCATTGCTGGTATCTTTAGTAGGTTTTTTTATTTTATTAGTTTTTATTTTTATTAAGGTTTTTATTGCTGTGAAGAGACACCATGACCACTGCAACTCTTATAAGAAAAACGTTTAGTTGGGGTGGCTCACTTTTCAGAGGTTCAGTCCATTATTATCATGGCAGAGAGCATGGTGGTGTGCAGGCAGATGGTGGCAGTAGGCATCAGGAAGTTGATTGAGACCAAGCCCTCCCCCACAGTGACACTTCCTCCAACAAGGTCACACAACAAAGCCACACCTCCTAATAGTGCCACTCCCTGTGAGATTATGGGGCCAATTACATTAAAACTAGCACAGATGGTAACTTTTGTTTTTAATTGGAAGCTTAAACTGTTTCTTCTTTATAGAGCTCTGCTGTAATTATTTGTTCCTTTGTAATGATTCTTTCCCCTCACGGTCTTCAATATTGACTCTTCACCTTCAGTCTGAACTATGTTGGATGTTTATTTTTTTGTTTGTTTGTTTGTTTTTTTTTTCTGCTTGTTTGCAGAGGGATGATATATCTGTGTTCTCATGATTTAAATTCATCCTGGTTTGATGTTATTAATTCTGGAAAATCTTGGCCACTGATCTTAAAGTATTTCTTCCATTCTCTTCTTTAGATGTAAATTATACATTAGGACCATCTGAGATTGTCCTACAACTCAGGGGTGCTCGTTTTTTGTGGGTCTTTTCTTTGGTCTCTTTTCTGCACTTTCTTCTGTTTCTATGTCAGCTTTCATCTCCCTTGGTCCCTGTGCTCACTGACAGCCTACTGGAGCCTCTCATCAGCTGTCGTGCACGTGTATGTGTGTTTAATCCATGTTGAATGACTGTTGCATATGGTAAGAGATGCCTGCCTTTTCTACTTGTACATTCATTTTTTTCTGGTTCACTGTTTTATGTATGGGTGTTTTGCCTGCATGTATGTGCACCATATTTGGCCAGGACCATGGAGGCCAGAAGAGGGCATCAGAGTCCCTAGAATTTGAATTATAGATGTTGTGAGCTGCCATGTGGGTACTGGGAATCAAATCATGTTTTTTTTTTCCTGAAAGAATAGCCTTACCTACTGATCCATCATATAGCATGCAGATGGAGTGTGTGACAACCTATGGGAAGGCTAATGGAAAGACTCGGAAGAGGCATGTTGGTGTAGGGGTTGGCATGGCAGCCTCTGCGCTGTGGTGAGCGGGAAGCCTAGTGAACTACCTCGGCATTCAGGAAGGAATCTTTCTCGAATCCCAGAGTATGCACTGAAGACTTGACTGTCTCAGGTTGTGCGTGTGAGGAAGGCTGACACGGCTGTTAACAAGCTTGTATTAAAGCTGTCTTTAGGAGGGGATTTAAAGGTGCAAAGAATTTTGTTTTGTACATGTTCAATACAAGAACAAGACACTGAGGCTGGACACTGCCTTTCTCCTTTGTTTCATAAGGGCTATTTCTCAACCTACCCTAGATTTGTTTTTTTTTTATTGTTTTTTTAATTTTTTTATTTTGTTTTTTTTCCCCCTTTTTGTCACTTACCAATGCCTCATCAGATTTTAAAAAAATAAAAATAAAAAGAAAGGAAAACTTTTTTTAACAAGATGTTATAAAGATGTAGATAAAGGCCCTATCTCCCCAAATGTTTCTTTCATATCAGTACAGAGGTGGAATACATTGAGCTTAGGGCCTTGAGCCAGTATTTGAAGAATTTGCCCCAAAAGGAGGAACTGATTTTAGGACTAAAGAGTGTTAACTGCTTCTCTTACTGTTCTGTGAGATTGAGCTTACTGGTGACTGTCCTGCTGCCTTCAGGTCAGATCCTTTTGTTGCTGTGCCCAGCACTGTAGTAGTCTTGCCTTGTCTGTCTCGCTCTGTCTGTCTGTCTCTCTCTCTCTCTCTCAACTTTGACCACCAAGATGCAGTGGTCTATAAAATGTCTATGGTCAAATAGATAATAACTACAAATAACTGCTGTCTTGTTGGTGTAGAGTTCCAGAAACTGTGGAGGAGTGTCACTGTGGATTCAATGGATGAGGAAAAAATTGAAGAGTATCTGAAACGACAGGGTATTTCTTCCATGCAGGAATCTGGACCAAAGAAAGTGGTATGTCATCTTTAGACAAGCAGTTCAGTCCCTTCTCTGCTCCTCGTCCTGCTCTCTGACAAATGAGGTGCTGGTTCCCTCTGCCAGGTTTTCTCTGGGCCTAATGCATTGACTTGGCCAGATATAGGCAGTGAACCCACCCGTAGGGATGCCCCAGCCTGGGAGAGCTTTCTCATCATCCTGCAGCCGTCCCAGCTGAGTAACTTGAGCTCCAGCCACATTTCTCATCTCTGATCCTCTATACACTTTCTCTGGTTTCTCCTCTCCCCTCCTGCAGGGTTTCTCTGTGTAGCCCTGGCTGTCCTGGAGGGTCACAAGAGAAACCCTGTGTGTTTAGTTGGCCTCCAACTCAGAGATCCACCTGTCTCTGCCTCCCGAGTACCAGGATTAAAGGTGTGCGCCACCACCTCCTGGTCCTGTCCCTGATTTCAAAGGGGAGCTGCTTCTTCATCTGGTTGGTCTCTTAGACTTCGTTGTCCCTCCCCTGCCCTTTCATGTCGATGCCCAGATGGATCTGTCATATCCTGATGATACTGAATTGTCCTTTTTTAGTAACCACGTATAGTCTTTATAGTGCTTAAATTCTACTCATAGTGGATATTAAAATGAAGGCTGGTAAACCCTCCTGTACCTGTTAACTACTTATTTTAGTCTAAGAATAGCCAGGACAGAATTACCAGCACTCTAGACTTAGGGCTCTGCTCGCTCCCCTTCCCATGCATGCTTTGTAGCTTTTCTTCCTTTTTTTTTTTTTTTAAAGTGACTCTCTAAGGGTCACTGAATAAAAAGATTTATTATTGCTGGACAGTGGTGGGACATGTCTATAATCCTATCACTTGGGAGACAGAAGCAGGCAAATCTATGTGAATTTGATGCCAGCTTGGTCTACAGAGTGAGATCCATGATAGCCAGGGCTGCACAGAGAAACCCTGTCTCAGGGTAGTGGGCGTGCACACACGCATGCATGCATGCACGCACGTATGTGCACACACACACAAAACCCTTAATATTTGATTATTGTTATTTTGAGTTTTCTAAACGTGGTATTTCAGGTATATAGAATAGAGAATATTGCAAAGCTTCATGTGCCTATGCTTTTTCTAGTTTTGTCATTTTTCAATATTTTGCCATATTTTCTAAAGCTCATTTTTTAAACCGCTAAGTGGCAAGTCCTTTTTAGACATAGTGGAGACAAAGCACAGAAATTCCTTGCCTCTGATTTAACTGACTTAGCGGCCACCATACTTGTGTTACACTTTAGGTCCCTGCCTGTTCATTGCAGAGGAGGTTCATGCCTTTTGATATCAGGGCATCAGACTCGTTGGAGGCTGTGTGTGTGCTGTGATTGGGGTGTGTGAGGGACAGGTCTTTGCTGCTGGTCTCTGAACTTGTTCAGTGAGTCCTAACCATGTCTCCTGGAGTCACTGTTGTTTACTCTCTTACCTTTTCCTGCAGGCCTCTATTCAGAGAAGGAAAAAGCCTGCTTCACAGAAGAAGCGACGGTTTAAGACACATAATGAACATTTGGCTGGAGTGCTGAAGGATTACTCGGACATTACCCCTGGCAAATAGGGAACATTTTTATCTTCAAACAAGGTTACAGATAGAGTCAAGATCTTTTGTGATGCTTGGGATCTGAAGACTTCTGCCTTCCCATCTGCTCCTCGGGACTGAGAGGAGCAGTTCAGTTTACAGAACAGGAGCAGATTACCAAACCCAGCTACTGTCACCCCGCAGGCTAGTGGGAACGGTTCCTGTTAACTTCTGGGTTGGTTGGTTTTATTTTTCTAGAAAGACACTTAGCATGGCATGCGGGTGTCTTTGCTCTTTATCTTGATTCCATGTTTTCTCTGTTGCTTTAGAACAGGTTGGCAGGTAGTGCTGAATGCAATATTTCTTTATTCCAAGAGAAAATATTTATAATAAAAGTTTGTTTTTAGGAGGATCTTTAAGAAGTTAGGAAATTCAGTTTGTCTTTCTTAATTTGCGAAAATAGCAGGGAACAGCCACAGTCACTGATTGCTAGGGTGGGCATTTGGGATGTCTCAGAGTGGAGTCAGTACTGCTGGCAAGTGTGTGGATTTCCTCTTTGGAAAACAGGGTATGACTCTGGTGAATAAGCTAAGCAATAAAATTACACTAAACATAATTGTTAATGCTTTCTTTAAAAAGGCTAAATAAGTATTTAGTAAGTTGGATTCATGATTTGCTACTATCTTGAACAAGGATGAGGAGACTTTTCTTGCCAGCCTGAACGTGAGCTTCACCATAGCCCAGCTCTCTCAGGTGGCTTTCCTGGCCGTTTCTGGTGGAGGGACCCTCTGTCACCTGTTACTAGTCCAGTTCAGTGAGAGCCATTATTATCATGTGTGAGTTTTTAGGGTTTTCACTCGTAAAGAAGGCATTTTCTTGCCCGCCTTTTGTTATGACTTGCCCTGCTTCTTTGAGTTGATTATCACAGATTTTCTCTCTCCCACTGGAATGGTATTGTTGGAATATAAAAACCAAGTTTAATATTCTCAAACAAGGTGCAACAGTAACCCAAAAGCATTGGGCTTCTGATGAATAAGTATTATATCCATTTCATGTCATCTTACCTCCGAACTCCAAAATATGGTCTAAGAAGATGTCATACTGTGGTTCCCACATAATTAGACTGTAAGAGATTTGCCATCTTGCTTTGTGTTTGAAGGTTTCTGCTGGTAAGAGTATATAATGCTTATGTGTCAAGGTAGTTTTCCCCGTAAATTAGAGCTCACTTATCTCCCAGCAGATGTCTCCGTTTGCAAACCATGTTCTCAAAGCCACGTTACGGCGAGGTCTGCAAGTGCAAGACTGTCTCATAGGCCTCATCTGACTTTAGAAGGAGGCAGACTTCAGGCCTCTGGACAGGTAGGTGCTCAGATACATGTTTACTGCCAGGCCTGCGTCCTACTCACCTCTAGCTAAGCCTGCTCTCGTTTGTGCTTTAGGTACTGATCTGATAATTGATCTTAATTTCTTACCTCTCTTCACAGAAATGAAGAAATTGAAATCTAGACAAATAAAGTATCTTGCTAGTTACTAAACTTATAAGTTCTATAATTTTGTTTCATTCATTTGCATTGTCTTGCAAGTATTGTTCCCTTTGGCATATAGCCTGTGAGTATACAGTATTCTCTCTGCTGCGGTCCTGGGATAACATCTTAGGGGTAGCAGACAGCCCTGTGGGAAACTTGAGAGCCTGGTTGTGTTCCGTGACTATAATAAAAAAGAATGGGCCCTGGCAGCAGTTCTGGGTGACTGAAGACACTCTTCCAGCAGTTCCAAGTGGAAGTCTTGATCTCACCTCTGCCAGTTGCTGCCGGATCTGCTGCCGTTTAGAAGCAGGTGGGAATGGGCACGGTTGGGAGTTAAAAGGCTGAGACAGTCCTCAGTGCATCTGATCTATAATTCATCAGTCTCAAGCTTTTAGGGGCTAGTTAAGAGAAATGGAGTTGCGCTTAGACAGTAAAAAGTGAATCTCTAGCTGCTGCTGTCACAGCCTGTAAATGTGGTCTGGTGATGGGCGGACCCAGGGGATGCAGAAACACTCAGTTCTCAGGGAAAGGCAATATAGGAACTTCAGTTCCAGTCTTCTGGGGAGCCTGCGAGTGTGCAGCCCAGGATTTCTCTTGTGGGCTTTGAAATGAGAAGAGTGGAAGCATGTATGTATTCAATGTAGGCACTCAAGGGACAAGTACATGTGGGTTTATGGACTTTGTTACTCTTGTAATGCAGTTATCTGAGACAGAAGATGAAACTTGGTGTCCCCGTTTCCTTCTAGCTGTTGCTTTACTTAGAAATGATTTGTTTTGGGAAGGGTTGGGGTTTTCCCAGGTTTGGCTAGAGACTAGTGCTGTGCCTAGGGACATTGCTGTCTCTGGAATTGCATGTAGGACGGTAGTTTCCCAGTGGGTCTGTCCTGAGAGGTCAGTAGGTGTTTATGAAAGGAGAGGACCAGTGGGGACTTGGAAACCCTCTAAGACTATGTGGAGTGCTGGCTCTGGCCCGTCTTGTGAATTTGGGGAGAGCATGCTGCGGAAAGACAAATTGGAGTAGGTCCTGACATTGTGGCGCTGCCTCTCTGTTGGTCGTAGAGCTAAAGACTGATTTCCTTCCTAACAGAAGTAAATATATGTGCCTGGACCATGACTGTACCACCTTAGCCATATCTGACCTTGGGAACTGAGTGTAATCGGCATGGTTAACACTCGCATGGGAGAAGAGTCTCTTGAGCAGATTGACAAAGGGCCCCCTGGAAGTATGGGCTGCAGTGTGGCCCAACCCCCACTGGTTTGGTAGCTGGTTGGTACATTCCTATGACCTCATGCTTTCCAGACTGGTGAAAGGCCAGTGACTTTGCACCTTGCCAGAACACTGCATGCACACAGTTCTGGGCTCAATCCCTAGAAACAAAACAAAATAATGATGTCAAAAAGTGATAACTGGCCAGGTGCTGGAGGCACAGAGGCAGGAGGATCTCTGTGAGTTCAAGGCCAGCCTGGTCTAAAAGAGCTAGTTCCAGGACGGGCTCCAAAGCTACAGAGAAACCCTGTCTCGAAAAACCAATAAAAAGGACCAGTATATTAGAGAACATATCACTAGCCACTGACATTCTCTAGCTTTCCAAGATGTTGTAAATGGTTTTGTCATAGAGAATATTAACACCGGTTTAAAAGCTAAAGAGGAAGAGAGCATCGTTTATGCTCTTAAACCAGGAGAGACTGCTACTTTCAGTGGACAGTTGTCAGTAATTAGACAAAGAATTCAGAGTGTTGGCCATGCGTAGCTCAGGTAATGCTTGCAACCCTGCCTCAATGTTTTGGGTGCTGGGATCTGCACCACCACGTCTTACCCCCTGGTGGAATGGGGCAGCACCAGTTGCAGTCTCATGAAGTAAGGGGCAGATACGCAAAAACAGTGAATCTGGAGCACAGAAGATGAACTAGAGGTGTTCTCATTGGAAATTTAGGATTCGCAATACTCATTTTAAGTTGAAATTTAGTTGGAGGGCATTTAATTCTAGATGCTAGTTTTATAGTCTTGTGTTCCTGGGAAGAGTCCATTTTGCTGCTACCATTCTTTCTTTTGAAGCCTGTATAATTAGCGAATGAACAAACCAGTTTACCCTTTTCCTAATCCCAAGTTACTGGTTCCCAAAGACCCTGCATTCATTTCTGCTCAATATAGTGAGAGATGATATTCGAGAGGAAAGTTAATGAAGCGGGTAGACTGCTTGGTCGTTGGGAGTTTCTCTAGGGCTTGCACCGGCTTGGGACACACCTTGCGGGCTTGTCCTTGCGCACACAGCTACTCAGCACATCTCAAGACCTCTTGTGGAAAATACAGAAGTTGCTGTTTAGGGTGGGGCTAGCTTGAGGTACGACACTCCATCAGTGCCTGCTGTGTGGTACTCTCTGGTGCCTTAGCGTTGGAACCTCATGGGGAGGCTGAAGACACAAAGCCACGTGGTTAGTGTGCTCTCTAGAGCAACCTCAGGCATACTGCAAGAGCCGGAGGGTGGCTGTGGAAGCCACACTAGTCTCCAGGAAGGCCAAATGATCATAAAGCAGTTACTATGCCTGGTTTTGATAGATGGTCTCTGGAAAAATAAGCCATGAGCTGAAAATACCAGTGCCAAAGACCGAAGGTCACCAGTGACTGTTATGTGGTAAGAACAGTTAGGAGGTGAGACAGGCTGCGTGCAGCTCAGCTGCTGTAGCATTCTTGTGATCTTAACACTGGGAAGGGGAGACAAGGAGGAGCAGAAGTTTGGGGTCATCCTTGGCTACACAACAAGTTTAAGCCTGGGATCCACAAGACCTAGCGGGACCAATCGTGGGAGTGTATAGAATACTGATATCTTGATTGAATCAACAGCCATATTTTTCTAGATTTTTGAGCTTTTTTGTTTAGAAAATGATTGTTCATGTCTGCCTGAAGATGTTATATCCCATGGATGGACCTCCAGTTGGTGCTGTGAACCACTAGATGTAGGGGCTGGTCTTCTGCAAGAGCAGCAAGCTCTCAAACCTATGAGCCACTTACCCTCAACAGAATCTGACAATCTCCCCCCCCCCAAGCCCCCCACAGACAGGGTCTCAGTGTGTGGCTCTGGCTGGCCTGGAATTCACTGTGCAGACCAGGCTGGCTTGAACCTGAGATCTGAGTGCCTCTTGGGATTTAGGGCACATGTCACTATGCCTGGCAGAATCTTAGGTGGGGTGGACAGTGCCAACTGTGCTGAGCCCCCAGTGGGAGCTGTGCTGTAGTCACCTGACTCCCACTCTGAATCATGCCTAGTTCTGCCACTGCCTGGAAATGGAAATCTCTGCATTGTCGGGCATGATTGGTTGATGTTGTGAATAAGTTTCCAGACGATCATGTAATAGCTGGAATAAACTTTATTATTTTATTAAAAACGACAATAGAAAAGTACCTTCACACAGTTTATAAAAGCATAGTCAGTGAAGCAGCTCTCCTTACAGCAAGTAGTCCTGGAGCCAAGTGGCACGGGGGGCTTGAGCAGTCCCCTCAACACCAGTGTGGCTGTCTGAAGTCACACTGCTGCCCACCCCCCTTCCTCTAGTTTCTAGTGATGAAAAGCCCTTACTCCAGGCCTTAGTGTTTCTTTTTCTCTTTTTAATAACCTGTAAAAACTTGACATTCTTATTTCTAATGAAAAATAATGAACCCCCCCCCCACCAATGATATAACCATTAAAACATGACGTTTTCAACACAACACAAGTAGATCAAGAACAAAGATACAAAGACTGTGATTATGTTAGCTATACCAGCAGCTGGAAATTCTCTGAGGTCAATATAGTATTACACATGGCTCTCGTCTGAGGAGCAGGAGAAGCTGCCCTGTCACCACCTCTGGAAATGTGTCGGAATACAACACAAGGCTAACTTTGGGCTCTGAAGAAGCCTTGAAGCAAGGGTAACCGCATTCATTGCGAATGGCCATGGTCACATGTCCCACCCAGTGCAATGCAGTAGGTAGTCTCGGGTGAGCAAACAGTATTCTGGAGAACATGATGGACGGCTGCCAGACTTTAGAACACCACCAGCTCAGGTAGGTCAATACTTTGCAGAATCGCTTGAGATGGATGCCCAGTGTTGTCAAAGTAGCTGGGTGGGGTGGACTTTATCTTTCCACTGGGAAAATGAGAACAGTTTATGGAAGGTGAGTGATATATTAGGTCCCACGCTCTGAGGGTGCTATCATAAATGATAATATAATAAATACAAGTATAAAATGGCAATACCTTACTTGGCACAATTTGTATTGTTGCAGCCATAGCTGCCATTGGTTTCAGATGGTACGCTGTGCTCAGGAGACATTACCTGTGATGGGAGATGCTCCTGGGGGCTTTGATTGTCTTGCAGAGCTCACTTCTACACCATGTTACTAACGTGCCCTGACTCTGGGGCCAGGCAGATGGAGTCCAAACATTCAACACAATTGTGGAAATTTCGATGCTATTCAGAGACATGCCTCAAACATGCAGCTTATTTTAGAAGAAAAACAAGATAAATGTCATTAAAAAGCATTCAAAAATCAAGTGCAAAAGTGATCTAACCTAGTGTAAGAACTCCTCCCTTCATTCATAAATGCCTGCTAGAAAATACTAGCTGTCTTGGCTTTACTGTTGTCTGTGTTCCACCTGAGTATGTCTCCAAACTGTACAGAAACGTCAGACCATGCATTCACAAATAACACGTATTTCTTAAAATTATACAGTGTAAAAGAGTAAAACACATTTTATTATATATTTTTTCTTTGAGGAAAACAGATGTGTGATAGAGGCTGTGGCAAAGTCTTGAAGGGATCAAAACTGGGCAAGGCGTTTTCAAACCTGAAACAGAAAGAAAACGTGTTGGAAAGCAGCCTTGCCAATCGTGTACATTAATCTCCCTGAGCTTCTATGAGACAGGTAGTGTTGGCAGACTCATGGGTAAAGACTTCAGACTCGGCACTGGAGCCTGAGGCAGGAGGATCAGCTGGGGTTCCAGGCCAGCCTGGGCTACAGAGAACTGTCTGGAGAAAACAAAGCAAAGGACCCGGCCAGATGGTTCAGTGGGGTAAGCACATTAATTGTCAGGTCTCATGATCTGAGTCAATGCTGGGGACTCCTGGTAGAGAACAGGTTCCTGCAAGTGTCCCCTCACCTCTCTCCACATGCACTGAAGTGTGCAAAATAAACGCCCTTCTTCCCTGAACTTTGAAACACATGCTTGTATTGTGCTTTGTGGTAGAATCAGCTCTTTGAGAACCACAGAGCTTGCTTTTTTGTAGCCCAGGATATTCAAACTCCCAGTCCTTCCATCTCACAAATGCTAGGTATGCTCTGCCACTGAGTAACTCCAGCCTGGGTTCTGGACTACCGTCTCCACAGCTCTGCAGTACTGTCCAGGGTGCACTGTACGCCCATTTTTATTGTCATTCACTTTATATTCGCCAACTCCCATATTTTCTCACTGACAGGTTAGACTCCTGTTGTCAAACACAGAGAAAGGTACACATCCAAGCAGACTAGGATTCTGTACAGAGAAAGGCTTATGTGATAACGGCCTACAAGTTTTGAGATCCAGATACAATGGCTGTGCACCTGTGGGGCTTGGAAAGGCGCCAGTGAGAAAGCTGTGCTTTCCAGAGCAGGAACAGACCTGCAGGCACACAGACCTGTCTCGCGGTTGCTGCAATCCTAACAACATGTCGGCAGCTGCTTCCTGTAAAAAGCTGTAGGAACGCTGTAGCCTTTGAGTGACCACTTCCTTCTCTGTCCCCTGGCAGCAGCATTCTGAGTCAGAAATGTCTGGCAGGGATAAACAGCTAAAGCCCCTTTAGGAACCTCTCACTTTCTGCCTCTTCTTACACTTAGTACCACTGGGGACCGCATACCCCGTGATGCTCAAGCCGGGAGAATCTGAATGTGTCCATTGCTAGGCGGGGGCATGGTGGTGCATGCTTTTAATCCCAGAAGCATGGTGTCTACATGCGAGTTCCTGGCTAGTCAGGGCTACATTGCCAGAACCCGTTTCAAACCAGAAACACTTGCAAAAAGTTCCTATCTTGGGGGCTGGAGAAATGGCTCAGTGGTTAAGAGCATTGCCTGCACTTCCAAAGGTCACGAGTTCAATTCCCAGCAACCACATGGTGGCTCACAACCATCTGTAATGAGGTCTGCTGCCCTCTTCTGGTCTGCAGACACACACAGACAGAATAATGTATACATAATAAATAAATAAATATTAAAAAAAAAAAAGTTCCTATCTTTTCTGTTAAACCCTGATTTCTGATGTCTACCTGGGAGTGGGTAGGGCCCAAAGTTCCCACAGGTTAGGGATGCATTGGGTGGGAGGAGTGGGAACCGGGGGCAGAAGAGGACAGATGGAGTTATGTTTTAGGTGACAGCAGAGATTCCTTGTGAGCCGCTGGCCTCATGGCCTGACTCACTTCCTCATATCACTGATGTGCCAAAGGAGCTTCAGCTGAAGCACACTCGTCTCAGGAGGCTCCTGCTTGCCTTGCTCCCCACAGAGCAGATGTCACGGGGGAATAAAAGTGGTTCACAGAAACTTTCCACCATCTACAAGTTGTGCCGCCTCCTGACCTTGAGTACAGTCCATCAAACCCATTCTGTCCTGCAGGGTTCCTCACAAGACACAGCTGGGCTCTGGGGCTAGGTCTGTGCAGCTCGTCCTGGCTCAGGGACGGCCATCTTGGGAAAGCAGCAAGACGAACAACTGTGATGCTGCTTTCAGTGACCCTGAGAAAGGACGACAGGATGGGTAGGCTGCAGAGAGCAGGTTAGCTTTGTGGCTCTGCCTGGCAAGGGAGGTGGGCTCAGCTCTTGAACAGTAGTCTACAATGGCCTTTGTGCACTGTTCCAGTCAAAGCTGTCACCATCACTATCTGTGCCTGCTCTGTGGCCTTGGGCAGCTCTGTCCTGGGACCACCATCTTCCCACCAACCCTGAGTAGCAGAAGACGATTCATCTCATATTTCCCCACTGGCTCCCACTCCCTGGGCCCCTTAGTACAACCTTCAAGACTTGGTCTGGCTGTATTTCCCCCCTTTCCTTTTCTACCCCCCACTCAGTTATAAAACTCTTGTCTTTGAAAACTCATTTTTCCTAGGTCCAATCCAGAAGGGCTTTGTAGGGAGAAGTCCCTACAGAACTAGGCAGGAATTATGTTGGATGTTACTTTCTTCTCCAAGATGATCCTCTACCCCAGAGGCGCTAGCAGGGCACAGCAAAATGTTCCTTCATTTAGACACTTGGGCCCTTGTCTTAACAAGGTTGACCTGCTAGGCAGGATCTGCACTGGAGGTCCAGCCTGGGCTACACACCAGCTCTGAGGCATCCTTCTGTGAGAAGCTAATCCCTCTGGGGCAGGGTGAATAAGCCCCATATTCTGGCTTTGTACCATTCTCCTTTCCCTTCTGCACACAGGGTCTTTGGAAGTTGGGAAAGAAGGGGGGAGGGCAGAACCTATAGTTCCCTGAGCTTTCCAGAACCTACCCTGGAGATGTAATTCTCACATGGGAAAAGAATGTATCCACACTGCCATCTATGTCCCAGACTGAACACAAGGTCAAAATGCAGCTATTTCAGTCCCTGTAAACAAGGAAGAGGTTTAGCTCGGAATGGAGTTCAAACCCTGGAATGTGTTAACAAGGACGTTTAAACAGAATCCAAAGGCATCCGGGAACACAAAGCACCATGAAGGGACAGTGGGCTGGGTGACAAGGGGCAGTCTTTTCACAAGAGCCTTTTGGGAAAGGGGATCCAGAACAACATGTAAGTGGTGTCTCAAAAACCAGAACAAAAACAGCTGGTGTCATGGCTCTGTGTCAGCCTGACAGACACCGACAGTTATCCTGACTTCCCTATGTCCTCTGCTCGTGCATGAACACTACACAGCTTCAAAAGCAGCAGCAGCCTGCCAGAGTTCCCTGTGTTGAGTAAGCTGCAGCTGTACCCAAGGGAAGACACAGACTGGCTGGATACCTGACAGCACATACAATCGTAAGACGTTGACTTCAGCTGGCCTTGATGTGTAAGCTCACTAGGGCACTCTGCCGCCGCACAGGTGGAGGATACCTAGGGTGGAACACCTGCCACCTGGGCTTTGGCGTTTCTGAGCTACACTCGGCCAGGCACCAGGTAAATTTTCTTGCCAAATGAATTAACAACTGTTTTGGTCACTCATCTGCATAAACTTGGCCTAATAACTTAATGATTTCTCTCCAAAGTTAATTTCTCATAGTCCTCTGCTACCCTGACTCCGTCAAACTCATTTTTATACCTGTCAACTTAATCAAATACTAATATAAAGTGAATATTTAAGACATGTAAAGTGTTTAGTCGGTAGTCCTCTGTAGAGACCAGTCTCCCTGGCCATGTTTATAAGGAGGGAACCCCCCTCCTCAGCCCAGGTGTGCCTATGTCTGGCAAGGATGCCTTAGATTGGCAACAAGAACAGCCATCACACTCCCATCCGTCTGTAAGCCATGGTGGTCCCGGGACCTACAGAGCCATGCAGTGTCATGGCCCTCCATGCCTGCTTCACGGCCCCCACCTGACCCACCTTTCTGAGCATTCCAGGGGCATCTGAAACTCTAGTCCTGAGCCCCTTGTTGCTTCCTGCTCCTTTATTATCAGGGTTTTCTGGTACTGGATATATCACCCGCTTCTGACACTGGGCTAGTGGACCTCGGACAACTAATGTTTTGGTTGCTTTGCTGCATTTAAAAACTATCCGGCACTGGGAAGTTCAGTGGGACAGCATGCACAAGGACCTGGCTTTTACCCCCCCCCCCCCAGGGCTAGAACAACAGCAACAAACTGCATGAGTGCTATAAACTGACCTTTAAATCACTCTAGCGAAGGGAAAACCTTCAAAACCAAACCCACAAAGATCAAGACTATCGTGGGCACTGCTGCTGAAGACAATGACGAAGGAACCAGATTACAAGGCCATACAGTTTACAGGACGTCAGCTGCACTGCACGGCATGTCACGTATGGTGCCTATGACAGCTTTGTGCTACTGTAGGAAACTACATTCTGCTGGCGGCTCGCTCGGTCCTACGAGGTGCTGCTCTCAGTGTGAAATCGCTCATGCCCCCCAAATGCTTTAAGGTCCTCCTTGGTTGGCTGCCTCATCTCTGTCCTCAGCAGCAACCTTGCCCTCTTTCTGACTCATTTTTTTATAGGCCTATCATAAGGAATGAAATTTGTCTCCTTATTTGGGCTGAGGCATGAAGTGTCCCTGGCATTCTGTTACCTAAAGCCAAGCTCCGTGAAGTCACTGGAAGCTGTGAGCAGGTCATCCCGGGTAGTGTATGTTGTAATTTCCTTTACAGAGTCTACTGAGGGCCAGGCTTGGTGGCACACCTGTAACCTCAGCACTTGGCAGGCCGAGGAAGATCCCAAGCTCCACATCGGCCTGAGCAACTTCCAAACCAAACTAAACCAACCCTGACGACTGAGATTCTGCCAGCGACTACCAACTGAGAAGAGAGGCCAAAAAAGCCCCATGTCACAAAGAACCCCTGGAGAATCCATACTCAACAATTTCAGCAGAGGCTCAAAACGTCCCCAGTAGAGAATGGCTTCATTATACTTAATGTAATTGGACAGTTAAGAGGGGAACACGCTCACTCTATCTTATTTCCAACAAACTGCTGATTTTTCAAATGAAGGCTTGGGAGCTGAAAGGGAGGGAGAAGCTACATTTTATGAAATTTGTCTTAAGTCATAGTGCTCCTATCGAGAATGGAGCCAGCTTTACTTGAGAAGGCCATGGGTAACTTGCCAACTCTACTGCCAGGCATGATGGTATATGAGCTTCCCAGCACTAGAAAGGCTGAGGCTAGCCTGGGCTACATAGTAAGGTATTATTTCAAAACAAAAAGCACCCACTAAGAAACCAAACTGCTGGTTACTAGTATCTTAGCTGCCCTGAAGTGGCTTGTCACCGGAAGGGTGCGTCAGACAACTAGATGCAGATGCCATAGGCCCCTGCAGACAGAGGCTGCGGTTCCAGGAGATGCTGGTGCCCATCCTGCCCACACTGGTTGCCACCTGACTTTGGCACTCACCAGCAAAGCTCCAGTTTGCAGAACAGCTGGATGACAGTCGCCACCAGTGAAGATCGCATTAATACCCACAAGACAGATTGCAGCCGCCATCACACACCCGAGACCTGGGTGGACAGAGAAAGCTGTTAACTGCGCATGGCAACCTTCTCTGTGGTCCTCATGCTGCCTGCCCGGGGGCAGGAAGACCAGCCTGCTCCCGAGCCCAGCCAACACTGCAGGATGACCTTGCAAGTAGCAGAGAATGCAGGTGGGAACGTGGTCTGGGGACTTGGAACAGTGTGACAGGCTACTGGGCCAGAGGCAAGGGCACTAGAAGTCACTACAGAGACATTTAAAGAGGGGCAGGGATGAGTCTGGTTCCATAGTAAAAGCTGGACTAATTGAGGGGGGAAACTTACCCCCCCCCACCCTCTGTCACACTCCCATAGTGACCAAGTGTGCCCCCCGCCAAGGCTGGCTGGCAACAGCAGCCCTAGGGTGCCCCTAAGTGCGCCCCCCAAGGCTGGCTGGCAAAGGCAGCCCTAGGGTGCCCCCTGAGCACGTTCCAAGCCCATCTACTTTTATTTAGCCATGGGACAAGGTGAAGAATCAGAAGAGTCACATTCTCCAGACATGGTGCAGTGGGTCTGCAGGGAAAGAGCTGGTCTGCCGGGCACCTTCGCCGGCTGAGCCTCCTACACAGGGCGTTAAAAGCTGTCACTCCCCGGCAATTCCTAGCAGACTTCACGCTCTCCACTGTACTCACCCCATCTAACCTATTATGGTCATTTTATTACTCCATTACCCTCCTCAGTAAGCTATAGTTGCTCACTTAATATTTACTGTTACAAGTTCAAGTGTGATCCTGATAAAGTAGAAACAGGAAGGGCAAGTCAGTCACAAGAACTTCCCGGGCTTCTGAGGCTATTGGAATATGGAGCACAACGCTGGTCTCTTCTAAGGAGAGAGCAGGGGTGATTGCTGGAGCCACAGCAGCCGTCTGGGCCTACAGGAGGACCTGGCCTTAAAGACAGAGGCAGACGAGGCAGTTCCTCCCAAAGAAGCTGGAGGCATAAACAGCTAAATATCCTGCCGTTTTAGCTCCCATTGTCTCCTCTAACCCGGCAAGGCTGTAACAGCACATGCCTGCGATTTCTATGCCGTGGTTGAAGGCCAAGCGAACCTCACAAGTTCTTCAGAATATTATCTCATCCCACACCAGTCCCCAAGCTCTTTAGAAGACTTGTTTAGCTATATTTGGATGTCTAACAAGCAAGGCTGTCACTGTGTTACTTGTGAGGAGCGACAGAAAACGTGTTCTCTTGTTCTTGGTGGATCTGGAAAATTGATCATTTTCAAAACATCATGTCTTTCAAACACTATCAGAGTTCTCTGTCCCACGGCTGGATTATCACCAAAACGCTAGTGATGGGGTGATAACGTGTAGACAGACTAAACATCGCTCATGCCGACCACATGCCAAGCCAACAGCGTCAGCACGCTCAGCCCTCCCGGCCACTCTTCCAGGTCTTCCTCACACCACCAGTGAGCATGAACCCACACACCCTGCTCCGCAGGCTGAGCCCAGGACCTCCGAGCGGCCGTCGTGTGCAGACTGGGTCCACAGGGCTCCCACGGGAATGTCGGACACAGCAGGTACAACCCCCATGTACACAGAGTAAAGAGCTGGGTCAGTTTATATTTTGAGTCATTTGTTTTATGCTTGCACTAAGAAACCAAAGTGGATAAACTAGAGATTTCTAAGGCTGCAAGGCACAGGGCTGCACGCCTGTAATCCTAACACAAGTCCAAGAGCAACAGCCCAAGGCTTCTTCTGGAGTTGGCCTGGGACTATGGGGGATTAAAGGAGCACATACAACAGTCTATGCACCAGATGTGCCAGCGCCCTTTTCTGTGGTGTGGAGCTGCCCACCTAGCCAGCACTGCCCTTTCGGACATGCGCTTTGGTCCCCTCTGCTTCTGTTAGCTCATCAGCATCGCTGTTCCCAAATCTGTTTTATATTCCCCCAAAATGCACAGCTTGGATCATAGCTGACTTGGGAAGGACCTGACCTAGGACTCTGGAAGGAGCTGGAGTGGCGGCTGCACACGCCTAATGGCACTGCTACCCAAATTCCTTCTGGACAATCTCCACATGACACACACCCGAGACCACCTCACACCCCAGGCAAGCGCGGACCTGGCCCATGTACATCTCAGAAGAGATGAACTGTGTTCAAGAGATGTCGCCCTGGTTCGGAACTTTGTGTGGTGATGACGCAGTCCCTAACCCTGCTCTGCTACTACCGGGCCTCAGACTGATACCATAACGGGTCTGTGAAAAATATTGATTTCGGGAAAATGTGAGCATGCTCATACAAAGTGTACAAAGTCTTTTAAACCAGAACACATATAAAGGCTAAGAGATGTGCTTCTTCCTAAGCCTATATAAACAACAGAGACTTGGTGCCTCTGTCATTCACCAACTTGCCCACCAACTTATAGCAGTGTCCCCAGAGCACCTACCAGATGGCAGAAGCCACTCTGACTCCACTCCATGCATTCTTGTGGGGGGTAGCCCCGACCCAGGCCAGCAGTGCAATGGGAAACATTGACCCTGACCCCCCATCACCACGAGGGCTCAGCAAGCGCAGTCAACATTCTGCATTAGTGACTGACCTGTCACTACCTGAGCCTTCCTGTGGGACCTCTCCTTTCTCCTCAGGAAGACAAGGCTAGCCCCATCACCCACAATCCTTTCTTCTTCCACGGGCGCTCACACAAACATGTCAAGGTAGAATCTAAGCCACCACAGGCTCGTTCATAACACATGGTACTTCTTCAGTCTCCAGTGACCTAACGAAGTACTGAGCCTCTGCCTCAACCGTGGGAAAAGTTAGTATCCATTTTAGGTGGCTGACTCTCAGAATAGAAAGGCTTTAAGAGTCTGTCAGCGCCGGGCGTTGGTGGTGCATGCCTTTAATCCCAGCACTCGGGAGGCAGAGGCAGGCGGATCTCTGAGTTCGAGACCAGCCTCGTCTACAAGAGCTAGCTCCAGGACAGGCTCTAAAGCTGCAGAGAAACCCTGTCTCGAAAAAAACAAAACAAACAAACAAACAAACAAACAAAAAGTCTATCAGTATCAGCACACGGGCCAAACGCCCTGCATGAGCATTTAACAGGACCCAAGCCAACCCCTCCACCCACTTCCCTTCCAGGTTCACAGAAGGCTGCAGGATCTAACTGGGAAGCTGTAACACTTAGAAAACTCCATTTCAGTCATTTGCCCCAGTTCCCGCCACGTTAGAGCTCAGAGCTACAGTGCCCCTTGCTTAAGGAGAAATTCAGTCAAGACACCAAACTACAGCAGGTGTTTGTGTTTTTGTTGGATTTACAGACACTCTGAAATACAAGAAATAATTAATCAGATGGTTGTCCAAAGCAGAGTTAGGCCTAATCTGGCACAAAGATACTAATTTAGGACATGGTTTTATAAACTCACTTAAGGGTAGGCCCCATGACCAAGAGCTGGCCAGCACTAAAACTCCAAGTGTTTCTGTTGCATATTGCTTTGTTTGGTCGTTTGTCTTACATATTAGTTTCCAGTTTTTATGGGTTTCGTTTGTATGTGTCTTTGTTTCTGGTGCTTTTTCTTTAAAATTCTGGTTTGTTTTCTATTGGGTGGGGAGGTAGGAGGAGTTGGGAAGGGAAAACTGATCTGACTCTATTCTATAAAAATTATTTTTCAATAATTGAAAAAAATGTATTTTTAAAAAGTGGGGGCTGGAGAGATAGCCCAATGGTGAGAGCACTTGTTGCTCTTGTACAGAACTTGGGTTTGCTTCCCAGAACCCACGTGGTGGCTCAACCACCTGTCACCCCGGTTCTGGGGGGTCAGATACCCTCTTCTGGGCTCTTGGGGCACTGTATGCACACAGTACACATACACACATGTAGGCAAAACCCCTCATACATGTAAAGAACAAATCTAAACCATAAAAAGATACTTTTAAGTAAGGCAAGACTTGGCAACAGCAGCACACTGCCTCCTATTTTTTTTAAAAAAAAAATCTGCATTTGAGTGGGCCATGTGTCCACCACAGTGGGAGGGGCTTCTGCCTAATGCTGAGAGCAGGTGAACCATGACAGAGTCGTCAAATTTCCCGATGCCTGGTCTAGAGAGACATGAACACTGCTGACAATACACAGGGCGGGACGGACGGGAGCCTGGTCCCCAAGGGGGACTCAAACAGTGCCAGGCCTGTTCATCATCTTCCCGTCCCAGGTGAACACACTCAGGGGCAATGCCCACGTTTCTCCCAGATGGAGGACCACGGGCAGGCTAGGTGCACCGAATGGTCAAGTGATGGAGGCTGGTCTTCTATCTGTTGATTTCATTGGTTAATTAATAAAGAAAACTGCTTGGCCTAATAGGTTAGAAAATAGGTGGGTGGAGTAGACAGAACAGGAAGAAGGAAGTGAGGTAGATGGCTCAGACAATTGCCCTGCCTCTATAGCCAGATGCGATGGAGCAAGCCACCAGGTCAGACATGCTGAATCTTCCCCGGTAAGACACCACTCATGGTGTTACAAAGATTATTAGATATGGGTTAGTCAAGATGTGAGAAAGAGGCTGAAAATAATGGGCCAGGCAATATTTAAAAGAATACAATTTATGTGTTGTTCAGGGCATAAGCTAGACGGGCGGTGGGAAGCCAGCCCACTGCTCCCCACTACAGTCAAGTACTTACACAGCCTTCAGCAGAACTGTCGGGACTTCCAACCCTGAGAAGTAGCCTCGGAGGGAGGGAGCCAGCGCATCTGAAAAGACAGGAAGAACAGTGAACCGGGGGACCCACCTCACTGTGGGTCCTTAGACCTCCTCACCACTGAGAGGGGTCCATTCACACTGGCCAGGGTGGGAATCCCTGCCCAGGACCTTCTGAGAAACACCACAGCAGCACCCTGAGAGCCTTTCCAGAAACCCTATGAGCATACCAGTCGAACTTATGGGGCAGCACCCACTTTAGTGGGCATCGGGGTCCCGCCAACTACCTGTCCTTGTAAGAGCTAACAGGCATTAAGAGGCCCAGGATGGCCCTGTGGGTTCTTCCCTTCCATACTCCCTTAGAAATACCCGAGCTGGGGAGAGCGGCCTAATGGTTTAAGCAAAACACCAAGGGAGGGGCACTTCATGATTCACTCCTCCCGAGACTGGCCTGGTGGGAACTGAACTTTCTCCAGAGCCTGCTCTCTCAGGAAAAGGGTCAGCTTCCTGATGTGCTGGGATGTCTGGAAGACCAGGCCGTGTTCACAGTGCCCTAGGGGCCGGTGCAAAGAGCTAAACCCAGGTCAACAGCCGTGGTGTCTCTCCCAAGACAAGCTAACACCACCAGGCTGAGGGTGCCTTCTCCACCCGTCAGAACGCTCTGGGTCCTATGTCACACAAAAGGTCAACAACAAGAAAGGCATGAGCTTTGCATTCTTAAACACCCATACAATAACAATGCCAGTTTTGTCTGTAACCTGTGGGCCAGCCTCTAACTCACGAAACAAAGATTAGCCTTGAGGGGCTAGAGAGATGGTTCAGCAGATAAAAGCACTGGCTGTTCTTCCAAAGGTCCTGAGTTCAATTCCCAGCAACCACATGGTGGCTCACAACCATCTGTAATAGAATCTGATGCCCTCTTCTGGCATGAGGTATACACGTAGAGCACTAATACATAAAATGAGTAAAATTTTCAAAAAAAAAATTAGCCTTGAACTCCTGATCTTCCGGCCTCTATTTCCAGAGAGCAGGGCTTACTCTACTTGCTCCTCTTTCATTAAGAGGGAAGCCTCCCACTTAGAACAGAGCGCAACAGGGAAGATGATGCTGGAAACAGAGGAGATGCAAATGACAGCAACAAGGGGCACTTGGGAAGCAGTGAGACAGAACCTTGACACACGGCAGGAGAATTGCTCAGGCTCAAACACCAAGATGTAGCAGGAGCCATTTTGGCTGATGGGGAGGTGCCATGGGGCCAGAGGGAATTACAGACAACCCCAGGACTCCGGGGACTTGGGGAAAACTGCCCTGTCCCAGAGTCCAGCTCAGGATGTAGAAGCAGGCTCCATTGGATCCTGCTAACCTGACTCTAAGGGCTGAGAAGCCAAGGGATCGGGTCCCGGGGAGAAGTTAGTTCTTGCACTTTTGCGCTGGTCCCCAAGCAGTCCTTGGGGTTTCCTGCCCACTGAAGGGCTCCTTGATAGTAGCCACACCCCCTTGCTGTCAGTGTAGGACAGGAGGGCCAACTGGGGAACCCCGTCTACTAGGCCAGCTTAGGGTAGAGACTTCTGCTCTGACTGGGGCATATGCGGCTCCAACAGAACTGAAGGAAACGTTGTGAGCTTCTGGTGCGTCGGCATCTACCTCAAGGTGCACCTTGGGCCATCTTGTGTATGAGGTGTCCTCTGGGGACCATGTCAGATATTATTTCCAGAAAGCAGAGACCAGCAGGCCAGAGGACCAAAAACTTTGGGGGTAAAGCCACATTGCCTGAGAGTCCTCAAAGCCCCCAAGGGTGCTTAAAGACAGGCCAGCATCTTTGCCACCACTCATGGCAGGAAGGGTTGAGGGATCAGAAATTTGTCCTTGAAGACAGACTAAAGACTCATGCCTGAGTGTTTTCTATAGGACCAAGGGAGCTGACAAAATCATGAGAAAATGTGGGAAGGTGGGGGTGGGGTGGGTGGGGGGGTGGAGGGTTGGTTAGGGTGGGGTGGGGTGGGAGTGGGGAGGGGGTTGGTGGTGTCGGAAGGCTAGAGACAGGAGCAGAGGGGTGGAGGGGCTGGAGACCAAAGAAACCAGTACCTACCCTTGGCTCACGGCTCGATCATCTGAGTCCATTTGCTCACTAAGCGGAGAGCAAAGTTGGAGCTGCCTTCCCAAGTCAGCTGGGAAAGGGCGGCCTAGGGACCAGGGCCCTCAGGCAGGGGACGCTGGGAACCTAAACCTAAGATGGTCAGTGTGGAGCGGTAGTGGCAGCTGTGAGGCCTGGGTGTGAGGTGGGGATGTAGGGCCCTGAGGCCGACATGGGATGGTGTTCACTGAGGGGACACTGAGGGGCTGGCGGGAGGGGGGGGGAACAGTGAGCTGCAGGGCTGATGGCATGGGTCTGGGGCTGGTGAGGGTGGCTGTGAAGAAAGAGGCCTCCTCGCCATCTGTCTGCCTCTCTAGCCGCCTCTGGGTCTGGCGTTCCCCATCCCCACCCCCACAGGCACACACGGGAACACACACCCAAGATCACACGGTAGCTGACTGAGAAAAAGCTCATCGCCTGTGGGACTCCACAGTGTGCTTTCCAAAATGTGGTTCCTGCTGCACTCCAGATCCCCGAGGCAGTGCCTGCCAGCAGGGGGCAGTGCCTGCCAGGCCAAACTGAGCAGCTCCCTGTTCTAGTAACCTCAGAGAGGGAGAGTCCGAGGGGCACAACCAGGAGTGTGGGCAGCTAGCCCAGGAGAACAAGCTGTTTCGTGCTAATCACTACACTGGAGGATGGCAAGGAGAAGGTTCACCTTTACCCCCGTTTGGGCTGTTTGCTCTGCTGAAGCTTGTGGTCACTCCTGTCCAAGCCTAGACAAGATGCTTCTGACTCCTCATTACCACTGCTGGGACCAGAGGCTTCCCCAGACTTCCTCAAAGTCAGCTCTTCGGGAACAGTTAAGTCCACAGCATGGAAAAAGAGCTGGCCTCAAGGATCATCCCGGCCATTTCTGCCCCAGTAGAAGCATGTACATGTACACACACACGTACACACACACACACACAATCTCTCTCCCGCCACGAGCTTGCATACCGTTCTAGGGGTTTGATCTAACCTAATATTTAACACTAACCCTGACTTAGTCTGTGCCAGAAAGAGGTAAGTGTTCAGCCTATCACAGACCGAGAAATCTGGAAAATGGAAATTTCCCTAAATCACGTAGTTGTTAAGGGAGCGATGCACTGCCCTGGGGCCACACCGTATGGATTCCATCACCCTTCGTCAGGAATGCGGCTTTAGACACTTCTCACAGAAAGGCAACATTGCTGGGCTCTACCATCCCAAGGGGTGACAGGTTAGACAGGAGTAGCAGACTCCTGGGAAGCAAATCACCTGGAAAGATAAAATACCATGCTAGAAAAGAGTAGTAAATACCCGCAAGATACAGAACCGAAGTCTGACACTTCAGCACTACGCAGAATTCATGTTCCCAGCGATGACGCAAAGGACAGAGAGACCAGCCTCTCTCCAGGATGGAGTCCCCACTCAGTGCCCCATCCCTGGCACCCCACAGGCCGAGTACAACAGGGCAGGGAGAACCATCATTTGCTTTGACTCTCCTCTCTCTAGTGACCGAGTCCCACTACCACTGTCCCCTTCAGATTCACGAGGAAGGCCTCCAGGGCATGGGGACACTATGGTTAGTGGACATCCTTTGGTGGCCTTTTCTCTCTGCTGACTATAGGGGCAAGTCCAGACCTGCAGTCCCTCGGCCCCAGGGCTCACAGTCTTTTAGATGTGTGTGAGGAAGGAGGGCAGCCAGGCAGGGCTGGTTTGTTCCTTCCACCAAATGGCGGGAGCTGGGAACTGAACCTGGGTCATCAGGCCTGGTGGCAAGTGCCTTCCCCTGCTGAAACATCTCACTTGCATTTCAAAATGACCTCTGGGCTGCTGGCACGTGCATGCTCAGATGGGAAGGCCCTGCCCTTGACTTAGATCCCCAGAAGCCTGCCTAGAACAGTCTAGAATGGTTATGCAGCACTGCAAGTTGGACAGCAACACTGTCCTTGGGTGGATTCAAGGGAACAGGGCATTTAAAGTTCTGCTGGGATGCGGGACTCACTCCCTCGGTTTCCCAAGGTCCATTCCCAAGGCTATTAATAACCATGAAGCTGAGAAATGCCAGCATAGGCCCCTGCCAGTGGCGACGAAGCAGATCTAGGTGGCCAAGGTGCAGTCAATGTGGCACCCAAACTTCTAGCTCTTAAACTAATGTACATTTGAAGATGACCATGTCAGTGACATCCTGGGCTAGTCGCTCTCAGGGCTGGTAAGTGGCTCTGTGGCTAAAGATGCTTGCTGCCCAGACTGCTCAGAGTCCCATGCCTGGGACCCGAGAACAGTGTGACTTGGCTACAGGTAGGTCTATCAACTTCTTCATCCCAGCAGCTGGAAAAGGACCAAGGAAGAACATCTAGGCTGTAGCCAAGAGGCAGCTTATACATACAAATCCTAGCACTCGAGATGCTGAGGCAGGAGGATTGCTGCCAGGGTGAGGTCAGCCTCGACGCCACTGCAAACACTATCTCGAAATACCAGAAAGCCCCAGCTGGAGAAGACTGGTTCTTCAAAGGCTCCTAGGCAGGGTAACAAGAGTGTCAGACATTGAGGTCTGAACCTCAAAACCAAGGATCGTGAACACATACATCCTCAAAGAACAGCCAGGCCGGGGACCAAGCACTTGGGGCTAACTCTGTCCTGGGCCTCAGCTCTTCCCGTTTGGAGCATAAGTTCAGCTCTTGTTTCCAGAGAGGCACTGAAAGGTGCTCTGATGTCTCCAAGTTCACTGAGCCGCTGCTCTGGCCGTGGGCACCCGAGCGTGTAATACCCTGCGTCAGATTCGGTCCACAGTGGCTGCTCGCCCTCCCTATGTAATCTTGTCAGCCTGTTAATTTTTAACTATGTTTGCTAGCGAGGGTGAGGGCCATTAGAGGCCCCTGGGAGCTGAGCTCGGTGAAGCGGGCACAACTCATGTACAATGCATGAAGCTTAAAGTTGGGGTGTCCCACTTTCTTATCCTGTCTCTGGGTTCTGGCTATCCCCCCTGGCAGGACAAACTCTGAATAAAACATGATCCATTTGGAGTCAATTTTCCTCTTGCCCCCGTCACAACTGGTTTCCTTCAAAGGGAAAAGTTCACTTCTTTCTCCTTTTCTGGAGCTGGTGTTAGATAATTACAAAGTTTCCTTTTGGCTCTGGGTTTCCAAAACTTCAAATTCACACACAGAATGGATGGTACCTGGAAGCCTGTGTCTAGGGAAGCATCTAGAACCCACAGTAGACTGCCAGTTTGGCCCCACATAGAACCTCTCCACCCACACTATGAGCTCCCGGAGGTCTTGCCTACTCCTGCTGCTGTCTCTGTACCCCAAAACCAAGTTCAGCACAGGTTTCTCTCTTGGGGTGCTACCCTGCTGGTCTGTGTTCTACACATTTCTCCCCGTCACTGGAGCACTCGGGTGCTGCTGGCAACACCAGGCGACAAAGGGAAGGTGTGGCAAGTCTCCTTTGTAAGTCCTGTATGCCACACATTTTTGTGATCTTCCTCTCTAATTAACTTCACTAGACAGGTATTCATTCTTCTATTTATACAGAAGGAAATGGAATGAAATAAACTTGCAGAAAACCTCAGCCTTAACAGAGTGAGTAGCAACTATCATTTTTAAAAAAAAATTCCTTTTCGTAGGGCTGGTGAATGGTTTAGCAAAGAGTGCTTGCCCTGCAAGACTGAAAACCCAAGATCAAACCCTGGGGTTCACACAAAGGCGGAAAGAGAGAACCGATAGATTCCACGAAGTTGCCTCTCACTTCTGAGCGTGCACCACCATACATATATCCAAACACACACACACTTCACAGACACACAAAAAACGTGAGGATCATAAATTTGAGGACACCGAGTGAGGCCCTACTTCAAAAACCAAACAAAATTACTGTTGCCTTTCGGGAGAGTTGTATCTTGAACTAGTGATCTTCCTGCCTCTCCGTCCTAAATGCTGGGGTGTCAGAGGCAAGAGCGACCACGTCCAGTTTATGTGTTGCTGGAGATCGAACTCATGGCCTCCTGCATTGGAGGAGAGTACTCAACAACCAAGCTCGACCCCATCTCTCCTGCGTGGGTTGCTGAGAGTCCTAATGGGGTGTAGGACCTCTGGTCCTCCCCACTACACTGCTCCAGAGGAGGTGAGTGCATCCAGAGAATGTAGAGGCATGGCTCACCCAGACTGGGGCCTCGGCTTCATCAGAGCTCAGGAAAACCCTGCAGATGCAGGTACCCCAGGGTTTATTTACACATGGGGGTGGTGAGGACATGCTTAGGGGACCTAACGTTAAGGCATCAAAGGAACACAGCCCTGCTGTGCCCACTGAAGGAGACCCCCTGAGCTCTTATCCCGGAACCAATGACAAAGAAGTGGATTTCTAGGGTGTGTTTTTTGGGGGGAAGGGATGGGACAGTGAGACAGTGACAGGGTCACAAGAAGAGAGGGTGTCTTAGCTAGGAACAGGATCCCTGGGCTCCGATCACAGCTCTAAAGCCCAGCTTTCCAATGTGCCAGACGTGACCTTGGAGTCAAGAGCCAGACGGTGTGAGGAGCGTGGGAAGGTCCCAGAACTCAGGGGCCTTTCTCTTTACTCTTCAGCGGCTTAACTGACAGAAGTGGGGCAGACAGGGGGAGCCATGGGCTGTGTGGATCAACAAGCACCATGCTGCTCTCTAGATTTTCAGAGTCCTGGTGCCCCCTCTTAGGAGAGGATTTTGACAGGCGGGTGTGTCCTGCCTTGGCTATGGGAGAGAAGTGGTCTAAGAGGTGGCGCTGAGGACCACACTGCTGGGAGGAGCTGTCACCGGGCCGACATCTACTACCTGTCTCTCCTGTCTGTCATCCAGCCCCTGGCTTTGGTGACCAGGGCTCTGCAGACAGCTTCTGTCCTCCCATCATGCCAGAGGGGAGGTTTCAACCACCACTGCCTTGCGGGCAACTTGGGCTGGGTCCTAGGTTTCCTTCCTGCAGAAAGTTCAAGTTCAAATATTCCTTGAAATGGCCCCAGTAGAGTCTAAATTTGGAGTGGGGAGGGGGTGAAACAACTCAATGGTTAAATGCTCGCCTAGAATGTTCCATTTCCTGTCCTACCTCTGTGCAAAAAAACTAAAAAGTAACACAAAAAATCCAAACAGCCAACATTTACTAAGTCACTACAATGTACCAGACATTACTAATGCTTTATAACTAAGAATTTTTTTTTGTTTGTTTGTTTTTCGAGACAGGGGTTCTCTGTAGCTTTGGAGCCTGTCCTGGAACTAGCTCTTGTAGACCAGGCTGGTCTCGAACTCACAGAGATCCGCCTGCCTCTGCCTCCCGAGTGCTGGGATTAAAGGCGTGAGCCACCGCCGCCCGGCTTAACTAAGAATTTTTTAACCCATGTTCTTGAAGCTCGGAGATGCTGGAAATTGAGGTTGCACAGCTGCCAAATAATGCAGAACGATTGAGAATGAGTTCCTTCATCGGCCTCAGACTCCACACGTGTGCGCACCCACATACATACACACCGTGCACATAAAAAATGGAAAAAGAAAAAAGCTATGCCCCGCTGAGTAAATGTCCAGCTATACTGACAATGGGTACAAACTTGCAATGCCCACACTGCCTCTGGGTCCATCTGTCCCTCTGTGATCTCTACTGTGTTTGCCTGTGGCTCTTTTCCCATGAACACGTTCTGAATTTTCCCAGCGTGTCACAGGTCTATCTCAAGGGGCACGCCCCAGGAAGTCTGTTCTAATTTTCAAAGTGCTTGTTCCTGTCTGCGGGTGAAGCTTCATTGTGGCGACTGGCAGCAGCAATGAGCTGGAGAGCACGGTGGCACAGGAGGAAGAGTCCCCTGAAGTAGCAGCACGCGGGGCATTCTCAGCCCTGTTTCCCTGAGAACTCTGGGGCTGCCTCTGGTGGGCACAGGGGCTCCACTTCTGCCCTGTGGTGAGACCAGCAGGTTTCATTTTCTGCCATAGCAAGATGAAGTCAGACCCAAAGGGCAGGGATGTGAACAGGTGGTAGCGGGAGGGTCTGTGTGCTGCCTTTACCTTCTAGAAAGGGAAGATGAAACACACCCCTTCTAGCCAGTGATGCACAGGATGGGCATTTCAAACATCACAGACCTGGAGGGCAAACCAATGGTCACGTAAAAATGCTCATGCTGGGAACGGGACACCGACTCTGCTGTAAGCATCACACGCTATGTTCATCTGTTACTTTATCCAATCTGGAGAAGGTAGGAGTGGAGAGGCTATCTCACCAAAGCCCAGGCTGGCTAGGACTCTGCCTCCCAAGTTCTGGGGATTACAGGAGCTTGTGTCCACTAGCTAGACATGGCAGCCTTGTTGGTGCTGATGCAAGAACTTCTGGTGGCCGATGAACTGTAGGCACGAGGATCTTCGGCATGAAGCTCGGGGTGGTTTTGGAGCTCAAGAAGATGGAAGCGGCATCGATGAGGGCCTGGCGCTGGGTGCAGTCTTCTAGGGTGCTCTTTCGGGGTCTGCTCCCGTGGAATACGCAACCTAGCTTCTAAGGGCCAGTTTCTCACAAATCTCAGCCAGAGATTAACTTTGCTCCACAACCGCAGCGCCATTAAAAAAAAAACTCTGTAGTCTACTTGAGATTATTTTTTTTTTGCTCTGTTTAAAATTTTTATTGAAATCTCTCAAATATCATCAAGAAATAGGCCTTTTTTTTTTTTTTTGCAAAATAAGGGAGGGGAGGGGTTCTGCTAACAAATTCAACATGGGAGCTCCCTCTGCTGGTCTGCAGTAGGTTGATATGTGACAAACACATTCCCAGAGACAAATCTAATTTGCTGGAGAAGTGGACAAAAGACAGGTGTGTTGGGCTTTGCCTCTGGAGAGAAACACTAGAAGAAAAAAAAAAATCCATGTCTCAAAACAAAGCACAACATTGTAAAAAATAAAAAAAGCAAAATTAGAAGACGCTCCAAAACACTCAAGTTTCCAAAACAAAACCTCAGTCACCTAGGAAGGGGCCCCTAACTCTGTTCCCCTCCAGTGAGGATTCTCAGAAGCCTTCTTGGCCTCCGAAACTCTAAGCAGTCACTGAAGCGAGGCCTCACCAAAATTCTATTAAGAGGAAAAGTCTGTGGTGAGCCAGCACCTTGCTGTGTCAGTCAGCAAGGGAAGCAGGTGACAGACCTGCTCTAGATCCCGGGAGCCACTGTGACTTGGGCAGCTCCCCATTTCCTCAGGCCCGTTTCCTCAGCTGTGCGACGGGCTGGACCAGCTGTCTGCAAAGTTTCTACCAGTTCACTCCAACATGGACGAATCTGTTCATTTAAATGAGTCCAAAGAAGTGAGACTCAAGACACGGATTTCACCACCAGCAGATCGGAGTTCCGCCAGATCTAGGGCTGAGGGCCGAGCTAAGAGGAGCCATGTGGGTGAGGCACGCGGCCACGGTCCGTCTACTCTTCCCATCCTTTCTCACAGTGACGTAGGCTTCCTAAATCTCCTTGAGGCCCTTGTTAGAACCTTCACCCTCTGTATCCTACAGATCACTCCAGATTTCATGCCACATCACGACCAAAGCCAGTCTTCCCAGGTCTTTCAGGACATTGTCAAGTCTTGATTCTCCGGGCGGCAGTGAATGGCTTTGCTGCCGACTACCTGAAGCCACACATTCTCAAAAGACTCTGTGCAACCTTGCATGGTTTCATGGCACAAAACACTAATGACCCCGACTGTCTGCTGCTCTGCTCCCGCGCCACATGAGAGGGGCCACACCTGCACACGAGGTGTGGGGCGCACAAGAGGGGTTTGCAGTTGGTTTTTGTTGTCAATAAAGTTATCCACAGCACAAAAACATTAATGACTCCGCTAAAGACAGCCACAACCTAGCTGCTCCTGCCTGCTACCCGAGGATGAAGGCTAACAAACACTGATGTAGAAACGCCGGGCAGAGGGTGGAAAGGCAGAAAGCATGTCTAGTCCTTGACTTTGATTTGTTTCCTGTACCAAGGCGACCATCACGGCCTCTGCACGTCTCTTCACTTCCCAAGCTGCTTTCTCCCTGCAGAGGACAGTTTCTGTTCCCAGGGCACAGGACACCACACGAGGGCTTCCCTCCGAGCTCTGCCTGCCTGGAGCCGGGACACCCCAGAGAACAGTGCAGGCAAAAAGCACCGGTGCCTCACATGAAGAAAGGTCAGCCTGCAGGAATCCTGACCCGGTGGCTTGGGTACACTCGCTGTACCTACAGGTTTCATCCAGTCTCGGACACAAATACCAGGCAAAATGAACACACACTCTACCTGACGAGCCTGACAATTTAAGATTTATCGAATTTATTTAGTGTGCATGTCTGCCTGCACATGCGTGTGGAGGGCAAAGGACCTCTAGCTAGCAGAAGTCACTTCTCTCTTCCACCACGTGAGTCCTGGGGTTTCAACTCAAGCTGCTGGCTGGGCCTTTGCCCAACGAGCCATCTTGCCAGCCCATAGCCTGGTAATTTTTAAGAGGCCAGGTTGAATGGCATATGTAGTAAGACAAACAGAATCTGTATTTAACGTTCCGCGGGCCAATGAAATGAGTGGTTACTTCTGAGGGTGAAGCTCAGCTCTCACCGTCACCCTCAGAGGCAGACCGCGGGGACCCGTGGCCTCCAGGGGAGAGGACGCACTCACATGGCAGTAAGCAACCTTTTGTCTTCCCTGCACCCATGCGGAGGACCAGGCTTCCTCTTGGAAGCCTCTCTCCAGTCCCTCACCTCCCTGTGGACAAGAGAGCAGGAATCTTTTCCTACACGCATACCAAACACACATTAAAACTCATGCGAGTGCATGCTTCCCTTTCACAACGCACACACACACGCAGGCACACGCGCACACACACACCCTTATGCTCCTGTGATGCCCTTTTTGCTGTCTGGGAGCCAAGGGGGGAAGGAAGCCTGCCCCGGTCTTCGCGTGTGAGATGAGGGTGAGATCATTAAGGAGAGAGAGGTGTCCTTTGGGGGAGACATCAGGCAGTGGGGTGGGATCATGGCTGACAGACGGTCCTCTTAAGTCCCGGAGGGGATCATTCACTTACTGAAGGTGGATCTGTTAGCTGGATAGGTGTTAGTCACGTGGTGTGCTCTGGGGGACCAGGTCGGAGAGGACTGGTGGTGGAGTGAGTGAAGGGGTGGCCGATGGGTATAAATTACCTGGGCATGCAGTGAGGCGGGATAGGTGAAAGCAGCAGGAGGAGGCAGAGCAGGCGCTAACTCCGCTGGGTACAGAGGGTACGGGGCCCACACTTCAGGGCTACTGGGGTAAAGTGCAGGCACTGTGAGCTCATCTGCAAGAAAAGAATAGGGAAGAGTTAGTGCGTCCCAAACTGGGCTTCCACATCAGAAAACACAACCACCAGCAACCCCGAGCCCAGATCGACGGCAGGGGTCCAGTTACTCTCGTTCTGGTAATGACCCCTTGGCTTTGGTTCCTCAAACTCTAAGCAAAGGAACCGGAAGTTTGGAACAAAATAAGGCTTGCGAGTGCTCCCTGCCCAGTGAGGCTGTTTCTCCAACTGTAGCCGGGGCCCAACAACAGTGGGAATTTCCTGCTGAAAGAGAGTGTGGTCCCCTGAGGGATGGAAGGAAGAGAGAGCGAGCAGGAGACATCCCATGAGAATCTTCTGGGTGCCTTTCAGAGAACAACGGGTTACTGGCAGGACCCTAACAGGCTATCAGTATTGCCACGGGCAAACAGGCCACGATAAAGCACCTTCCATACTGTTCTCAGAAGTGCAGGGCCAAATACTGGGACCACAGGACACTCAGGGCATTACAAACTCAGACAAGAGAAGAATCTCAGACGTCTCAGTTAAAGTTAGGCTCCCGAGAGATGTAAGAGGAAGGTCTACAGCAGCTGTTTGCTCTGACTGCTTGGTCTAACAGTTCGCTGTAGAGCTCAGAATCAATTTGGGTCAAACCACAGTTGCCAGACGGAAGGTCACTTGCCCAGCTGCCCAGTGCACCGGGAAGCAATCTGTTAAAAGTAGAGGCAGGCTCACCAGCGAGCTTGGTACAGGCAACATTGCTACTCAATGGACTCTAGAAAGCAGCAATCTCAATGTTTGCTTTTCTCACCTGTCAACATCTGAAATCAAGTATACGGAGGATGCTTCCCCAGACAGCTGAGGAGGCAGGAAGGGGTGACTGTAAAAAGCCATTAGTAACTACGGCACTGGATGAAATCTAGGGGGCGCGTGACCTGAGGTCAAGAGTCACCTCCCAGGAGCCTGTCACCCTCCATCCTCCCCAGCCCTAGAAGCACCGGATCTAGCCAGGACCGCCAATAAGGGAAGGGCACGGAGGAGAGCAAAACACTGTGCTGGGTGTCACGGGTACGACTCTGCTCCGCGGAGCAACCATTAAGTACGCACAAGACAGGCACGGGAAAGAGGCAAGGTTCTGCATGTGCAGAGCTTCCCCTACGACAGCAGGATGGTTGGCTAACAGAGGTAGTTCCTGCTGATCTGCAGATATATAGGATCCTAACACCGGCTAAATGCACCACGGCTGACCTCCCTCCTTCCTTTCCTCCTTCCCCACACCATCTTACAGAAGGACAGTTAAAACCTGGGTGACAGAGACAGACTGAGCACTAAACGCTAAGCGTACAACTGATTAGTACTATCAGCCAGGGAAACAATAAACAAAAATTTGCCAAGTCCATGCATCTACTTCAAGGCCTGGGGTGTGGCCCAAGGCTCGGGGAATCCCTCAGAGGGCTGAAAGTCCTGCAGATCCCGCATTTCCGGCCATGAAGGGACCACCTGCTTTCCATTAGAATCGTTCTTGTGGGAGCCTGGCTAGTGGAAACTCGCTGCTGCCAAAAAAACAGGGACCTTAAATTTTAAACAACCGCTCTCAGGAATGGCAAGCTATTATTGTTGTTGTTGTTGTTATTTTAGCTACCAGGCTATTTTAAGGCACTGTATCTTTTATAAAAGTCAAGAGAGTCTCACGCCCTAGCACACTCACACCTAGTTCATGCTTATCCGGCCTGCCATGCCAACCCGGTATCAACTGGTAGAAGCCAGGAGAGGGCCACACTTCACTGCAGTCAGTCTGTGGTCCCCAGTCACACTGTAACAGGATGACTGGGGAGGAAGGAGCCCCATCCACCTGCAGAGAAGCAGGAGTGTCAGCCAGAGGAGGCAGAAAGAACGCAGGCCACGCCCACTAGGGCCCGGGCTCCCTTCTTAGACAACCATGCATATTTCCATCAGCAAACGTGAGGTTTTCAGTGGCTCTAGAAACACTTTAAAGAGGGGGAGAAATCCCACCTCACCCCATTCTTTAAGTGTAAATGATGATGTTAAATAATTCATTTACATTTATTTTATGTGCGCTGGTGTGAAGGTATCAGTAGCCCTGGGACTGGAGTCACGGACGGTTGTGAGCTGCCATGTGGGTGCTGGGAACTGAACCCTGGTCCTCCAGAAGAGCAGCCCAGTGCTACTAACCACCGAGCCATCTCTCTAACCCCTAAGTATAAATGATTTTTTAAGAGGTGAAATGATTCTCTGATCATTTATTTTTTGATGCAACCATAAAGTAGCGCGATGTTGGACAGGGGAACTGTCTTGACGGGGTAGACTTCTCAGGCCGGCTGGTTTATTGTGCCCACGAGACAGAGCACTAAGTGGGAGGAAGAGGGAAGAAGGCATGGTGGACTCAGGCTTCAATCTTCATCTGCCTGATAAAGCCGAGATTTCCAAGTGTGCCCACATTTTTATCCTGGCATTGAGTTCTCACACATCCACGTGGCACTCGGGAACAATCCACCTGCAGGCATCTGCACAAACGCAGCCCACCCAGCAGAGTGCTGAGCTGACCACATGCAGGGTGCTTAGGGTGAACCTCACGGAGCATCTAAGCAGTCCCTCTACCCACTTCCAAGAAGGGATTTATGGTTTCCTGAACGACCGGAGACAGCTGGTGCTTGGGTCACAACCTCCACCTACAAGCCATCTTTCCAGGCCAAAAGTCTCTTAAAACATCCCGGGATGATGTCTTTCTGCTGCTAATATGACAGGACTACAGAGCGAAGCCTGTTGAAGGGGCAGAAAGAGTCCGGAGAGCACTGACCCCTTCCCTAACCATCACTTCTCCATCCAAGCTAAAAAGGTGGAGAAGAGAAAGAGAAGTCCAAGCTTCCGGTCCCCGGAGAACCTTTAAAAGAACTAAGGTCAGAGACCCTTTGATTGGTATTAATTTCGCCCCCGGAAGGTTCTATTTGGAAATGCTGCACAATACAATGCTCGACTGACTGCTTGCCTGAGACAGGCACACCCTGTGTGTTGCTGGGCCTACAGGCCCACCAGCTATTAATGAGAGCTGGAATCTGAGCTCAGGAGGACGACCTCATGCTTGTACAGCAAATGCTCGCCACACAGCCACATCTTTTGCCCCACAATGCACTCCTTTGTCTGTTCACTCTAAAAAGCTCCTCCACTTCTCATTTCCAGTTGCCACCTCCTAGTCACAATAAAACAGAGATGACATAATGCCAGTAGCAGGTGATTGGGTCCATTCTATGTTCAGTGCTACTTGGAGGCACTAGCATCAGCTCCTTTCATTCTGGAGAAACGGAGGCCTCATGCAGTGTCTAGCCTAGTCACTCCCGCACGTCTGAAGCCGGAGCATCAAAAACGCAGACCCCCAGCTACGGTACCCCCCTGCCTTCCCGTCTACGTCACTGCCCTTCACCGACTATGAAGACATCACTCCTGCTTTCTTTCCTACTGCTGCCTGAGCGGGGGTCCCCATCTGGCTGTCAGCGACTTCCACCACCTCCCTAGGTGTCCCTAACACTGCAGCAGTTTAAACCCGAGCGAAAGGAAACTGATCTGTAGGGGACGTTTGCTGAACACATGCCCAAGACTGCCTGGTCTTTACTTGCTGCTCTTAGTGGCTGTCCTTCTGATGGCCACATTCCTGTGAGTTCCAGCTGGTCTGGGTGAAGAAGCCACCCAATGCAAGCAGTTTTAAAGAATCTGCTTCCTTTGTGAGGGGTGAGGGAACCATGGAGCTCAGGCAGGAAGAAAACTGTCTCTTCAGAGACAGGTCACTACTTCCTGCATGGGGACATTTTCCTTCCCCTTCCATCCGGTGGCCTACAGCTGTGCAGCTAGTGCCTCTGGCGAGTCCATTCTCAGGCCTGCCAGCCCACTAGACAACTGCACTCAAGCCTGGAGGTTAAGGAGAGGCCACGGTCTCATGTCACGTGAACAACACGGGGACATCTGTGCAGCTCAACTTGAGAGAAGCTGGGATCATCTGGGAAGAAGGAACTTCAAGAGAGAAAATGCCTCCATCAGACTGGCCTGTGAGGATTAATGATTGATGTGAAGAGGCCCAGCTCACTGTGGGCAAAGTCACCACCAGGCATGTAACCCTGAGTTGGTTATGAAAGCAGGATGAGCAAGCCAGTAGGCAGCACTGCTCCACAGTGAAGGCCTCAGTCTTGCCTCCATGTTCACTGTGGCCACTGAGGTGGTTGAGTAAACCACGTAAAACCCTTCCTTCCAAGTTGCTTTTGCTTGTGGGGTTTTATCTCAGTCACAGAGACGAACACTGGTACATGTCTGCTTCTGTGTAAATAATTCTGAGCAAACAGACACATGAAAACGTTCCCAGCATGCCTCATGCAAATAAAGAAATATCACAACCCTTACAGACAACAATGAAAAACAATATCTATCTTATGAATTAGGAGGACAAGGGGCCTTTCTCATCCCCAGAATGTAAGAGGTCCAAAGGCTAAAAGGGGGGCAATATTAAAACAGCCATTATAAATGGTTAAAGTAAACAAAACTATTATAGATAAGTAACGAAAAGTTGTAATGTTTTCCCATGGACTCACAGAAGTTTAAACTGACAATGCAGTTGGGGTCCAGCAAGACGGCTGGGTCCATAAAAGTGCTTCTTGTGCAAGCCTGATGACCTGAGTTTGAATCCCTAGAACCCCAAGAGTTAAATGCAGTAGCAGGCTTTATAATTCCAAGAGGCATGATGCCAGGAGACATGAAGACCGCACAAGAAGCTTGGGGACCAGCTAGCCTCGAGACCTGGGGAACCAGCAGAAACGAGAGACCTTGCCTCAAAAACAAGGTGGAAGCTGGGACCCAATTCCACATGTACACTCAAACTCATACACACTGTATATACTTGTATGTGTGTGTGCACACACACACACACACACCCACCCACCCACCCACACCACACACACGCTGCAGTGAGAAGCAGAATGGTGGGTCACAGCTATAATCTCAGCACTTGGAAGGTAGCAGCAGGATGATGGACCTGGGTGGCATAAGACCCTGCCTCAAATAACGAGCAAATAACAAGAGCCAAACAAGCCAGTCTAGTCTGTTCAAGGAACTGCATTACCCCACCCTTCCCAGGGTTCTGCCTCCTTCCCACACTCCCGGATGCAGGACATGGAGACATGTATCCCAGAGCAAACTGAGGCCAAATCAAGGGAATGGCGTGTCAAATGAATGTGCAATCGTCAGCGTCAAAAGGTTCCAAGCACACACAAGAACATGTATGCCCACTCCTCCCTGCCCCAGCCTCTGAAGACAGACATGGCGAGGTGATCGTTTAGTGGGACGGTGTCTCAGCTCCTTTACTATCTCCAGAAAAGACCCTGGACCCTGACAGCATCGCTTCTTTTCAGTCGCTGCAAACAAGGAGGTTAATTCTGCTAGGCAGATGAAGAACTTAAAAGTATCTAAATGTTTATTGCCTAGGTTAAATAATCTCTCTATCCCTCTCTCCCTCTCCCCGGTTTTTCGAGACAGGGTTTCTCTGTAGTTCACGGAGATCCATCTGCCTGTGCCACTACACCCGGCTCAAACTGCATCGCTTACTGACTTTCTACAACAACGAGCTATCTACTCTTTTTTTAAAAAATATTTATTTATTTATTATGTGTACAACGTTCTGTCTGTGTGTATGCCTGCAGGCCAGAAGAGGGCACAAGACCCCATTATAGATGGTTGTGAGCCACCATGTGGTTGACTGGGAATAGAACTCAGGACCTTTGGAAGAGCAGGCAGTGCTCTTAACCTCTGAGCCATCTCTCCAGCCCCCTCTACTCTTAATTAAAAGTCAGGAAAACACTAATCAATTTTAAAGAAAGGTCATTAAATGGTATGCTTAATGACTGACTTTCAACCTTAAAATTTTGTTCATGGAGCTGGAAGGTGGTGGCGCATTCCTTTAATTCCAGCACTCAGGAGGCACAGGCAGAGTAAGGCAGTGAGTTCTAGGTCAGCCTGGTCTACAGAGCGAGTTCCAAGACAGGTTCCAAAGATACACACAGAAACCCTGTCTCAAAAAAACAAAAGTTAATGGAACTCATAAGTAGGAACAAACATTTTATACACTGCACACAATCACCTTTATATCCAGTTTTAATTTCCATTTGGGGAAAGTTTAGTGACTTGTACCAGATGACACAGTTCACCTGTCTGTGTGTGTGTGTGTGTGTGTGTGGGGGGGGGGGGGGGGGGTGGTGGCCCCGTGGGGCAGGGGAGGGAGACATCCTAGACAGAAAACTAGAACTCTCCTCCACACTATCAGATCATTCAACAGACCCCCAAAGAATTAAGCTACCCCAGCTACCTCCTACCAGAAGGAGGGAAAGGCTAATCAAGTCCAAGCTACGGCCAGGACAAAAGCTGCCTGACAAAGCTCCAAACACTGGTCCTGACAGCTCCACTCACAGCCAAATTAGTGTGTGTCCCGCCTCTGCTTTGTCCTTCCCTCCAACACTGCCTCCGACAGGCAGCGGGGTCTTTCCGTGTGTGGTGAGTCCATAAGTACATGATTTTCTTTGCCAGTTTGCTTCTGAATCTAAGATGCAAGGAAACTGTGTCATGAGCTTACGAATCTAACACCTGGTAACAGAAAGACAAACGAAAGAGTCTCTCCTACAGGTAGATAATCCGCTGTCAGAGTTCCTGTGAAGACCAGAGATAGGAAAGAGATGGTGGGGCTTGCTCAGGCTCAGAGAGAGACCCTGCCTCAAAGGGAAGGCGAGGGGTGACAGGACACTATGCACCCCCTTCCAGGAGCACACACTCAGGGAAGTAAATAAACCTGAAAACAGAAATCTGCTTTTAAGGGCTGGAGGATGGCTGAGTCAGGAAAGGGCTAACCCTGGAAGCCAGAGAACCGGAGTCTGATCCCCAGCACCCATGTGGCTAAGCTCTCTAGCCCTCACAGGCCAGGCATTCTAGACTAATAATACCCCCTGCCCCCTTAATTTTGTGGAGGGTTTTGACTTGAGAGTTGAACAAGGCAGTCTAGGCCACAAGAACTAGAGAGTCTCTGGGTAAGATGAAAAGAAGTCGACTGAAGTCAGTGTGAATAATGAAGACCACAGAACTGAAGACATGTCGGTGTGGTCCGGGATTATCACACGTTGGTCAACATCTTAGGTACCTATCCCGTAACTGTTGTGAACCAAATGGCAGGTGGACTCTCTGATTTTACTTTTTCAGCCCAAACGGCTTGCTGATTTCCGCTAAAATGAGTGCACCCTGGAGACCACAGCACAGCGTTGAGGGCAATGTACTTCAGAAAACAAAACAGACTGGAGAAAAGACGCCAATTAACTTCCTGGCAGCAGGCTATTAGGAAGACATGGTATGGCATCCAAAAGTGCCCAAAAGAGCTGGGGGCTTCAGACTGGAGCGGTGGTGACTCAAACTGGTGCAGACCTGGACAAGAGCATCGGCAGCATACACGAGGTGATTCTCGAATGTTACCTGTGGTGGTGACAAGGGACCCATTTCAAGCTGTGCAATGGTGTATGAGGCTGCACAGGAAGGTCGCTGTTAAGGCCAGCCACTTGAGTAACAGGACTGAACCAAAGACATGAAAACAGGAGGGGGGTGAGAAAGGGTGATGGAGGCAAGACTAATGAAGTACTTCACACATAAAATCCTTCAGGAGTGGGGGCGGGGCACACCTAGCCAGGCTACAAAATATAAGCGTTTGAGATGCACGCAATAGGTGCCCGGTGACTGGCATGAGAAAGGAGCCGGGAGACAACCCGGAGATGTGATCAAGGTGGTCCAGGCCGTAGGAATTCTATTCTTCCTTCTTTAAAGATTCACTTTTATTTCTGTGTTATGTGTGGCTGCCTGTATTCCCTGAAGCTGTAGTTACGGGCAGTTGTGAGCCACCTGACGTGGGTGCCTGGAAGCAAACTTGGGGCATCTGGAGGATCAATGAACATCTGTGAGCATCATCTGTGCACATCTCTCCATTCCCAAAGTTTATTTATCATAAAAGAAAACAGCTGGACCATCAGACGACGGGGCCCATGCCGACCAAAACTCGGGAGCGCTGCTTTGGGATGCACTCTTTCTTCATTCTTTTGTGTCTCGGTTGTCTTGTTCGGCTCTTTTTACAGGGAGTTGTTGCTATCAATTTCCTTAGAGCCGTGTTCACACTCTTTATATCACACCACTGTTTACCATCTCATGTTTAAAATGCACAGGGCTCTTTAAGAGTAGAAAGCATCCTTAAAAGCTCCATGCCCTCCAGCTGTGCCCAGATATCTTCAGTCTAGTTCATTGAACAGCCACTCAAGTGCCTTTGGGGCACCTGACTCCACTTCCCCTGAGCATCCATCCAGGGCCCGTGCTGCATTCCCAAGGCCGCCTGAGGTACCCACGTACCCACAGTCCTGACTTGGGTGCACTCTTTTCTACAAAAACTTCACAAGTGTAAGAGTTGTAACAAAGGCCTGGGTTTCAGTGGCGCAGACTGTCACACTGTCAACTTCCCAGTGACATGCAGATGCTTACGACTCTGCAAATGCCGACCTCAGCAACCCCTCCCCCATTCTTGAGTGCTAGACTCACTCCTGGGCAATCGACGACAAGCGGGGTTCGTTTGTGAAACAGGGGCACCTAACCTGGTTCAAGGCAATTAAATGTCAAAGGGAAACTGGAGGACTTTAGACCAAGGCTCTGAGCGTCTGTCTCCGGATGACCAATGAGCCAGTGCTGCACAGATGAACTTAATACTCTAAGGGGCTCTCACTTTGTCAGGAAAATGTGTGTGTTTGGTCACAGTGGCTTTCAGGGCAGGAGAGGCACACAGGAACTCTGAGGACTCCTGGGGTGCCTTAGCCATCTCAGGGTAGCAAAGGTTCACTCTACCCTTAGGTAAAGCTTAGAGCCTCCTCTCTGGCCAAGTCTCACCAAAGAAGGAAGGGGAGGGTGCCGGGATGTTAAGTCAGAAGCACACCTGTCTAGTATCAACAAGACCTTGGATTTGCCAGTAAACATAAAACAGAAATACATTTAATTTCATTTAAAAAAATAAGAACGGGGAAAAAGCTGCAAAGTCAGAACGGCACAGGCTTGTAATCCCAGAAGCAGCAGGCCCAGGGGTTGAAATCCCTGTCACCTACTGAAGCAGGACACTAGTCCCACAGGCAGAATGCTGTGTTTGTGCATTCCTAGGGTTGTACTATATATAGTCGCATGGTCTACTTTATGTACTGTTCTATGCAAATCCTTCATACCTATAAACACATCAGGTATCTTATGTGTAGCCATTTACCATGGGTTTAAAATGCCATTTCATAGTAGCTTAGCTGGCCTCTAACGCGTGAATTAAGGAGCCTTCCTCAAGTCTACAACTCTTACAACCTTCTAGAAATGCTCAACTAACCAGCTTCCAGCTCCGAGGCCAGCCTCGGGCTGTCTAGAACGTATTTTCAACCAGCACACCTACAAATGCACTAACACCCAAAGGAACCAGACATAGACGGGAAACATTAAATAATTCCATTTATACAAATGAGCTGACTATTTGACTAGACAGGGCCAGCAAGAGGAAGGTAATGGGGTCGCTAATAGGTGGAATCTGAGTTGACATAAAATTTGAAAATAGGTCATTGTAAAACACTGTGTAAATAATTAATGTTATTGAATGATTACATTAAAATTGTTAAATGCACGGGTGCATAAGCCCACTTCAAGATTTCTGGGACTCCCAAGCCATTAAAGTTGAATTCACAGGTTTGATTTCAGACAGACCCACTTCTTTTATTTATTATTATTATTTTTTATTTATTTGGGTTTTCAAGACAGTGTTTCTCTGTGCAGCCCTGGCTGTCCTTGAACTCACAGAGATCCACTTGTCTTCTGCCTCCCCAGTGCTGGGGTGTTAGTGAAGCCCCCACCTCCGGGAAACACCCAGGCTGCCTTTCCAGTCCCTTCAGTCAGCTGATCGTCAAACCTGTCTTGGCACAAGAAATCAATCTTCTGGGACATTTCGCTCTTTCTGGGGATCCAGTCCCCAGATCTGATCATAAAGAGAATGAATTCACGTGCTTTTGCCAATAGGATTATCTTCCCCTCAGAGAGTGCCTACTACCTAATCTAAACCCTCAGACCTGGATCAGCCACAGGCTCCACAGAAGACCTGGGAGCCAGGGGGAAAGCGAGAAGTCTTGGTTCTAACTAAGGACCTCTGAGTTGAGGTTGGAGACTCCTGGGATGTTTGGTGGATCAGTGGCCCTGAAGATAGCTGACCAGCGAGATGAGGAGAGAAAAGGCCATTTCTAAGCTTTCCACGGGGATGCTTCAGGTTCTTTGGGGGAGAAGAAAGAAGGGCCAGGTGGAAAAATGATTATACGTACTTTCAGATTCCTTTCAAAGAATCACCAAGGTTTTTTTTTCCCCCTTAAAGATCTTTCCTGGCATTTGATGCTGAAAGCTGCTAATTGCTAAATTTAACATCTCACAATTACTAGGATATTTATTCAGTTAGCATTTGCCAGAAGTCAAGTTAAATTGCTATTTTAGGGAAAGAGCATGAGCAAGTTGAGAAATGTTTATTGTATAATAAAATAATCTTTTAAATAACTTTTAATGACAGTTTATCAAACACATCTATACTAAATTTATCCAAAGGAAATCTCCACTGAAATAACACAGTGCTCGGGAAAAATGGTTTGTGCTTAGAAAAGACGAGGGGCAGCACTTGGAGAGCATGCCTATGCGTCCAGAGCTGGCACTCTCTATGGACAGAATTGCTCACCGTCTTTAAAAGGTGCGGGAGAAGGTGGACACGGAAACCAATTTTATTAGCAAAGGCTGACACTGACTTTCTACAGCTATTCATACAGTCAACGTAACTCCTGGCAAAATGCGTCTGACTGGAGGAGACAGAAGCTATATCATGCATGAGACAGAAACGGACTGTATTGTGTATCTGAGCGTCAGGTATGGTAGGCAATACCATGTGACGGGGTAGTGTGTGTGTGTGGGGGGAGACTTAAGAGCTCTTCATCTTATAAAATAATGGTCTGATAATGCACCGCTGCTGGCTACAGTTTAAAAAAAAAAAAGCTTTATAGAATACTGGTTGATAAATACACAATTCTTTAACCTTAAGAAACATTAAAAGGACAAGTACCTAACTAAACACAAGGAACAGGTACTAAACAATACATCTTAACTGACATCATTCATCGGTAGGGAGTTAAATATTTATCAGTACCATTGATAAAATATTCCTGAAAGTATCTAATCAGTATCATTCGCTCCCTGTTTACGCTTATTTTGCATTTAAAGGCATCCAACCCCTGGCACACTGCCCAGGCAGGGTCTCATGTACCCAGGGTTGGCCTCCGATTCCTTATGTAGTTGAACCTGCGATGGATGCCCCTGCCTCTTCCTCCCAGCAGCTGGGGTTTCGGCCTTGCATGCTGGACTTCAGAGACATTCCTTTTACAAGTTAAATTACCACCACCACACTTTTTAGAGAAAGCATCTCATGTACCCCAGGCTGAACTCAAAATGTAGCTGAGGATGACCTTGGGCCTCAGGCCCTCCGACCCCCACCTCCAGAGTTCTGGGGTTACAGATATGCATCGCCATGCCTGGGCTAACATAGTGCTAGGGTTTGAACAAGGGGAGGGTTTTCCACATGCCAGGCAAGATCTCTACCAAGTGGGCTGCAGGCTGCATCCCCAGCTCTTTTTTTTTCCCCCTAAATGATCCCTGCAGGAGGTACTTCACTTTAATCTCACCAGAAGAAATTACTAGGCACATAGAATTATTTTCCATTACACTATTGCTGAGAAAGCCCGAAAAGTGAGAAGGAAAAAGCAAATCATACACAAGCACCTGCACTCCCAGTGTTCAGTGGCCGTTCTGAATTTAAAAATCTCAATTAAATCTTCCTTTCTAAAGCTTTCCTAGGGAAAGCATCAAGGTGTCCTTTTCTGTAGGTAGAGGAACTGCGTTAGTCAGGTCCACAGGCAACAATGAACTCTGTCAGCAGGGCCAGCTCCTGAGCCACACAGACCCTCGCGCTCCTGGGCATGATGCACATTCCTACTTAGCCTCACTTGAGGCAATGCTCCATCTCCTTATCATGAGAAGATGCAACTCTTGCCCTGGCCCTGGGCATTAGAAAGAATGGCTGCTTTACAGGACAGCATGCTGAAAATAAGAGTCCATGACACTCAAAGGGAGGGAGGGAGGCAGGGAGGGAAGGAGGGAGGGAAGGAGAAAGGGAGGGAGGGAGGCAGGCAGGCAGGCAGGCAGGCCAGCATGGTTGCCCATGCCTTTAATCTCAGCACTCAGGAGGCAGAGGCAGGTGCATCTATCTCTGTGAGTCTGAGGCCAGCCTGGGAAATAAAGTGAGTTCCAGGATAGCCAGGAATACACAGCAAGACCCTGCCTCAAACACCAAAAGAACGGAACTAAACGAGCCAATTTTTCCCACACCAGTGGAGATAAGCCTGTATCATCAATTTCACAATGAAAACTCTCCATAAGGGGAATGATTACTGTGGATTGGGGGTGGGCTACCTGAAAACCCGCAAACTAAGGACAGTCACGTTTCAGCTCACGATGAGGGAAATGGGGAAAAGATCAAGCTTTTCAGGAAAGCTGGTAAGGTGACACACATCTGTAATTCCAGCACTAAGAGGATCAGAAAGAAGCAAGTTCAGCGCCCGTCTGGTCTGCACAGGGACTCCAGGCTAGTCATGGACATATACCAAGACGCTGTCTCAAGAATACCAATGAATAAACTCGGAAAGGACCTTAAGGTAAGGTGTTCCACCCCAGCCACCTGAATCCAGTCTCTCCCAGCTCCAGCCATGTGTGTGTGTGTGGGGGGGGGGGTTGCCGTGTGAACCCAGGATGCGGTCCTGTTCAAAGGCAACGGGCACCCTGAACTCCCCAAACCTCTCATTGCTCTTAATTCTGCAGCCAACAGAGGGGCGTGAGAACAAAGAAAAGACCGTGAAGGTGAAGAAAAACGCACAAACCCCAAAGGAGGACCTTTTTCTTAAGAAGGCTAACGCTTTATTTTTAAAAATTAGCGTGAAAATGAAAGATAGGAAGAAACTCTATACTAAAGCCAGTTAAGAGAGAAGACCATATTGGCCCGGCAGAGTAGTAACAATCGCAAGAGAGGCCTCATCCCCAAGTGATTTTAAGTAAATAATGGCCAAAAGTTATTAAGTACGAGTGGTGCATTTCTGTTGTTGGTGACACTATTTTCTTTACGAGAGAGAGAGAGAGAGAGAGAGAGAGAGAGAGAGAGAGAGAGAGAGAGGGGGGGGGGGGGGGGGGGGGAGTGAGGGAGAGAACGAGCACGCGCACAAGAACCAAGCCCATGCCCGCACCCACCAGAAATAAACCACAAACCACAGAGACAGCAATCTTTCCACTGGGGAAAGAGCTCAGTCAAGTGCTGGAGAGCATGAGGTCCTGAGTTTGATCCCATGGTCCCCATGGAGATGCCGGGGGGGGGGGGGGGACGGGACGGGGACTCCCGTGGCTGAATGGCCAGCTAGCTGTCTAACCTACGTGGTGACTCTTAGGCTAATCAGATTTCAGTCATTTCAAATGAGGTAAAGACGACCACCAAAGCTGTTCTGTGGGCTCCACACACGGACCCTCTAGCTCCATACACACCAATCCAAAACCAAAACCAGGTTTCTTCTTTAAAAGCCGCTAAGAGACTCCATGCAGTGCGGGTCCTGAGCGACTGGTGGCTTCCGCTGCCCGGGGAATGTTTTGACCAACCTGTTTTTTCAGTGCACCTGTCTTTTCCTCAAAAGCACAGGGTAGGAGTGGGCTTTTGTTTTCCTTTCCTACCACATCCTAAAAGGCCTCTCACGAGGAGAGGGAAAGGCTCACTCTGCGCCCTTTTGTGTGACACAGAGAGGATCTTGCCTCACACAGTGAGGGACTAGCAATTCCAGACGACTGCATTTGTGGTAGTGGCTAAATTAAACAGCTTTTTTTTTTAAAAAAAAAAAAATCACACTCCTGGTCAAGTACTTATAACCTCCAGCGCCCAAACTCTCCTACAGCCCCAGAACAACAGATGAGGGTCACAGCCTGGCCAAATGTTCATTCCAGCTCTGCAGAGATCACAAAGCGAAGGACCCCACTAACCAACCCATGCCTGGGACTGTGACCTACAGAATCTTGGGATAATAAAAATTTTAAGCAAAACAAAAACCACGCAAAGGGTTTAAAAATAAAAAGAAACTTAAGCCCCGCAAGTCCCTCCTTAGGAGGGGTACTTCGGCAGCATGCTGCCAGGGTGCGTCCTGGTATGGGTAGATCAAAACCTTTTTGCCTGGCGTGCAGCTTTCCTAGATCCAGCAGGTAGCCTGCCTGCTGTGGCCTCTTCCTTTGGCTGAGTGCAGCTCTGCAGTGGTCGCAGCTACAGGCTTCCGGGGACTCCCTCCTCCAGTAAATTTGGATGTGCGCACAGCTTCTCCTCTAGTCTGGCCATCTTTTTTATGCAGGTCTGCCTCCTGAGATCTCCCCCATGCAAAGCTAACAGGCAGAAAAAAGCGTCCCAGATGCCACTGTGCGATCCCGTCCAGGGCCCTCAGCCTCATCAGGTGTCTGTAAGACCACTTCCAGCCCTCGGTTCTGCCCCATGCTGATGGTCTGCACTGTTCCCTCTAGGGTAACAGTAGAATGGGAACTTCTCTCTCCTCCCCCTCAAATGTTGGTGAAACTCAAGTGAGAGAATTGGGAGAGGATTTCACCGTTGCTTCCTGTACAGGGCTGTTAATGTTTGACAAGCTTGATCTCTTTGACCTTGGGGGGGGGGGGGTATTTCATTAAGGACAGAGAGACACTCCGCCACCTCCTGCCACTAATTAAACTATTTCATTGAAGCAGACACCGCTAGAGCCCTTTGTTGGTACAGCAGAGCTCCCAGACCTTGCTGCAGGATGCAGCAGAGGAGACCTCAGTAGACAAAAGCCTTACAGCCAAGGCTTTCCCACTCCTTGCCCTCTCCCAGAGGACATCACGTCTCCGATCTTTCTGGAAAGAGCCTTGGTTACAGGGAATTCCACGAGTAGGCATGAAATCCATAGGCCTAAAGCTGGGAATTAACGTGATGATAGCATCGTATGAGTGGATAATCCCATCTGAACAGCTATCTGTATTATTTTTTTTGGTTGTTAATGGCCACAGTATATTAAAATATATTCTTGCCAGTCGGTGGTGGCATAAGCCTTTAATCCCAGCACTTGCTAGGCAGAGGCAGAGGCAGAGGCAGAGGCAGAGGCAGGGCAGCCTGGTCTCCAAGAGCTAGCTCCAGAGAGACCCTATCACGAAACGAAACAAAACAAAAAACAAACAAACAAATAAATAAAATACGTTCACCTGGAATAACAATTTTCAATATCTAACTTTCAAATATATAGATATTGATAAAATTTAAACAGCTACATTAAGAGACCAATGACTATGAAATTATATATGCACATTTTTAAAATTGCATTTTTTTTTCTTTTTGGGGGGGTTTTTCAAAACAGGGTTTCTCTGTGTACCTTTGAAGCCTGTCCTGGTAACCAGGCTGGCTTTGAACTCACAGAGATCTGCCTGTCTCTGCCTCCAAGTGCTAGGATTAAAAGCATGTGCCACCACCAACTGGTCACACGTAGTGGTTTTAAGGCATTATAATACAACTTTAAGCCAGGCAGTTGTGGCACACGCCTTTAATCCCAGCACTCCAGAGGCAGAGGTAGGCAAGGGCTAGTTCCAGGACAGGCTCCAAAGCTACAGAGAAACCCTGTCTTTAAAAAAAAAAAAAAAAAAAAAAAGGTAAAAATTTTTACTGTCTAATGGGAAGGAGGGGCAAACAGGATGGGCCATTCATCACGTAGAGTATGAGTTATCTATCTTTGAAAGGCAGAAAGCTTGCAGAGGCCCAGGCCCACCCAGTCTAGCTCTAACTGCTGCCAAAGCAAAGTCCATTGCTGACCCCATGCAGATTCCGATGGCCGCACAACCAGGAACAAATGTTAACTTTACATGCTTACCAACAGTCTTTAAAAAAAAAAAAAAATCTTTAAAGATGGTTTTGAGTGGCCCAACACAATCTTGAAATTCCAGTCCTCCGGCCTTCACTGGCCTATGCCACTGTGCTTGGCTCACACGGTGTTGGGCAGAACCTAGCGCTCAGGTCCGCTAGACATCGCTCGCGGTTTGTTACTCTGGCTTGGATCCCTCTTTATATCTCAGGCGGTGCCAAGAGAAAAGATGTGTGCAGGGCAACACAACAATAAAGACAAACAGGAGGGGGAGAAACCTACCAACGACCTCGGGTAACACTGATTGATACCTATTTTTCTTAAAGTACTAAATGAAATTATACAGTAAAAAAAAGTCATTCATGTGAATAGACTTTGGGGGAAGAGGGCAGGGCACCCTGCACATTCTAAAGTAAGTAAAAAAAAAAAAGGCTTTAGCTCCACAGTTTTGCAAATCTCTTGAGTGTTTAGTTTATGAAAAGACAACCAGATCCTCACATCTGCTTCTGGTTAAATCTCTCAACACAGTGTTTTGGTTCTAGTACACGAGAAAAATACAGCCTCGAACACTGTCGACCAAACCAGACAGGCTGACATCACGAGGAAACCTGATTTAAAAAAAAAAAAAAAAAAACCAAAACACTAACAATGGGCTTTGATATACATTTTATATGTATATTAAAATGTACTTTGTGGAGATTTATTCCACCTTTCTGTCCAATACCCCCACCCCCCCTTGAAGGTCACCTCTCTCCCACATCTAAGACCCCTGCTGCTTGGTGTCACAGATGCGTCAAATCCAGATTCCACAGAAGAGAACGAGTTTGATGGTTTGATGTGGCCTTCCTCTCTGTCTTCAGGATGGACAATCAGCGGTTCTGAAGGCTATATCGCACCATGGAATCTAAAATGGCAACGAACTTTCATATTCTGCTACATTGAAATCAACCGTTACTTTAGAAGGACTTCTTCATCCATGGCTTTGTAATAAATCATGCCATTGGAAAAACACTGGGTGAGCTATGTGGATCTTCCAAATGTCGACTCATTTCACTGTGCAATAAAAAAAAATCCACTACTTTCACAGCTACAAGATGGGAACTATAACTCATGATAATAGAAAAGTTTTCTAAACTATATTTTGAAATAATTAAAGTTTTAATTTTTTTGGGGGGGGGGGTTTGAGTCAGAGTTTCTCTGTAGCTTTGGAGCCTGTCCTGGAAATAGCTCTTGTAGACCAGGCTAGCCTCGAAGTCATGGAGATTCGCCTGCCCCTGCCTCCCAAGTGCCGGGATTAAAGGCAATCGCCACCACCGGCCCTAACACTTCAATTTCTAATTATTTCTAATTAAAGCTTTAATTTTATTGGCTTTTTTTGTTTAAAACGACAAGCTGATCTTGCACACTTGCAGCGTTCAATTTATGATCAAAGCATGTATTTTTATTTACATACATACACGCACACACACGTATATATGCATGATATAGTGGTGCACTTACAAGTTTAGACAGATGAACTGTGTGTTTGTCTTTGTGGTGCTGGAGACCCAAGCACGGAGTGGGACCCAACCCTGGTCTCCCTCATCTGCCACATGGTCTGCTGCTGAATCACGAGCTCAGCAGAGAGTGATACTCCAACATTACTAGATAAAATTTTGTTTTTTAATAGTAAAGTGTAAAGAATTTAAGTTCAACTAGCAAATAGTGCCACTATCCTCGTATAAAAAGGCCTGGGCGGTGATGGCGCACCCTTTTAATCCCAGCCAGCACTAGGGAGACAGAGGCAGGTGGACCTGCGAGTTCAAAGCCAGCCTGATCTACAGAGTGAGTTTCAGGACCACAAAGGCTACAGATCCTGTCTTGATAAATGAACAAACAAATGAACGAAGGAGTGGGCTAGTAGTGATGTCTGCCACTGTACAGTTAAGAAGGGAAACTGTTCTCACGAGGATAGTTAGGGCTTAGGGATATAGCCCATGGAATGAAGGGCAGAAAGGGCTGAGGGAGGCAGGGAACAGCCTAGACTTCATGGACCCTGGTCAGACCACCTAGGGTGGGAGGACCACAGTGAGAACTGCTGTCCTGCACAGTCAGCCGCTGCTGCTTATTCGAGGACCACAAGGGTGGAGGGCAAGAAGAACAAGAATTTCCACCATCCGTTGGTGACAAAGACACAAGAATGTCTAACAGCCATTGGCAACAAAGACCCCACAAGCAACTGAGGCTAGAAGACGCTTGGATCTCAAGAGGGGTGGCACAGATTTGGGAGGTCAAGGCCAGAGTCACAGGAGACTTTGTCACAAATGTAATGACTCCTGTACACTTATTGTGTACGTAAACACTTCCATCAGTAAACCAAGTTCAGAACGCACAGGTGAGGAAAATTATCTGGATGACAAATGAATTCCATGATTTTTTAAAAGATGAACTAGAGTTATTGAGATATTTTTTTTTTCAAGGCAAGGTTTCTCTGTGGACTTTGGAGGCTGTCCTGGCACTTGCTCTGTAGATTAGGCTGGCTCAGAGAGATCTGCCTGCCTCTGCCTCCGAGTGCTGAGATTAAAGGCGTGCGCCATTACTGAGATTTTGATGCAGGTTTTTAAAAAAATATTATTTTTTTGTTTGTTTACTTGTTATGTATACAATATTCTGTCTGTGTGTGTGCCTGAAGGCCAGAAGAGGGCACCAGGTCTCATTACAGATGGTTGTGAGCCACCATGTGGTTGCTGGGAATTGAACGCAGGACCTTTGGAAGAGCAGGCAATGCTCTTAACCACTGAGCCATCTCTCCAGCCCCTTGATGCAGGTTTTAAGCACTGCAGTTAGGAGAAAGAAAGCAGTTAAGACATAGCCTAGGACATGGGTGCGGACTTCTGGTCCACGAGAGCTACTGGAAACCTGACTCCTGAGATTGTTTCTAGTTACAGCAGATCCATACTCTGACACTGAAATAGATACTAAATTAGGTGTAGTCTCTTGGGGGCGGAGGCAGAACATCAAGAATTGAGGGCCAGCTGTATAACAACTTAATTTCCATTTGAAATAAACTACATCTAGTTAGACACAGTATCACCGAAACTGAGCGCCTCCTGTTATTTTAATGTTATCATTAAATTACCAAAATCTCAAGCACCAACCACTACAGGGGCGCGTAGGTATGAAGAGAGGAGCAAAGTGGAGGGAGAAGGTCAACGCTGGGTACTAGGGCTGGATCTGAAATGTCCCCCAGAGGCCATTTTACAGGCTCTTTGTACAGGGTGGAAACTTTTAGCATGACCTAATGAGGTCTCCGGGTCACTGGGAGCACGCCCTTTCTTTCTTTGCCTCTCGGTGATAAACTGACTATTTTGTTTGGCCCCATGCTCACACCATGAAGGGCATGTGCCGTAGGCAATGGGCCCAAACCAATCAGACTCAGAGCTAAGCCAAAATAAACCTTTTTCCTTTGTAAGTCAAATCTTCTCAGGTATTTCACTGCGTCGACCGAAAGTGACTAAGGCAGAAGGGCTCAGTGAAAGACGGATTCTCCTTAAAAGGAAGTTTATTGTCGCTGTTCTGAGTTTGTCGGTGTGGGCTGGTCTTACCATCCTTGCCTTCTAGGGCCTTGGTACCTGGTGTCCCTAGAGGAGGTCATTTGGGGTGTTGATCACTGTTGCTCCTGTATCACCAGTTTCAAACTTGTTCCCAGCAAGGACAACTTCTCTCCCTAGACCTGTTGTCTTCCTAGGCCTGCTGACAAAAGGCAGAGGCCACCGGTCCCTCTTTCCATCCTGCACCTGACTGTGTGGGGGTAGGGTGGGCACTGGAAAGAGTCTCCTGTGCCACGGGCTGTTGTCTCTGACCCGCTGAAGACACCCTCCCCCCATTATAGCTTCCCTCCGGGCTTCTTTGTTGTTGTTTGTTTTGGACAGGGGCTTAAAACTTAGCCCAGCCTGGCCTCCAAGTCAGTTTTCCTGCCCCCAACTCTAGAGTGTGGAGGTTACAGGCTTGAGCCACCATGCCAGGCTTACAATAGGATCTCACCCATCAAAATCAGCAGCAATAGGTAAGACAGACAAAGGGATAAACAAAGACAAGCATCTAGTCTTCTCAGGGTGGCCCTGGGGGCTTTCTAGGCTACTCCAATGAGACAGTTAAGGCCCTGGTTTCTTATTACTCTCCTCCTCTACCTGGAGACTATTCATAGACCGCTCTGCTCCTGCGTGGACTTCTCAAGGCAGTGTTCAAAGCTTTGGGGCAGGGGACTGTCCTCCAGTCAGCAGGGAAAATGTCCTTCAGCTGGGACCCACCCCTTTCTCACCCCAAGCCTTTAAAGGTACTGCTCTGAGGATGGAGGAGTGAGGCGGCAAACCCAAACAACGTAGCAGGATCTGTGTTTTATACACACGTGCCGCAGAAGGGTACACAGAGCGCGAATAGGGTGCTTCTGGATGGTGGGAAGATTTCTGATTGTGTGAAGGTTTTTATAGTTGTTGTTATTGTCATCCTTTGTGTGTTGCAGCATGCATGTGGTGGTCAGAGAACAACTGTCAGGAATCAGACATCTCCTCCTACCACGGGGTCTTCACCTTTACCAGGGGATTCATCTGATGAGCCCAAGGATTTGGAATTTTAATATTTTGACCTTTCATTTATATCCTCTTTTAGAAAAGAAAAAATTGGATAAAACGTGAAAACTTTATGAAGTGAAATATTGAATGCATTTTTAAAATGTTCATTCTGTGTGTGTGCAAGCGTGGCCATGTGCACACCAAAGCAACTGTGTAGAGATCAGAGGACAGCATTTGGGGCCCGGGGATGGAATCAGACAGTCAGGGTTAGCAGCACTGGGTCATCTCTTCAACCCTGAAGAAATCTGAGAACCTTCTATATTTAAGTCTAAGGAGAAGGCTGGGAGAAAGAGAGACTTGGGGCGGGGGATGCTGCACAGCGGGCAGAGCACTTGGTGTTCACAGAGCTCTGGCTCCTGTCTGCAACTCTACCCAAGACTACGATGCACCGCCACCTAGGATGGACCTCTAGACGTGTCTGGGAGGCATTTCCAGTCACGCTTGACCAAGGATAGAAGCCCCTGAATGTGAACAGCCCCTTTACAAGGGCTGGGACCTGGGACTGAGCAAAAGTAGGAGGCAGAGCCCCGGCATGCATCTCTCTGCTGGAGGCTGCAGACACAACTGTACTGCTTCCTTTCTTCTTACCACCGTGCCTTCCTGGTTATAATGGATTGCACCTTCAAACTGTGTGATAAGTGTGTCAGGAATCTAGTCCCAGCAATGGGAAGAGCTAAGTGCATACATCAAAGCCGAACATGGCAAAGATGACAGCTATTTTCTGGTCCTACATCATCACCATCATCATCATCATCATCATCATCATCATCATCATCATGTATTTTTTTAATCCTGAGAGCATGTAACTGAGAAGATGGCTCAGTTGGTGAAGTCCTTGCTGCTTAAAACAGCAGGGGTGGCTCTGGGCTCCCAGCACTTCCGGGGATGGGTCGCAGTCAGGAAGGTCCCTGAGGCTCGCTGGCTAGTCACTCAGCTCCAGGTTCAATGAGAGACCCTAGTTTTCAGAAATAAGGCAGGCAGTGACAGAGAAAGTAAGATGCACCAAGGCTGCCCTCTTCCCTCCACATTCACCTGTACAAAGGTGTGCACACATGGACACATGAATATGCCACACTCACATATGTGCACATACTATATGTAGACTGACTGTATTATGAAAAGTTTACATGAACACCCGAGGGAGCTGTTTCTGGAGTCATGGTTCCACCCTTATCCCTCACAAACCTACAAGTCAGAATCTTTTCTTTGCTTCCTGTCCCCTGACGTGTCTCCACCTCCCAAAGGGTCCAGCTCATGGGGAGTGGGAGTAGCGTTCCCAGCACCTCACTGTCAGAGCAAGCAAGGGATAAACAGACGTCTTCAGAGTTTGCAATGCCGTGCGCTGTGTTGCTGCTCTCCGGAAGACAGAAGCACAGAGCTGCTCGTTTTGCGGTCACTTGGAGCTTCAGACGGGGAGGATACCCCCACCCCCGCCTACACTTACATGGACTTCAGTTCCAAACTGTCACAAAGGTCTGCAGACGTAAGCCTGAACAGTACTACGCGGGAAGCTCCAGGGGTCTGGCGGGCAAATAAAGAAGGGTTCTGATTTTCCTAAGGCTATGCCCTGCCAGCCATGGAAGTACTTACAGACATGCGTCGGAGGCTGCAAGGGCAAGGGGGAGTTACAAGGAACAGGCTAAAGGTTTAATTCTGTGCTTTACTGACGATCCCCAAACACAACTGTACATTAGGGCCACTTAAGGTGAGTCTAAAAATTCATGTGTACATGTAACGGCGGACCACCCGAGGTTAACATCTGGCCTCCACACGCACTTACATGTGCACATGCACCTGCTCACACACATCTGTGCACACAATTCAGAGCCAAATCCTAGCTAGGAACCCACAGAATCAAAACCCCGGAAGCTGGTTTACAGCAGAGTTCTGGAGTCACTGAGGACAAGGAGTAGCTCCACTGGCAGTGGATTCAATGCCCAGCACTGCAAGAAAATGGCCACAGTGTGAGCACCAGTTACCTCAGCACTTGGGAGGACCAGAAGGTCAAGGTCATCTTCAGGCATTTACTGGCCCTAACGCCTACAAGGAGATCTGTTTAGTCTGAGCGAAGGCCCTAATAGGTGTTGGTTGCCTCTGCCTTTAGGTACAATATAAGGTTCAATATAGGTACACTGAAGTTAAACTCAGAAGCATTTATTCAATTAAATTCCATGTGCATGATGAGAAACACAACCTGAGCTATACTTCTTACATACCTGCACTTTAGTGTATCCCAAAAAAACTATGTCCTGGGGAGGAGGTTGCTAAAAAAATGGCTCAGCAGTTAAGAGCGCTTTCTGTTCTCCCGGGACCTGAGTTTGGTTCCCAGCACCCTCAACAAGCGGTAAAAATTGTACATTTTTTTCTTTCTTTTTTTGTTTTTTTTGAGACAGGGTTTCTCTATAGCTTTGGAGCCTGTCCTGGAACTAGCTCTTATAGCCCAGGCTGGCCTCGAACTCAGAGAGATCCGCCTGCCTCTGCCTCCCGAGTGCTGGGATTAAAGGCGTGCGGCCACCACCGCCGGCAAAATTGTACATTTTTATAGACCTTTATGGTGTCGCTCCTTCCACATTTGCAGACAGTAAGCAATTATGACCAGATTTAGGAACATAAAAGCAAATAAATCCATTCTGTGAAAACGCTCCGGGCGCATCTCCCTGCTCAGGGTTGAGTGTGCAAACATAGATAGCTCCAGGAGCCCTAGCTGTAGGCGCAGCAGGCACAGGGCACAGCTACTGTGATCAGGCAGGCTGGCCCAGGTCCCAGGTACTCAGGAGGCTGGCTGAATTTCTAGTTCAAAGATATGCGACCCCATAGAACCATGGCATTAGATGGTAAGAGCTATGAGGAATATTAACTTCAAACTGATTTCTTGTTTTGGTTTGTTTGTTTCTGAAGACAGGGCTTCTCTGTGTAATAGCTCTAGCTGTCCTGAAACTCACTTTGTAGACCAGGCTGGCCGTGAGCTCAGACACCTGCCTGCCTCCCGAGTGCTGGGATTAAAGGTGTACTCAAAACCATGATTTTATTAATGAAAAAACAGTTAATCTGAGTGCAGAGGCTCACACCCACAAACAGCAGAGAAGAGAGGCAGATAAGCAGCAGAATGCCTTAATTCAAAGCCAGGTTAATCTACCCTGGAGCTCCAGTTACCCAGGGCTACAGAGGGAGACCCTGCAAGATACACCACCCTCCAAAATTAGTCAGGAAGACATACTACATTCCTGGAATCGTACCATTCTCTCTTTCTCCTAAACATGCAAGAAAGGACAATTGGCTGAAGCCACTCAATTCCGACACCTATCAACTATGGGGAAAGAACAGCGAGCCAAATGCTCTATAAAAATAAAACTGGATGACATCTTGCATTCACCTGCTACCCCACATCCATTTCTGCCTTCCTAATCCTGATGTGGGTGATCTTGTGATACGGCTTTGTTAGCTTACAGCCATCACGTGACGAAAGCATAACTTTCTTCTCATAGTTGAGTGAACAGGAGCACAGAAAGATGCCTTTGTGCAGGTCGCTGAGCTTGACCACAGCTGCCAGAACCAGAACTGTTAGATCAGGGTCTACAGCCGAGGCCACCACCACGCTGTAAAACCCAGTTTCTCGCTCTGTTCCCCAGCACAAACGGAGCGTGCATGGCTAGCACACACGGGAGTCAGGTCCTATCTAGATTAAGATGTAGCATCTCTCCCATGTCCCTCACAGTGGGGCCAAGATTTTCCTGACAGCCGTGACTGCCACCAACTTCTTGGCAGCTCTGTCAAGCAGGAACCACTGCTTCCTTCCTCCCCAGGATACAGCACACCGGGTCCTCATTTCAGTCCAACAGGTATTGACTGAGAAGATTGCAGGTGAATGTTTGCTGTATAATCAAATCAGAGAACACGCTTCCTCTAGAGGTGACGGAGCGCACTCTGCAGGGTAGTCACGTGAGAGCAGCGACAAAAAGCAGCATTCATGTCAGTTCCTCATCGCAAACGACACAAGCCCTCTGGGCTTTCCAACCCTCAGATTCTGAGCCCACTGCCATGTCCACCTGACAGGTCGCTAAACAGATCAACGCTGTAACTGGGTGGGTCCGTGTAACTGGACCCACCAGTCCACATTCACTCGGGCATTGTGAGTCTGTGGGGTGCTTCTCAGAAAACAATCACAGCGGATAGGACATGGGAAAAAAAATCACAGTTCCCAGAGGGAACACTAGCAGATGACAAGGTCAGCAGAGTTGCTACGGAGGGCTGTTTGTCAGGGTCGCTGTCGTAAAAGGGAGCTATATAAAGAAAAAGCATACTAACTTTAATTTTCTCAAGAAAACGCTACTCTCTGATTTTTCAAAAATTGTTCTTTGGTTGATTTGAAAGGACAGAGCTGGGGGGGGGGGGTGGGCAGACCCACTATGTACCTTAGGCTGGTCTCAAACTTGTGGCCATTCTCCTGCCTCATCTCACCACCACCCCACCCCTGGCCCCACGCTGGAATTACAGGTTTGATACCACACCCAGCTCCAAGTTTTTTTTGCCCTGAGCAGCCCCAGCGGTTCTGCTGCAGCCATGGAGACTATCTGACCGCGTCAGGGTTCAGTTCTGTTCGAAGGGAGAGGAAATGAGTAGTACGGCCAGAGAGCCGAGGTCTGTTGGCATGAGCTCCTATAACTCCAGGGACCAGGGATGGCTAGTGTGCACCCCTCTGCAGCTTCCTACCGGCCTTGGTGAGCAGGCTGTCTATCTGGTCCCTGGCCACCTGGTCCATAGGTTTGAGTTCTAAGAAAAGCAGTCAGCATTGAGAGGGAAAGCTGGAGCTTGGTTTGTCACCAGGGTGACATTTCCTGTTTGGATATGTCCAGACACAAAGATGGATGGAAATGTTTTCAGAATTCAGAGCAAAATCCAAAGTTTCAATTTACTCATCAACTTACTTTAATACCTAAATAAGTATGTGTGTCACAAAGCCTGGGTCTAAATGGGTCAGGATAAAATATGCGAGAGATGTCCTTACAGCCATTCCCTTGTCCTGCAACTATTCCAAGAAGGTGCAGTTCTATTTAGATTTCCTTCCTCAACATTCAAGTTACCTAGGACATGAAAAAGCAAACTAATTTTTCTCCCTGTTAAGTCTTTCCTTTCTGGCTCTGTAAAAACCTTCGTTCTTGGCAGAGGCAGGGGGTGAACTGTTATCTACGGTTCCCATGGCCAGCCCCAGCTCTCTTAAGCCCACTGGTTCCAGGAGGATCTGATTGAATTTGATGTGTACACGACACAAGGCGAGCAAGGAGCCCGCGTGCCTTTTAACTACAGTGAGGAGGGCACTGCCCGGGGAAGCAGGCAAGAGGATCACAACTGTGTCTTTGGAAAGACCGAGAACCATGAGACAGAATGTTCCAGATAACTGTGCGTAACCTGGACTTCTCCGAGTGCCCTGCCATATTAACTCACACGCGGTTCTGTAACGAAAGGAAAAACTGAACTTCACCTCATGCCACATTCCTGGCGCTGACTGAGCTTAAGGAAGAAAATGAAGCCAGCCTTTTCGAGTTTTTCACTTGAAGGCAGAAGTCATGGTCTGCACAGCTAAGGGTGTAAGTTCGTTTATGTGGGGTAAAAACCTTGCTCAACAATTAGCCAGTGTCCTTACATAAACAATTCAAGACAGGAAACCTAAATTTCTCTAAAACTTCACCACTCTCTTAATGCTAAGTTCTGAGTGCTCCCATCCACAAATTCCCCGTGAGCCTGTGCATCTGCTCCCCCGCAGTTCTCCAAACAGGACGGCTTGCCCCCGAACATCTGCTTCTTCTACTTTTAATATTTTTCTGAAGCCAAAGAACTAATGTCCTTCAGCAGAGTGAAGCGAACACCGAGAGCCAGCTGCTCTTCCCAAGGATGGGGGCAGGGAAGAAGACACTCGCAGTGGCCAACGGCATGTCAAGGAAACCCAGAAAATGAGAATCTATCTGGAAATGCAGTTCTGTTCAAGCTGAGCCTTTTTTTTTTTTTTTTTTTTTTTAAATGATGGTCAATCACTAACAAGAGCGCCGTCCTCAGAATTTAGGGAGGAAGAACAAGCAATTTCATCACCGAAATGGAAAACAAGCAGCAGCTAGCTTGGCATCCCACAGTCTTATCTCACAAGCAGTACGTAATAATTCTTTGCTGGTGTTGTTTCCAAAATGAAAAGCAGATCAACTTACATGGCTCTCTGGCAATGAACTGAGGTACAGTGTTGGGCAAAGGAGTACTGGGGTTTGGAGTCCCTACGAGTTTGCTCTTGGCCATCTTCGTGTTTGCCTTAGCAAACTCTAGTCGTAGTGTTTGCGGGATTTCAGGATCGAAGCGGATGCCCTTTGGGAAAAAGAACAAATGGAAGATGTAAACCAGGATGGCGGCAAAATAAACACACATGTAAACACACATGTAAACTCCGGCCGATGCAACAGGGTCGGCAGGGGCTCTCGTTCTCAGTATTTACACAGAACACGCAAAACCCACACTACGTGGCCAGAGGCCAGGCAAATGTGGCTCGTGCCACCAGAATCTTCAGTTACGTGGATGTGCAAAACAAACATCCTTGTTCTTCCTGAACACTGTCTAGTCTGCCTTTTAAAATGCAGACCAGCAAATTCATAACGCAGCTTAAAAACTTTGACTGGCGGCTGCTGCTGAGGCTGGAAAACGTGACCAATCCAGAGAGAGAGACGCGCTGGGCCACGCTGGTTTGACACCTGAAATCCCAAGCAGGCCGCACTCTGAATGGCATTATAAACAATGAAATTCTTCAGGGCTTTTACTGTCAGCTACCTATAAATAAAGAAAAAGAACGCTGTCTCCAATTCGGTTTTACAAAGGTAATATAAGTCCCTGTATACTCAGAACACAGAAATTAAATAGCTGCAATATTTTAAATGTAACTATTTTCATTTAATTCCAGTCATTGCATGAATTTGCTAGGCTCAAAGTGGAGAGATCCTGACTTCTTTTATGGTTGGCTTGCAAGGTACAAGGAAACAAAAGATTCCACAGGCCTGAGAGAAAAGTAAGGTTAGTCCCCACCAGTGCCATGAACCTTTAAAAAAGCAAAACAAAAACAAACAACCAGAACATGTTTCAGCCAGAGCCTGGTGGCACTGGCCTTTATTTAATTCCAGCACCTGGAAGGCAGGGACACTTGAAGGCAGAGGCGGGTAATCTTTGAGCTCAAGGCCAGTGAGTTCCAGGACAGCCAAGGCTACACAGAGAAACCCTGTCCTGAAAAAAACAAACAACAACAAAAACCACGTTTCACTGAAACAGATTCCAGGCAGCCTAAACTACGAGATAAATCTCAAGTAGATTTCAGGACTTTTTCCCCCAAGAATGTCTCCATTACCAAGCAAAGCTAGGAGCCTAATGAAAACCAGCCCATGCCAGGAATTCTAGACATTACCATCAAAAAGGCACTCAGGATTGGACTCCACGTTTGTCTCAGTCCTAAAAGTGGGGTGTGCTAAGAACACAAGCTTTTTCATTTATGTGGGCCCGATGGTCTCTATATCCCTTTCTTTAAAAAAGAACCCTCTCTTTTGAGAACCTCATGAGTACTGTATGCACAGCATCCCTCCCGCCACGTCCCACCTTCCTTCACCATAAGAAAAGTTAGGGCTGTTTCCACAAGTCATTAGAATTTCTGGAGACCAGAATGAAGGACTCTGAACTTCACAGGTTCAGTTCCAAAGACACAAGGAAAAATCTGATTGTTAATAGGAACAGGGAGTGGGCAGCTGTGGTCAAACAACAGCGTCTCAACCCAGAGATTGCCCTGAGTGTGAAGAACTTATTCCTAACTTTGTTATTTTCAGGGAAGAAAACCATTAAGGCTTAAAAAATATAGCAAGGGGGTAGGAAGCGTTGCATTTGTATAAATCGAACCAACCAAAGTCAAAAAGAGAAGTTCTGTGAAATAAAATGAAAACACGGACCAGAGGTAACGCTGGGGTCCTTAATCGGCAAACCTCTGTATTGTATTACCAGAACATACACGAGGAGACACAAGTCTGAAGCAGCATTTGCTTCCGTTCCTCCAATGAACAACGAGACACACTTTATCCTCTGTCAAACCTATTAGCACTGGTTCACATCAATAATCTCAGCACTTGGGAGGAAGCTGAGGCTAAAGGATTATGAGCGTGAGTTCAAGGATAGCCTGGGCTACAGAGTGAGACAGACCCTATCTTTAAGGAAAACAAACAAACGTTAGAGTTACCCTCACACCGAATTCCATGTTCCCAGATATGGACTAAAGAAGTGTTTTTGCTGAGAGGCAACTGTGTTCCCCTGGAAAGCCCTGCACATCAGCACCAAAGCATGGCAGACATGCAACAGTCTCAGCACATACTTCAGGAGCTCTTGCAAACACCACTCTCCACCAGCTTTCTTTGGAAGCACCTTTTTTAAGCCTGAGCCTGCAGCAACCTGAGACCTAGTAACAAAAGCATCCCGGGGCTTGTCATTAGCTCCCTGGAGCATTTATTCCTAGACTACGGGGCTGAACATCTGAATCCTATGCTTCGGCTCACTTACTGGAGTCTAGAACCCACCAAGGCCATCACTGTGCTCGCCCCTTGTACGGCCAATCTAAAACATACTGGAGCGAGTCCCCCTTCTCCCTGCCCCCTTCTCATACCCTTTCTCTTGTCTGAGTTAAAATAACATCAACATCATGTTCCAAATCAAAGTTCCAGCATCTTATTAACAAAAACAAAACAAAACAGAAAAGCTCAGAAGTTAAAATGACCTAATTTGTTTGGCAGCTTATTGGGAGGCCAGAGGCTCAGAATACGATTCGCATTCCGCCAGCATCTTAGCAGCAATACCATATTTGGTAATCAATATCCTGCTCCACTAGGTTTCTATCCATAGGGATTAGCCAAGTCCCAAACATTTTAAATGGTACAGGATGATGAGCTGGGGGAGGGAGAACATGCAAGGGAAAGGGAAGGAGAGAGAGAGAGAGAGAGAGAGAGGGGGGGGGGGAACATGCCATGGGAGGAAATACCTTGTGCTTTTAATTAAAACCTAGTAAGATCCCTCTCTGGCAACAGAAACATGGTATTAAATGCTGTCGAGGTGAGAGGACAACCAAATGAAGCAGGGACTCTCTGCTGCTCAAAATCAACCTCTGCCCCTCCAGCTAACAATTTATCAAAACACTCTTAAGGTGAAAAGACCCTTTCTATCCAAAATGCAAATGGCAGGGAGTTTACATGGATCAGAAAAAGACATGTTCTAGATATCAGCACCAACGTGGGGATAAACCACTCAATCCAGCTGCTACAGGGCTGCGCAGGCCACAGTCTCCAGCAATCCAGACTAGGTATGACCTGGAGGCTGAACAGGGCAGCCTGTGTGCAAAGACACAACGCCACAGACAACAGTGGATCCTTGGTAGTCTACTGTGCGTCAGAGAAGCAAGGGCAGTTTCATGAAGGGCTAAGTGTGGTGAAAGAGCAAAGGGCCAAAGGTCACCAGGTGGCAATGAACTACAGATGGCAGAGGGAATGGACATAAGCAAAGGTGAGGTCATACCGGGGCTGGTCAGACCCTGGGGGCTCTGCAGTCCATGTGGGGCTGGGGTCCCCCCCCCCACAGTAGTGCTGTCAAGACCAAGTGGGGGGCTTGCTTTGTTTGCAGTGCTGGGCCACTGTGTCTTTGGATGCTGCATTTCTGACATGGGACTGGAAACTGACGTATCCAACAGACTGTTGGGTAATGTTGTGGCCATCTATGCAGTGATAATGTGATTCATGGCGGCCAGTGGTCTTTCTACTGTGGTGGGAACGATGAACTCCATGAGAATCCACAACAGGATCTCAGAGACCAGACAGGAAGTCATCAGGGCAGTTGGTTGTGAAGGAAGCCCAACTGGTCCTTCTCTAGACAGGGCACTAGAGGACCAATGTCTGTGCACTGTACCCTTGCTTCTCTGACCACAGATGATCATTTAAGGGATAGATGCTTCCCTAAATGACTGAATCATCTTTCTCTCTTGGGGCTGAAACCCTGAGACACAAAAACAAAAATGGCCAGAGCAGTCACCTGGCCTCTCATGGAGAGCAGTCCATTTGGGGCTCTTTGTAGCATGCTAATGCCTGGGAGAGGAGTTAACCTGTGCAGCAGAGACCTTCAAGTCTGTGTCTAACAGTCTGCCCAAGCTGCATGGTGAGCAAGCCTATCAGTTCTCAGCAGGGAGTTTAGGGGTAGTAGAATCATTTACAGAGTGGGAGAGGGAGGGAGGGAAGTTAGGTGGGAGGGAAGGAGGGGAGGGAGGGAGGAAGGAAGGGAAGGAGGGAAGGAGAAAAGAAACCAGTAAAGAACGAGGCAGTAGTGGCACACATAAACTTAAGAGACACCTGTGGGTTGGTTATATTAAGCACAGACTGGGTTATTTGAATTCTTACATACTTAAATTTAAAGCTATAATTAATAAAAACCCAACATAGTTATTTCCAGACAAGAGAAAGATGAGGCTGGCATGATGGCCTTGAATCACATGACCAGTAAGACTGCTGGCTGCAAATTCTGCAAACCTGAGTCGGGTCCCAGACACCCATGGCGGAGAGAGGTTTTCTCCTCTACTTCCATGAGCCGTCCTCCGATCTCCACGAACGCACATACCATGGCAAGAACAAAATAAATAAAACAAATCCTTTTTAAAAAGAGCATGTCTGAAGCTGGCATTTGAAGGGTTCCTCCTTATAGGGTGGGGGTGGCGCACACCTTTAGTCCCAGCACTTGGGAGGCAGACAGAACTTGAGTTGGAGGCCAGCCTGGTCTACAGAGGGAATTCTAGGACAGCCAGGGCTACACAAAGAAATCCTGCCTGGTGTGTGTGTGTGTGTGTGTGTGTGTGTGTGTGTGTGTGTGTGTGTGTGTGTGTGTGTGTGTGTGTGTGTGTGTGTGTGTGTGTGCGCGCGCAGTGAGATGGATAAAGTAGATAAAGGAGTTTGCCATGTGCCATCTCTGGACCGCTGTGAAAGGGGAACAAAATCAACCCCAAAACCTTGTTCTCTGGCTGTCACACGTGTCATGGCCTGCCTACATATCTTTTAAAAGTTACTGAGAAATTACTCCCAATTTAGAGAACAGGTAGATATAGCACAAGAAATTCCTGTTACCACACACAAGTCCCTGAGATGCTGACATATTACCACACGTACTTTATCTTTCTACTCTTTCCTCTTCTGCCTCTTTCGATAGCTTTTACCACTATTTAAGTTTTATGAGTAATGCATTAACTTTACTACAACTTGACTTCCTAAAAATAAGGGCCGTTCTGTTGTTTCCTGACCCGGGACCTATCCGAGAATCATACAGGGCATTTACCTGTCACCTGCTCTGTCTCCTTGACATTTAACACCAACTTTGTTTTATACGCTGTTTCTCATTGAAGTGTGTGTGTGTGTGTGTGTGTGTGTACACACGCAGCTTCTGATTTACATTCAGCGTTATTTCAGTAGGCACACAATGTCATTTTGGACCCCCATAAGTGACAGGAGCTTTGATCACTTGCCACATTTCCTCTAGTGTGGGGTCACTAAAATTTTGGTTTTGAGTTTGGTTAGGGATAACGTATCATTGTAACCCAAACTCAGATAGGCCCTACCTCAGGCTACACGGCACTAGAATTCCAGGCCACTGACAGGCCACCAAACAATAAAATGCCTTACCAGAATGGTCCTCTCAGGCTTTAGAAACACCCACTTCTCATGAAGACCACCACCAGTGGAAGACTTCCTTCCAATTCTCACCGGCACGAATGGTGCTGTGGTAAACTAGTCATTCCCTTTTTGTAGTGTATTTTGTCTCACGAGGCAGCTCTCCCTGGCTGTCCTGGAACTCACTACATAGACTAGGCTGGTCCAAACTCTGGAGATCCCTTTGTTTCCTGAGTGCTGGAACTAAAGGAGCGCATTACTACCAGGCATGGCTCATTCCCTTTCCACACGGTACTTCCTAATCCCAGGAAAACCTTTCAGTTAGACCCTTTATGAGTATGAGCATTCACATCAGTGCTGACGTACAGGTTTGTATTGTGTGATTATAATTCATTGCTTTATGACTGACAGCCTCATTCTACCCAAACCTTGTCTCGGAGGCTTTCCAACCCATGGATCCAACTGTTGGCAGACTTAAGAATCTCTATCATCCTCCCCCCTCCCCCAAAAAGACTAAAAATCTTCAGAATAGCAATGTGTGGCGTGCTAAGTTTTACTGTCAACTTGACATGACTTAAAGAGTCAAGTGTGAAGCCGGGCGGTGGTGGCGCACGCCTTTAGTCCCAGCACTTGGGAGGCAGAGGCAGGCGGATCTCTGTGAGTTCGAGACCAGCCTGGTCTACAAGAGCTAGTTCCAGGACAGGCTCCAAAGCCACAGAGAAACTCTGTCTCGAAAAACCAAAAAATAAAATTATAAAAAAAAAGAGTCAGGTGTGAAGACAGACACTGGAGTGGGGAACTGTTCAAATCAGGCTGACTTGTGGCCACGTCTGTGAAGGATTATCTGGATTCATGACTGACGTAGGAAAGCCCAGGCCACTGTGGATGGCAACGGAGGCTGAGTACGGTGGGGCGCACCTCTAATCCCAGCACTGCAGAGGCAGAGGTAGGTGCTCTCTGAGTTGGAGTCCAGTGTGGTCTACACAGTCAATCCAAGACAACCAGCACAGGTACAGAGAAACCCTGTCTCAAAAAACCCAAACCCAAATCAAAGAGGAGGCTCAGGGTTGAGTTCCAGCACCTGCACGGAGGCTCTCTACTCTAACTCCAGCTCCGGGGATCTTAACACCCTGACACCTCCTGCTGGCCTCTGTGGGTCTGCCCTCACATACACGAAACACTCATACACATAAACTAAGAATAAATAAATCGGCTGCGCACGGTAGTGCGTGCCTTTTGTGTCAGTGTTTCGGAGGCTGAAGCAGGAGGATAGCTCTCATTTTGAGGCCAGCTAAGTTTACACATTGAGCTCCAGATAAGCAGGACCTACACAGTGAATCCCTACCTTTAAAAACAGAGAGAAGAAACATTAAAACAATAAAATAAAAGGGCACGTGGCTGCTGCCGTGAGTTCCTTTCCTGTCACTACCCCCGAACATACAACACAGCTATTTACACTGCATCCGGAGTTCCTCATCTAACCTCCAACCCTGGGAGGAGGCATGACCTCTAAGCCATCTACAAAGGCGCGCTAGTGCTTTTCCCCTTAGGAGTTAGTTTAAGTTAGTTAAGTAGGCCTGTCAATGGAGGAACCACTCTGTATGCTGAGTGGTATTCCTGGCATCTTTTTAATGTGCTCACACCCACAAGAGCAGCCTAACTGCGGGTGCTTTACAGGTTCTCACTGCTAACTAAATCTGGTAGGTTCATCTGCCTTTTTATCTCCTTGGCCAGCAGCCAAAATCCTAAGCAAGCTGCCCAGACACTCTAAGGTCGGTCTCTCTTCTGAAGACCCCTGCCACCTCCACACAGCTGCTGGCAGACCTCCTCGGCTTTCTCGTGCTCTAAGACAGAAACAGGGCTTTCTTCCTCTTCTCCAACTCCCTCTTTCTGGCTGTTGTCAGGAATTACAATCTGCTGGCCCTGTTATTCTAGTAAGATGGTCCTTGAGCATCCTTCTGAGCCCGTTTTAAACCACTTTTTAGCAAGATTAAAAACTCACAAAAGGACATCACTATTCCCTAGTAAGCTCTAACCCCCAGCCCCAAATTCTAATGAATTTACTGATAGGAAGGGTCTTATGTAGCCCAGGCTGGCTTGAACTCCCAGTCCTCTATGTCTCCCCTTCCCAAGTGCCTGGATAGATGGATTACAAGGTGCCACCACACCCCAACCCATCGATTCTACTGTGTGTTCAGCTGAGCAATCCTACGAAACTGCCTCTACTGGTGAGCAACATACCGTCCTCACCCTCCCTGCTCGCTCTAAGTGTCTTGCTTCTTCAGGTTAAAGGTGATGGCTACTTCCTATCGGAATGTTCACTTTCTCACGGTCTGGTGATCACACATCTCTGAGACGCATGTACATCAAACAATAATTACACTAGAGAGCATGCCCCAGGTTCATCTTGCTCAGACTTTGCTGGTTGAGTCTTGTCCTTCTCTACACTCGACTCCAAATGGAAATCCTCTTCAGCTTTAAGGAATATGGGTTCTAGAAGCAGCCCAGCCAGGTGTATGTGCCAAAGGGGGAAAGAAAAGCTCTTGCTTAATGAGCAACAGTGTTTTGCCCAACCAATCCATTCTTACTTTCAAATAGAGTAATTTGTACTAGAAATCACACAGAGAACCATAATGTAGGAAAATGGTTCCTTTTATAGTAGTCTTCTTGGCTCTTCCTTAGCCTTAAGAACCTCTAACTCAAGTCTGGAGAGACGGCTCAGCTAAGAGTAGGTACCGCTTCCAGACAACCTGAGTTTGATGTCAGCATCACCTCCGTAATTCCAGCTCCACGAGACCCAACATGTCTGGCCTCCGTGGGCACCACTCATGTGTACACACAGATACACACACACACACACACACACACACACACACACACTTAAAATTAAAGCAGATCTTTTTAAGAATCACCTGACTTCCATACGGTTAGGGTAACATCAATAGAACAGCCAGCACAGATCCCAGAAAACAATAAGAAACCAGAGGAAAAGGTCCCCCAGCCAAAGCCAGGCTTGCTACTGAGCCAATCAATGGTCTTTCTAGACTAATGTCTACTATCCCTTCTGATGCACAGCTTCATGGTTTCTGGCTGTAAAATCTCATGTTCTGGAGCCCTTCTATTATCATCTGGTTTTCCTAGCCAACACTCAAGGTAGCTTCTTCACGACCTGGTCTACGTGCTAACCCCCCCCCCACCTGTCTTATCACCGACCACATGGAAGACATTACTAACTATGCCTTCTTTCTCTGTACAGAGGCAGTACTCTCCTGGAAGTCTTAAATCAAGCAGTGTGGTGAGCCTGGAGGGAGGGTCAGGAAAGTGACTTCCTGCCCAATCATCAGTAAATACCAAGCACTGAACAATTGAGTTGAACCAACAGTGTTGGTTACTGTAAGCAGTAGCAACAGAAAACAGTACCCGGGGAAGGAAGCACTAACCGAGCTCTCAATAAACAGAGTGGTGAGCTGTGCTGATCCTGGGGAGGTTTTCCTAGGTCTTTAGATTCAAATTCCATGAGATCATCAGTTGGCTGGGATTTACTAAACAGTGACGGGTTTCCCAGCAACCTGCTCCTTCTATAAGAAAGTCACTTCTCTTCCCTACAGTTGACCAGAACCAGATAGTAACAGTCGAGAGAATGACTTCTATTACCCATTCGGAAAGACTTCAAACTCAAGTTTTCCAATCACAACAGTATGTGGGAAAGCCATGGGCAAGATAGTCAGAGGCTGGAAGGGGTTTAATTATACAATATTATGTTCAAAATATTGCTTTTGGCTAGATGAAGTGGTACTTGAGAGGCCAAAGGAGGTCAAGTTCAAGGGCAGTGTGAGCTATGCAGTGAAACCCCGTTGCAAAACAGATTTCTTCTACCACAAGAAATGTATTTGAGGATTTTCTTCTACTTCAAAAATAAATTCTGTACCCATTAGCAATCATTCTTTCTCCTTTTTCTCTTCCAACTCTTCCCCCAACAAACACTCATAATAATGTTTTCAATCTATATGGATTTGATTATCTAGTTTGGATAATTCAAATAAATAAAATGTAGCATTTTCAAACAGGACCCTTTATCAAGAATAAAGTTTTCCAGTTCAATTATTGTGTATCATTCCAGATAGCACAGGCTATCCCACCGATGATTGTTTTTATTGTTGACTAATATTCTATTGTGCAGAGATATGAAATAAGCACATGCTATTAAACAGCCTTTCCCCAGCTAATGGCAGGAGATTATTTCTGTGTGCACACAGACACACATCTTGGTGCCTGTACGGAAGTCAGAGGACAACTCGTAAAAAATACTTCTGTCCTACCTACTACCGTGTGGGTTCTGAGGATCAAACTCAGGCTGCCAGACATGGCCACAGGGACCTTAACTCACTGAGCTATCTCACTGCCCTGAGTCAACTTTTTTACTGTGTTACATATTAGCCCATTACAGATACTTGGGAACAGATTTCTGTATGAACACATACTGTGACCTCTCTTTGAGCAGAACTATATCATGAGGTAATTCTCCGTTAGCTTTTCTAACGCTATCAGACTGTTTCGATTCCGCCCACCAATGCCCAAGCATCCGGATTTTCCTACTCCTCTGGCCAGACACTACCTGTTGCCTGTCTTTATGTTCACAGTCTACAGAGTGTGAACGGACACACAGTTATGGTTCTGATTTGCATCCCTCTTATAGGAAGAGTAAGTCCACTGTTTTCCAAGAGCATTTTGGTCACAGGGAGGAAATATCCTGGGGACAAACTCCCAACAGAATAGAAGGAAATTAAATGAAAGTACTTGTGAAATTAAAAGCAAACGTTAGGAATAAAAGCTGCTTTCTGATGCTGTTGAAAGGCATGCCATTTTCATCCCAGCCCAGCAGGTAAATACACTCGTTTCAGCGGCTCCAAGGTCTTACGGGGGCTGAAACATGAAACAGATTTAGAGTTTTCGTGAGTGCTATCAGCTTTCACTTCTGCCAGCATCATAAAACGGATTAGAACCAGATTCTAGACAGCCTTTAAGCAAAGCTCTCCCTAGGTCTGTGAAAACAGCCTTTTCATTCCAATGACAAGGCAAAGACAAAGCCCTCCAGGTCATCAATAACCACGGAGTGGGCAGCAGCCATTCAGAGACAATAGCCATAGTTAAAGGGATGACCTGACAAAAACAGGAAATAAAATAAAATAAAAAACAGGGTAAAAAAAATTCAACACCAAAAAAATCTATCTTGCATTGCTGTTATTTCTGAGAATTAGAAATCTTCTACCATTTAATAAACACCATTGTGTCCCAGTGATACGTACAATAATTTAAAAGAAATCGTGCAAACCGCTGAAGGCCAGGCAAATATCTATATGAAGCAAGAAATTCACCCAGTTTCAGAGCTGGGAATTTTGGAGACTTCTTAACCTAGAGTGTTCAGCTGTGGACAGGACTGCTTACTGGCCTTTCTTCCCAGCCAATTAGGGATAATTGGATCTGTGAGGGTGTGTGGGGCTGCTGGCCACCTGGGGAGGGAAGGATGATACCGGCCTACCGGAAGAGCATAAACCTCACTGCAGTGCCAGGGGCAGAACTCAGAAGGAAGTATCTGCACAGCATTCACGAGGTCTCGGGTTCAATCCCCTGTAGGAGTTGGAGGGTGCTGTGTTAGGCTCATCTTAAACGCCATGAGCCTCTGCCACCGTGAGAGAGGAAGAGCCACCCGCATTAAGTAATCCGCTCTCATCTCCAGGTGAGTGCTGAGAAGCCACCAGAACTCAATTTTCTGCTTCTCTGGCCTGGGACGGGTTTCTAGTTTTATAAAGACCACATTGTTCTGCTCATCATCAAGGTTGTTGTTCACTCTCCGCTGTGCTGAAACCGGGTGCATGTGGGTTCCGGAGAAGAATGAACAAAGGAAGGCATCCATCAGATGGCTGTGTCTCATACCTTCCTAAATAAGGATGCTGCTGGCAGAAACCTCAGGACTGTTAATACCACAGCGAGGGCTGCTGGGCCATGGCCCGCTCAGACTATGGCGGACCAATCACACCCTGTTCTTTTCCCTAATCCAACCACCCTCGAGAAGTGCTTGCCCTGGCTTCAGCTCAGAATAATCTAATTTAAGGCTCACTGTCCAAGCTTGAGTTAGACCCACATGACAGTGTATGTGCCTCTCCATTAGTAAGACATTGCTATGCTTCAATAAACAGAGCCCCTTCCCAGGGCTGTCTACGGACATGTGGTTGTGTGGCTGATGGAGTCGCAGACACAGGGATATGAATCAGGCACAGTTCCTTGTTAAACGAAGTGCCAGGGTGCTAGGTGCCATCTACCTCCATTTCAGTCCGTGAATGAAACTCAAAACCATGAAACTTGCACTCAGGAGCCAGAGACAGGCAAATCTTAACAGGCTCCAAAGCTAGAGAGAAACCCTGTCTTCAAAAACCAAACCAAACCAAACAAACAAAACAAAAAAAAACAAAAAAAAACAAAAAAAAAAAAAATCAACTATGAAACTTTATATTGCTTTGAAGTAACAGGAAGGAGTATTATTCCATACCTAGGCTAGAATGGACCCAGAGGCTTAGCCACTATTTCCAGACTGTATAATTCTTACCTCTGACAAACTAAGGTTTCTGAGTACTAAAATACAATTAACTTGACCGGTCCAATAGCTCACCCTTCATTAACCAACTGGGTCAGGGAGTCTGAGGACAGGACACTTCCTAGTGACCAGGCAACTTCCTTAAAGGCCATGAAATGAGGCTTTGCTCTCATTTATATGATGAAATGGCATTTTAACACCCCCCCCCCCCAACACACACACACCCCACTAAGCCATCTGCCTCGGGTTATGAACTACAGTGGGGAAACCCTTATTACTGTTCCAGGTGGTCTTGCTTGCTTGCTTAATTTCCTTTCACCGGCTAGCCAGGAGCAAGCAGGTAAGAAAGTGCATGGTCCAGGAACACCATCACCGTCGGCAGTGGCTAAGGACTGTGGCAATTATAAACACCTCAAGTAGAGGCCACAGCTTTGTGGAACTTCCTTGCAAGCAAGCTTTCAGGCTTTGGGGACAGGCTTTGGGGACTAAATGCTACCGTTCACTGCTGCTCTCCGCACTTGGGACATCTTAGCTACAAACAGAGTGAGAACCGTGGCGGGGAGTCTTCCCTGTGGGTGGTCAGATTAGTGCACAGTGTAAGACGGGTACAGATCCCTGGGGGCCCAGTGTTTACTAGCACATGCTATTCCTCCAAATTAGAAGCTTCCTTCCTCTTTGTTGCCGCCCCCTCCCCGGGCTTTTTTGGAGAGGTGTTTGCATGGCTTATGGAGGCAAAAGATGGCATTCCCAGGCAGCTGCTTGTTATCTGTCCGGAAGAGTTTTGTGAGAGAAATCTTTTAGTCCACAGGGCTTTTCTTCCTCTGTGAATGGCTAAACTCTGCTCTGCTTCGAGCCTCATGTCTGCTGATCCATGGTCTGACCTGCTCCTGGGGGCCTGGGCAAGCCGCAGAGACTGGATCCTCTCTGGTGCATGACTGAGGCAGACACCAGGAGCTATCAGACTCTATCCAGCTTGGCTGTCCACACAAGCTAAACTGATTTCCACTAGAACACATTTACTTTCTGTGAGCCAGGAACCCCTGTGCACATCACCGCGCCTGAGGAGAATCTGCTTTGTATAGGATGACTGTAAAGTCATGACAGGGCCTTTGAAGACACGACGAACTCCATCTTTAACGTGTCAACACAACCAGAGTTTATTTTCCAAAAGGTCAAGAGGCCACGGGTGTTTGAACTTTTGCCTCTATGTTCTCTGAGTCTCCTGAAAGGGTGATTGAAAGACCTGTACCCGGACAATGACAGGAAGGGGCTGTCTACAGGCCAAATACACCCAGCCAGCTACTCATTAAAGCAGAATTTTACTGGGTGGCTTTGAAATAGATATTATATGAAAAGGAACACGGGCCAGGGAGCAGATGGTACTCTTTTACCTAGGAATTCTGACAATAACATTTTCACTCCAAAGACCTCTGGAGGTAAACAGGGGGCCTGCTCTGGAAGGGACAGATCCGTCCTGGGTATCACAACACAGAGAGAGGCTGCGGCGGGCCTCTGAGCACTGTTGGGACAATACACACATAGAAGCATCGCCCTTTCCCGTCATGAAGTCGGGGTCACTCCCAATCCTTTCATTCAAACAAATGGGAAACAAGCGAAAGCTCCAACTGGCCCCACGATGCAGCACACAGGATACCCCAAGTTTGAGCACTAGCCCCCCACTAGCTAAGTGTGGTGGTATATAACTACTACCTGAAGTGGCAGAAGGACCAGAAGTTCAAGACCATTCAAAATTACATAGGGGGGTAGAGACAAGGTCTCAAACAGAAAGCTAAACAAAACCCAGAATATATGCCAAGCACAGGGCCCCAGGTTCAAACCCAAGCCACTGCTGATATCATTGTCATCATCACCAGCATGACCAGCACAACCACCACCACCATCATCGTTGTCACCACTAGCATGGGGTGAGATACAGAACAAATATCAGTGATCTACATGTGCTCAGTGGACACGGACACTGGCACCGGAGAAAACGAAACATTCAGAATTTTGACAGCTCAGTTTTTGTTGTTTGTTGTTGGGGGCTGATCATTCGTTCCTGGCCACTCAGACCCGAAACAATCGCACAGAAACTGTATTATTTAAATTGCTGCTTGGCCAATCACTTAAGCGTATGGCTACCTAGCTCTTCTATGTTAAATTAACCCATTTCTATTAATCTGTGTATTGCTATGGCTTACCAGGCAAAGTTCAGACATCTGTCTCCTCCAGTGGCTTCTCCCTGACTCCACTGCTTTCTTCCTCCCAGGATTCAGTTAGTTTTCTTACCTAGCTCTATTTCCGCCCCATCACAGGCCAAAACAGCTTCTTTATTCATTAACCAATAAGCAACACATATACAGAAGGACCTCCCACATCAGCTGGTTTTTGAGGAGGGGGGGGAGGCGGATAGAGGAAATCAGTGAACCATGTCTACCCCGACCAAGGACCTTATTGTACTTAACCAAGGCCTATGTGGGACTCAGTAAAAACTTCTGAGATTAGAAAGTGGGTAAAGAAAGATGAAATAGGAGGGTGTAGAGATGCCTTGGTGGCTGAGAACACCCAGAGGACCTGAGTTTGGGTCCCAGCACCAAAGATGAGTGGCTCACAAACAGTCTGTAACTTGGTCACCTGCATGCATATGGCATAGACAGACAGACAGACACTATTTTTAAAGTGAATTCAAAGCCGGGCGGTGGTGGCGCACGCCTTTAATCCCAGCACTCGGGAGGCAGAGGCAGGCGGATCTCTGAGTTCAAGGCCAGCCTGGTCTACAAGAGCTAGTTCCAGGACAGGCTCTAGAAACTACAGGGAAACCGTGTCTCAGAAAACCAAAAAAAGAGCAGAAACAAGGTCTGCCAGTGTGCGGATGTATCAGTCCTGACATTATATGTTCACCTATGAACACATGCTTAAATCATTGACCTTGTTAGCTGGTCTGTACTGAGTAGGAACAGTCAAGACAATGAACGTCGCTGGTAACAGCATAGCTGAGAAAAAGACAAGAGGGCTTATGTGTGAATTCACTGTGCACTGCACCTTAAAAACTAGCTGAACAGTCACTATCTGGCTCGGTGGGTCCAGGCCACCTGCCAGTACCTGTGCAGATCCGAGTTCCATGCCTACAGCACACATGGTACAAAGAGAGGAGATTCCTGAACATGGCATGACTCTCTCTCTCTCTCATTAAAAAAAGAAAAAGAAAAAAAGAAAAAAAAAACTGTGATTGGGTCTCATTTTATCCCAGGCTGGCCTTGAACTCAGAGACCCACCTGCCTCTGCCTCCCAAGTGCCACCAGGCCCTACGTCTTAAAAAGTTAAAACCTCGGGGCTAGAGGGGTGGCTCAGGGGCCAAGAGCACTGGCTGCTCTTCCAGAGGACCTGGATTTAATTCTCAACACCCACATGGCAGCTCACAACTGTCTGCAATTCCAGTTTCAGGAGACCTGTTACCCATGGCAAAAATATCAACGCGCATAATTAAAAAAGAATTAAAATCCTCAAACAAAACAACACCAAACTGGGTGTGAATGCACACACCTTTAATCCCAGCACTCTAGGGAGACAGAGGCAGGTGGATCTGTGAGTTCGAGGCCAGCATGGTCTACAGAGTGAGTTCCAGGACAACTAGGGCTGTTATAGAAAAGCCCTGTCTTGGAAAAACATAAAAACAAAAACCTAAATTCTTTGCCAAGTGATGGCAAATGGAAGCCACTTCCTTTCCCAAAGGCCGCATGTGCTCAGTCAGATGGCTGTGTTAAGGAAAAAGCCTGGAGTCACGGGGGGGGGGGGGGGGGGGGGGGGGGCGGCTTGGAATACTGACTTCACATCACCAGACTATATAGGTGTTTTAGAGACACAGTCACTTTTGTAAAGATAAGATTACTGGTGCTGGAACTAGTGTCTTAAGGATGCTTCGTCTTCTGATTATAGAAAATGAGGTCTGATTTTACATATTATCTATTACATACAGTGTTATCACACTACATACACTGACAGAAGAAGGCAATGGCCCCAAGGCCGTGTGAAGGAGCTTCACAATGTTGGGGTTTGGGTACTGCTACTAGGGTACAACATGAAGTCTCACAATTATAAACACCAAGTGTGAGCGTCCCGGTGTCTACTGTTTAAAACTTATGAAGAATAAAAGCATCGTAAGGGCGGCAGGTCAAGAAGACACATTTAACATGCTCGTCTCCCAGCCTTACCTAAGTGCTCCTTAGGTTATCTGAGGGCCATTAAACTTTCTACGCTTTAAGGATCATTCCGGAAAGTTTACTTTGAGCTTTTATTAGTGGCTGGTATAGAAGGAGGTTGGGGGACTGGGGAGAGGAGAAAAAAAAACAGCATTGACATAAACAAACTCTATAACTGAGAAAAGACAGTTGCCTGAACTTTCCGGGGCCGTTGTCAAAAGGCTTCCATTTTAAGATCAGACACGGGCTACAGTGGGCCCTCATGTCTGTTTATAGGCCCGCTCCTGCTGTCCAGCTTCCCTGCATGGAATGCTCCCACTCCCACGCTCTGTGCACTCCCCGGTTCCCTAACATAATGGGAGCAACAGAAGGGATCCAGTGGGTATAGCCTCACAATTACCAGATAGCAGAAACGCCTCAGAAGGGAAAGGGTCATTCTACAGTAAAAAATAATATATATGAGACTCTAATTTACTATTAATACTACTTTATTCCTACTAATTTATTACTGCTTATTAGCACTTTACTATTAATTCTACTTGACTGTGTATTGATGACTTTTACTTTACTAAGGATAAAATGGTGTCATCTGTCCCATTTTATTTACTATTCTCAAGGTCATACAGACAGCAATACAAAGCTTATTCATGATGGCCTGCGAAGTAGGGCAGAATTTGCACCTTACAAAGAGGGTCTCATGCACCCGGGCTAGCCCAAGCTCACCCCACAGCTGAAGACAGATGCCAGAGTGCTGGCATCTGTGCCCAGAGCTCTGAGCACAGCAGGCCAAGCACATCCTCGGTCGGAACCCAGAGCCGTGCACTCGAGGCCAGGATTCTACCACTGAGCTGTACGCCCGGCTTTTCCAAGCGCCCCACGCCATCCCCAGACAGGGTTTCTCTGTGTGGAGCTATTTTTAAACCTTTAGCACAAGACATGCATAGACATACACTTGTCCAAATGAGAATTTGGAGCTCGGGCCCAAGGTGACTGAAATAACACACAACAGTAGAGTTCAAACTTTAGGACACTGTAGAGCACTTCCTGTTTTGCACAGGGAGCAAAGCAATGGGCAAAGGGTATCTGACCCGGAAGAGGCCATGTCAAGGCTCTTCCACTGCACAGCAGTGGCAAGATCAGTCGTGCTGACAAGAGGGCTGAGAATGTTCCTCCCTCCATACGATAAACTCCAAGTCAGAACCGTCCCCAGCAGCTGAAAAAGGGGAAGGTTCTAAACAGAAACTCGGACAAGGACACAGTGTCAGAAGCGGAAGAACGCAGCTATGGGATAATTGTCCCCCTCCAATATTGCCGCCTTGAGACATATAAGGACAGCACTGCAGCTCCTTGCCCCCACCTCAGAGATCCAAGGGACTGACTGGTGAGTAATTCTGAGTCGACATTCACAAACATTCTGTCCCCAGTGGAATTTGGAATTCCAAAGAAGCTATTTCTGAAGCTCTGTTGGAAAGGGCACTTTCAGGATAAACAGAGCTCTCTCAAGGTTGTCACCATCATCAGTCTATGTCTCTACCAAACAGAACGCCAGTTCCTATAATAAAGTCCTCACTTTAAGGGGCTGGCGAGAAGAGTCAGCAGTGAGGAGTGTTGTGTTGTCTGCCCTGTTAAGGGAGAGACCTGATGCCCCTTTCTGCCTTCCACATGCGCTGTTGCATGCACACACCTGAACACACACACACAGTCTGACAACAGGAAGCTGTAGGCTGTGACATCTTCAAAGGTGATTATCAAGATAGTCTCTGGGGCCGGTAGTGTGGTCAAGAGTTCATGCTTCCCATGCAAGAGGCCCTGGGTTCACTAACACTCTCCTTCCTTCCTCAGTCTCCCATTTCAGTTCAGACTGGGATACGGATCTCTCTATAGGTATGAATTCTAACTACATTATACACAGCAACAAAAGCATTCTAACATAGCCAATATTAGGAACTTCTTAATCGGCAGTTGACATATTTTAGTCTTGAAGGTACTTGTATAGCGGGTTTTCTGAAGATGCTGAAGAGGGCAGAAATGGTTGGCTCGTGCCTTTGGTCCTAATACTCAGTGGCTGGGGCAGGAAGAGCCTATAGGCAGTGTCTGGACGACACAGGACATGACGAAGTGATGGAAGAAATGCTGTTTTCCTGCCGCCATTACCTCAGCCACACAAGGTCTTCACTGGTTCTACTCCTCGGCACTCTGAGAGGTCGGCCGAGTTCACCCGACTACCTGTGTCCTACTCTAGGCGTGGCCTTGGGAATCATGACAACTGTCTCCTAACACTGGAATTCTAGAGAAGATGCTGCTGCAGGGCTTTGTGGGGGTTCTAGACTTTATTCTTATTTTTCAAAAGCAGTAAGGAAATACTTTTAAACTTTGTTCCTTCGTCAGGAGAGTATCTTTCCTACCTAAACTTATTTTCTATCTCATGATGCTGTTTTGAAACTCTCTTTTGAGGTACCTCCATCTTTTTGATGTCCTGTAGGTAGTAAATACGGAGAAAACATCAGGGCAGAGACTCAAAAGCCGCAAAGAATCACTGGTACTGGTTTATATAAGAATTCTCTACTTGACTGCTGTCCTGAGAAATTCATTTTCAACTTTTAAAACAAGCTTAACAATAACTTCCTAAAACTTAGGAAGAACTGTTTTGGATGCTTTTATGTTGTGTCTCGGTTTCTTGGGGTGCCACCTTAGCTTTTCAAAATGTACTTTTGCTGGAAATTAAGGCGGACTTTGGATTTTAGGCTAATGTTGTAAGAAGAGATTTGGTCCAGATTTCATGTTAAGAATTAGTGTGACGTTTTACTCTTTTTGACTTTTCGGGGGGCCCACCACCCAGCTCCCAAATAAATCACACATGGAGACTTATTCTTAGTTAATGAATGCCCAGCTTTAGTTTGGTTTGTTTATTGTGAGCTTTTCTTAACTTACATTATCCCATCTACCTTTTGCCTCTGGACTTTTTCCTTTTCTTACTTCTATATATCTTCCTTACATGCTTACTCTGTGGCTGGCCCTGCCATCCTCCTTCCCTTGTTCTCTTGTTGCTCTGCCTCTTCCTATTTAACCTCTCTGCCTGCCAGCCATGACTATCCTTGTTCCTGCCTCGCTATTGGCCGTTCAGCTCTTTATTAGCCCATCAGGTGTTTTAGACAGGCTTCGCAGAGTTAAACAAATGCAGCGTAAACAAAAGCAACACATCTTTACGTCATTAAACAAATGTTCCACAGCAGAAACAAAAGTACCACACCTTAAAATATTCCCCAACAAGAAGTCTCACATGTTTGCTAAAGTATTTATTATTTCACTTTTTCTCTCTTGTTGGATGTGTGTGTGTGTGTGGGGGGGGGGGGGTAACGTGCACATGTATGTAGGCGTTCACACACTCATATGCACATGCAGAGAACAGAGGAGTATGTCAGTGGGCCTGCTCTTTCGCCCCTTGATTTCAAGACAGACTCTCCCTGAATCTGGGGCTAGGCTGATGGCCAACAAGTTCCAGTGATGCTTCTGTCTCTGCACCCCATCACACACACAGCACTGGGGTTAAGCAACTGTGATCATGGCCAACTGTGTATGATCACTATGGGGACTTAAACTTTGGCTTACAGAGCAAATTCTCTTGCTCAGTCTCCACTGACCTTTAGTTGGCTTCTTAAATGAGGTCTACCTAGCTGATATGCTGGCCTTTTGCTGTGTAGCTGAAGCTGGCCTTCAACGTTTATCCTCACGCTTAGAATTCAATTTTATAGCGTGTATTTTTCTAGTCTCACATTTACTAAACATTAGAAAATATGTTTCCAAGTTCGAGAAACATTTGCTCTCTTCTTACTTACATACAAGAAACCTTGGCTGAGCTTGTCTGGAAAAGGAGAAATCTTTTATGAAGCCTTGCGGCGAGAGCTCAGCACCCACTCAGCACGTGGAAGAAACAGGGTCCAACCCCAACACTAAAGAGGAAAGACATCAATACAGTCTCAGCTTCTCTTGCTCACCTTCCTATAGAGACATTTAGACAAGCAAAGCCTGCACCTGATTATAAAGAAAATAATGACATCCGATATTCCACCAATTTAACCATGTTCTGTCCAAAACATCGTTCATCTTTAAAGGGGCTAAGACTCACTCTACCCCAGTCCTAAGATTTAAAAATCTTTCTCACTGCAGGTTTACGACTGCACGTAACAACATCCTGGGGGTCGAATTCGCTGAAAAGGTAGAGGAGACAATACAGTGACTTCTGGGGCTGAGCTATATAATGTGGATATACAAATCTGAGAGCTGTTCCCAATAACACACCAGCTTTCTACCTGCCAAGTTCCCCAACATGTACATTTAAAATATTGGGAAATCAGATTCTCGGCGCTTCCTGAAGTACCTAAAACCACTGGAGCGGGGACAATGTCACATGCAGTACCTTTTTATTTAACGTAGTTGAAATATGCAGCAGTAGATCAGGACCACAATGATAATTCAGAGCCGTCACACGCAGCCCCCTGGGACACAATCATTACTCTGTCTACAGAACCTGGAGGGGTCGGTGTACCGGCAACATCACCAGGCAGTGTGATAACCCGTGGTCCTTTCTGCCTGTTTCCCTGGAGAATCCTCTCCTTCTTCCTGTGATCTGCACTTTCCAGTTTCCTACTAGATGCTCAAGAAATCGAAATAACACACATTCTTCTAAGGCAAAGACCAACAATAGCAGTCAAATTTCAAACTTCTGGAAGATATGTAAATTTTCCCCCAGCACAACACTGATTGATTGATTGGTTAATGATTGAGATACCACCATTGGATACATCATAAAACCAAATTCCTGACGTGGTTCTCCCAAGGAATTGCAGAAAGGTGCCACCATGCCCAGTTTCTTTCCAAGGGAAGTTTAATAACCATCCCTAAATGCAGCGTCACTTTAGAAACCTAGGACTCAACTCTCAGCATTGAGCACTTGTTGCCTAGTGCTTTGTTTGGTTTTGTTGTTTTTAATCTGTACTTGGGTTGTGCAGAGGCCCGGAAATGTGAGCCCATTTCCACGCTGACCAAAGGTCAGAGAGTTGGCACTAACCTCTAATTCCTTCAAGGTAGTGCTTCTACCTCCAAGGTCCCACCTAAGTATAGAATGGGAGCTCTGCTCTTTCAAGGTTATTGCCAGCCCTGGTACTCCAGGAATAAAGAGTCTAAGGATGTGACTGAGTTCCCTTTATGGAGATAACTTGGGATTCCACCCAGGGAGTAGTTTGCCTATAGAATGTTTTGGTCTAGTGTGTGAGCTTGGTTTGTATTGTTCTAACAACAGAATGTTTAACTATGGATGTAGCCCAATGCTCATTTCCTTGAATTATGTTAATAATGTATTCTTTTTGTCTTACTCCTACTTTTGGGGGTCAGGCGTATTTTCAGTACTCACTGGAATTCCTTTCCGATACTATCCTATATGTTTCTCCGTTTTATTATTTTCATTTGTGACTTCGTATTCTTTACTATATTTTCTTTCTTTTTTTTTTTTTTGCCTTGACTTCAGTGATGATACTATATTTTCTAAATCCCCACGCCTCTACCCTGGCAAGAGGTATTTTTGTTGAGGCTGGTCCCCAACATGGCTGGAACTCATTTGGGTTTATTTTTTTTAATGGTAAAGCTGGAGGAGGGGCTAAATTGAACTGAATGTGCGTGCTTGGGAGGGAAGGGGGGAGATGGGGCGGGGGGGGAGAGAGAGAGAGAGACAGAGACAGAGAGCGAGCACATGAGCACGCATTTCAGAAGTGAATGTGGACACCAGAGGATGACATTCTGGAGGAAGCTCTCACCCACCAGAAGACCCAACATGAAACTCAGGTCATCAGACCTGCACCTGGTGAGCCATTTCCACGACCCTTGGACAGCTTTTGAAGGCCCCAATAAGGCACAAGGTTGAAAGCAAAGAAGCAGACCTGACAGCTCCACTCCACCGAGTTTCTATACAAGCACAGCCCTAGTCTCCAACACTGTGACGTCAAATGGCTGTTTTAAAACTCTGCAAGTCAAGAGCAAGCAGTGATAAACAGACTCAGCAGATAAACACTGGGTCAGGCTCGTGATCTCATCTGGCAGCCCCGCTTACTTCCCATCCAAAAGTTCCAGCTGGGTTCTCATTAATCAGGGCCTTCCAACTACCTTGAGCAACAGGCTAAAGAGAAACTAAGGGAGAAAATTTCAAAAATGATAAGAAACATACTGACGTGGTGCCTAATGGGGGTAAGGAAGACTGAGATAGGCCATCTGGAGACGTGCATTTGTGAGCTTTGTTTAGTGGAAATAATTGACCCAGCTCACAAGCTGTATAAATATTAAGATCAAAAGTCCCAACTTCCACAGCTGTCAGGGAAGCCTGTGTACAGGAAACAGCACAGCAAATGCCTGACCAAACCCAAAGGCCATCTTCATGCTGCCTGGGATTCCTCCGGTACCTGGGAATCCGGCTATACCAAAACACCTGATGGCTAAAAAGGTATTTCCTGGTGAAGGTAATGTTACAAGTACTAGCGATTTCCCTTAACACTTCAGAACCAAGTGCAACCTCACATTACAGACGAGGAACCGGTCACAGAACAAATACACTAACGTCCCTCAAGCTAAAGGAAATTATGTGAAAGGCTGGAATCACTGCAGATAAATAACTGGTCACTACAAAGTTTGCTTGAATGCCCGAGTCATGAAGACTTCTTGATACCATTTCTGGTGGGTGGGTGGGTGTGTGTGTGTGTGTGTGTGTGTGTGTGTGTGTGTGTGTGTGTGTGTGTGCGCGCGCGCGCCCGCGCACAATATAAGGCACTATCCAGTGCTTTTTAAAACCTATTTTAGCTGAGCGTGGTGGCTCATGTCTTTATTCCCAGCACTTGGAAGGCACAAGCAAGAGAATCTGTGAGTTCAAGGACAGCTAGGACTACATAAGACTATAAAAACCAATCAAGCAACAATAAAAAAGTCAGAACTTTTTTAAATCAAAAATTATTAAAGCTTTTATAAAATGTATTATATCGTTAAAATTTCCCCCAAAAAAAGGGCATAATTAAGTTGCCTATCTCCACATCTCTCTCTCTCCACAGTTCCCCTTACCTTCCTTGCTTACTACAAATCATTTCAGAGTTGGTCCTCCCCTTCGGTTACTTGTTATAAAATATGCTGTTCAGGGGGAGGCATGGCTCTGTCACTCAGATCTGCCACCACAGAAGTGGTACCAGTCCCACAAATCATGGGAAGTCATATGGAATTCAAACATACCTCTCTCTTCAGAGGTGACTGCAGACTCTTCTTCCTCTCACCTCTCCTCTCTCTCCCCACTCCTTCCTTGTGAATAAACTATACCCACCTTCTCTGCATGGAGTCCACCCAGCTCTCACCCACTGCAACCAGCTGTCCCGCCAACCCGCCGAAGGGTGTAAGGCTTCTCGCCCGCTACCTCCTACCCATCAGGGACCCACAGAGGCCTCGGGTGGGGGGACCCAGCTGCCCCTCGGGGGACTGCACAGCGTTTCATCTGCCACCAAGCCTGATGACCTGAGTTTGATTCCTGGGTCTAAACTGTGGAAGGATAAAACCTGCTTCTACAAACTGTCCTCTGACTTCCCAATGAACCCACACAATAAACAAGAAATGTAATAAAAAAATAAACAAGAAATTATGATGGCAAGTACAAACCTCAAGGATTGCAAAAACTAAAAAAAATAGTAACAAGTATTAGGGCACAGAGAAACTGAAAATCCCACGCAAACTCACTGAAAAGGTGAAATCACTATAGAAGACAGTGGCAATTACCCAAAAACCTAAAAAGCACATAACTATAAAATTCCACACACAGATGTATACAAAGATCAGGAAACTGAGAACTGCATGCCTACTGGGCAAGGCAGCAACGGTCTCAGATAGATGCAGACATACAGACAGACAGACGCCAGCCAGCGCTGGTAATGTTCACCACACAACAGTCAAAAGGCAGAAAATAATATGGGTGGTGGTGATGGTGGTGCACACCTTTAATCCCTGCACTCTGGAGGCAAAGGAGGTCAGCCTGGTCTACAGAGTGAGTTCAAGGATAGTCACGGCTACACAAAGAAACATCTTAACAGTGGCGGGGGCGCAAGGGGGAGAACCGACAAGGACGGACACAATCCAGTGCCTCTCAACAGATGAATACATAATTATACCCATAAAATGCAGTACTTACAGAGCTGGCAATACAGGTGAGTTAGTGTGGGCAAGGACCAGTACTTCTAAGTAGTTAAAGAAAGAAAAAAAGTGTGTGTGTATTCTAAAAAAGTCGACAAGAAAAATTCTGCATATATCATACCAAAGAAAGAGGAGCCAGAAACAAAAAGAGAAAAAGAGAAACGTCAATATTTACAATTTGTAACTTCAGGCAGCTAGGAAAGTAGACTAGAGGTGAGCAGGAACTGGGCGCAGGACAGAATGTCTTTTGCTGGGGTAAAGAATGTTTTAGGAAATAGTGAAACTTGCACAACCCAGTGAGTTAGCGAAGTATAGGTGTAAAGGCTGTTCAAATGGCAAGGTTTTGTGCTAACATAATTTCAAAATACTTAACAAAGACATAATCAAAGCCACTGAAATGTATGGGGCATGAACTATTACAACAGAATTATTTTAAAGCAAAAAACAAACTATCAATCAGAGATCACACAGATCAATCACATTCTGAGAACACGCGAAGTACCACACTAGCTGAACTGAGATAAAACATACTGTCAGAGATGACGGGGGTCAATGAGTGCATTCTGGGAGGACACAGACTACCTCACTAGCTTAACTGAACGTAAACAGCAAAGGTAAGGTGGATTCATATATCATAAGCTTGATTCGGTCAGACTTCTCCGATTCTAGAAACCATGTAGGATAAGGGGAGGAGAGACGCCCAATAAATGGCATGTACTAAGGACCTCAGTTCTTCTCAGGCCGCTCATTTCCCACACCTTCACGGAACCTAGACTGAGATCCTGCTCACCCTGGGGTTCTGAAGCCCTAACTGCCATCGTCATTTATTAAACCAAGAACCCGATGAGGCGGCGATGGCAAGAGTGAGGCGAGGCGCTCAGTCACTCAAAAGACCCCGAGTCCCACGCTGCTCGCGGGCTTCACCCTTAGGCCTGTGTGTCTCTGCTAACAATTTCCAAACTGGGATTCTCACTTAACTGGGCTACCCTCGGATTAGCGCTTTACCTTTCAAAAGCACAAACACATTCTACAAGTCATGACCGGCTCTCTCATCCTCTTCCGTGGACCGGGCTAACTATCCAAACGTGATGGGCAAAGCAGGATAGACAGCTTGCTGTTGTGTTCAGAGATGAAAGATGTTCCTACTCGTGTGAATAATGGAACCATAGGCAGTCAAAGGGGAAATCTGGGCTTGAGCGGTTGAGAGCTGAATTTGGGTTCCTACAAAAGCAAAATATACTCCTTTACTCTAGGGGATCATGAACAACCTCAGACCACAGTTCAGTGCTACCAAATGCAACCTGAGGACACCGTCCCAAAACACTGTCCGACTGACTGGCGCTCAGGCTGGATGTGGCAGAAAAGCCAGTGGATCTAACAACCCACCGTCTGTCTGGGAAGGCTGACGCTAATGACTGAATTAGGCAGTTACCAAGATGAAGTAACAAGGAAAGCTGCAAACACGGAAGTGGCATGTGACGGTCGACTATTCTATACAAGGCACTTTCTGGATCAAGGTTTACATTTCTCAACAGTGGAACCAAACCAAATATTACACCACTTAACTATTCTCCAGGGAACTGAGGGAAGGCTTTGAAAAGAGCCTCAGCAAATGACACAAGGAACGTTTTGCAAGAACTGTGAGCCGTACATGTTTTTAACTCATCAGTCACAAAAGAGGATCCTGCAAAGGGCCAAGGGGTAAGCACTCAGGAAGATGAACAGTAGCTTTGTTAAGTACACTGCCACGATGGGTCCATTTTCTCTACAGACAGGGTGACCAAGCTCCATGGCTGTTTGTCCTGGACAGTGGGAAGCAATAGTCTATAACTGGCCCCACGCGTGTGGCAAGAAGCCAGGATGGAACATACTGGACTAAGATGGAGAGTCTGACTTTGAGTCACCTCCTAGCTCCGTCCACTATTCTTACTGAACCTCTCGTCCCCCTGTAGGTCTGTCCCCTTAACTGTACCGCTGCAGATGTTTCTAAGGTGTATGGAAGCTCTAAAAGCTACACATGCGAGTTTAGGACATCAAGAAAGGACAGTAGTAGCGCCTTTAATCCCAGCACTCGAGAGGCAGAGGCAAGGGGATCTCTGTGAGTTCGAGGCCAGCCTGGTCTACAAAGTGCAATGTGTTCCAGGACAGCCAATGCTACAGAGAAACCCTGCCTCAAAAAGCGGAAAAACAAAAATAAAACAAGAACAACAAAAATCCCAGCACCATCAACAACAAAGAACAAGAAAGAAATGAGCAGGACATTTATTTACAAGTCAGCGCTGAGCAGCAGCAAGCCCAGGCTCACTGACCCTCCCCCCCACGCTCCCTCCTGGCCCCACAACACACACACAAACACACAGAGACACAGAATATGATTGCTACTATTTGAGGTTCTTTTTGTTGCTCTTGTTTTGTTTCTCGACACAGGGTTTCTCTGTGTAACCGCCCTTGAACACCAACAAAAAGTGAAACGGTATTTGCAGGGTTCTACTCAGCATGGCAAGGGATGTTCCTTAAAATTAAAGCACATATCAGAACTCCAAAGATGGTGTTTGGTGGGGGATCGTTGGTCCTCCTTGTTTGTTCCATTTCCTGATGTGGCTACACTGAACAAGCCAAGCCTCCTTTCTCTGGGTGGTGGTTTGAATAAGAATGGTCTCCATTGGCTCACATATTTAAAAGCTTAGGGAGCAGCACTATTTGAAAGGATTAGGATGTGTGGGATTGCAGAAGGAGGTACATCACTGGGGGTAGGCTTTGAGACCCAGACTCTCTCTGACAGCTGCCTGTGGTCAGGATGTAGAGCTCTCTCTCAGCTACTTCTCCAGCGTGCCATGTTTACCATTTAAGATAATGGATTAATCCTCTGAAACTGTAAGCAAGCCCACAATTAATTTTTTTTTAAAATAAATAAGAGTTGCCATGGTCATGGCTTTTCATGACTAAGAAATAAATTGGTACCAGGAGTGGGTTATTACTTTGGATTACAAAAAAACCAACAACAACAAAAACAAAACAAAAAACCCAAACAGCTGAATGCTTAATCAGACATCCTACTAGGAGCATAAAAGATAGGGCTGAGAGTGGCCTGAAATGTGGGGGCGCAGCTCAAGAGGTTTCAAAGGCGAAGAATGGCCTAGAAACCATTCTTGTGGTATTTTGGCAAAGAATATGGCAACTTTTTTTTCTTTAACTAAAAAAAATCTACCAGCAGTTAAACTGAAAAACATGGGATTAATGGCATTAGAGGAGACTTCAAGAAGGCCAAGCACTAACTGTGTTATGTGGTTATTAGTAACCAATCTTAATGCAGCCCTAGAATGAAAAGGAGCGAATTGGACAAGAGAAATACAAAATGCGTAGTTTGAGGAGAAAAGGAGCACCAGGAAGTGTAATTGAGGGGGCCTAAGTTCAGTGCTTGAAGAGAGAAAAGGGTTAAAGAAAAGCCTGATGCTAAATGGGATAAACAGAATGCAAGACTCCACCCAGCTAAGCTTCAAATTTGTGGGAAGTAAAGAAAACCTTAAGCCCTGAAGGAAATCATCAACAACGAGAGTGGCCCTCATTATGGACTCAGTAACTGAATGCTCAGTCACCAGGGCAAGGGACTCTTTTAAAGGATTAGAAGGATTAAGAGCCGTGGCCTTTGGAGGAAGTGTGTCACTAGGGCTGGGCTTTGAGGTTTCAAAAGCCCACGCCAGTCCCAGTCTCTCCACCTGCAATTCAGGATATAGGCAGCTCTCATCCCACCATGTACCCCAAAAGGTGATAATGAAACCTCTGAAGCCCAGCCACTAAACGCCTTCCAAGAGTCGCCGGTCATGGTGTCTCTTCACAGTGACAGCACTGGCTGAGCCTCTGTCTCTTCTGTAGCATGTGGGGGACAAGAAGCCCACGAGACTTGTTAGGGCTGCTGCTGTTGCAGCCCAGGCTTTGACGCTGACTGAGACCTCCAGTAACACACGGGACTTCTAATCTACAGGGATTCTACTGTTTGGCATTGCCTAAGGAAATGCATACAATCAGAGCAGTGCACACTTACAATCAGCACAATACACACTTGTAATCAGAGCAGTGCACACTTACGTTCAAAGCGTTCTTTGCAGCCTCTGCTTCTGAGCGACTGTCGAAACTGACAAAACCTACAGGCTGAGGGAGAAAGAGAAAAACATCAAGAAAAAGAAAACAGAAATCACTGGCCATCTGGTGTCTGACTGAGGAGCTAAGATAAAGAAATGACCACAGGCAATGGGTAGAAATAAGAAAGCCAATCCCAAAGAATCAGGACCTAGTGGCTTAACCAAATTTCTCAAGTGAATCAAAGGGATGGTGAGGGCAGTTCTTCAAGGAAACAGCAAAGAATTTAGAGAATCGCTTTTGTAAAAAAGGAAAAAAAAAATCAGAGGTGGTTGGAAGGTGTGAGCAGCAGTGACCAGGGGACAGAGGAGAATCTGGGTTGGAGAGACTCTAGTTTCCTAAATCAAATTCACTGTACCTCAGCTTCTTCGTCTTTTAAAATGCAAAGAGAAACCGAATCACCCTTTGGTTCACTGTAAGTGCAAGGAATATAATGACACAACAGTAAACATCCCTGTGTTCGCACTGCGCAACCGCAACCACCAAATGAACCTTGTCACCAGAGCCAAAGCCATGCCTTTCCAAACAGCTCCAATTTACTCAGGCACGGAAGGACACTGCTCAGAGAAATGGGTCCCTCCCTTTAAATCTTCAGTGTGTTGGCTGCCTGCAGTTTAGTTCATTTCTGATGCAGCAGAAGTTAGGGACTCGGAAGTGTTCAGCTTCAAAGGTAAGAAATGTTTAGCCAGCCTCTGAGACATAAGAATTCCAGAGCCGTCAGTTGTCCCTCTGCATTCTACACCTGCTCTTGGTTCCTCTGTGCTCTGACGGGTCTCATGGACATCAGAGTAGTTTATAGACATCATGTAGTCTATAAACTACAAATATTCCACGAAGAGGACTACTCAATAACTGTGCATAGAGCTGGAGAGATAGGTAAGTGGCTAAGAGCTCTGACTGCTCTTCCTGAAGACCTGGGTTTGATTCCCAGGACCAACATCATGGCTCACAACTGTAGGCAACCCCAGTTACAGGGACTCATCCCTCTTCTGGCCTCCATGGGCATTGAATGGAGACATAGCATAAGAGCAGGTAAAACTGTCTGTCTATCTGTAAAACAAATAATAAACCTCAAAAAATTATGACTAAGAGAATTTAGATGATATGTTTATTGAAGAAACAAATTAGTTTTACTGTAACTGATGGAGGCACTATGACTGTACCTTCTGAATCTCAAAACTTCCAATCTACAGACTGTGGAACTAGACACCATTTTCCTATACTAATTCCCAATCAACTTCACCTTTAATTTTGATAACACATAGGTCAAATCCTCACTGAAACAAAAGAATACTTATTAGGCTTCATTAGCAAAAGGTGATCATTTTTATAAGTTCTAAATTCTTACCTGTTTAGATGTGAGTTTTATAAGAGAACCCTCATAGCCCTGAAAAATAAAGAGCAAGTTTAGAATGAAGAAGGGAGCATTACAATTCCATCTTCCTCAAGTAAAGTGATCAACTATGTTGCCCTTCTCAATGCCTCCAAAGTTAGCTGGAGACACAGATTACAGACAAGGACATAAGACACACGGTAGTGTGAGTAGTTCAGTATAGAGTGCTTGCCCAGCATACATAAAAGCCTTAGATTTAGCCCCCAATATTACAAAACAAAACAAATTACCATATGAACACTACCAGGAAGGGCTGAGCAGGAGACATACAGCACTTAGCTGAGCTCTGCTTGCTTACTGAAACAGCCGCTTTCCATGGCAGAATTGGATGAGAACATGAAACGCCTCCCTGTTTCTATTCCCCTCATCCGTAGAAGCTGCTGGCATTCCTGTCTTCCTCTAGTTCATTTCTCTTGTGCTTATTTCAGGAAATATCAACAGCACTGACAGGTGACAGAAGGGGGAATACACCATTGACATGAACAACCACTACAAATATTAGTGTAGAGACAGATTTGCAGACCAGGGTCAGCTGTGCTGGGCTGAAATTAAGAGAGGGTTGCTGGGGATGTTCTGACTAGGAAGACCTGACTTCAAAGTTCGGGTTTCTGGGCAGGGTGCTGGGACTGGTTCATCCTCACCTCTTCCCAACAGGACACTGAGTTACTTCAGTGCTGCCTCTGCCTACTGTACAAGGGGCACTTTCTCTTAGAAATCCTGGAGATTTAAAACCTTGAAGGCCCCAGATGCAAAATAACAAATGGTATTTCATTCACGTAAAACAGTACCAGCAGGGTCATACCATGCTCAAATCACTACAGGAATCAAATGGTTTCTCTGCTGTCCCCGCTACTGATGCACTATGGGAACGTCTATCTCTCCACGTTCACACATCAGCTCACTCGCATCTTTGGGGTTGTGTCTACCTGTCGCCTGAGCCTTTCTCCTTCCCAGCCCTTGTGTTTTCTGTTGCCACATCCTTCCTTACCAAGCTGAATCTTATCTCTCAGTTGTCCTTCTCCAATCAGGTTGGTCTTGAATCAGAAACCCCCATCTCTTAACCAGCCCCACGAGGCTTCAGTAGCCTTCCTACTGCAAACAAAACTGCCCTTAACTCACAGGTTTTGAATTCATGATGCCTTCCAAGCCACATTATAGCTTCCAAAGGCCAACTTTCAAGGTTTCTTGATGGTATAGTTACTTAGGTTTGAGCCAACTTTCAGGTAAGGTTAAGCTCACTGTTAAAGTTTCGATCCAGCACTATTTGGTCTCTCTAAAGCGAGCTCACTTCCAGAGGAACAAGGGGAAACTCCACCACACAGTTCATTAATTACCAGCTTCCCTTCAGTTCTCACAGTTAGCCTACAACATTTGGTTTTGTTGAACATTTATGGCTTTTGGTGTGACTTATTCACACCCATACATAATTGTCTAAAGTACTATCCCAGCCAATAGAGCCACACCTGCCAACAGGGCTCAAATCATAATGCTGCATTTCAACTATAAATACGTACTAAGTTATTTATACTTTTTGGGGGAGGGTGTGATGCTGGGAAAAATCAAGCCCAGGGCCTTATACACATTAGGCAAGTGCTCTACTAGAGAGCTGGTCTATCCCGACCCACCACGGAACTCTTACACTCTGCGCTTAGGGGCATGCCTCTAACTGAAGGTTACTAAAGCTATCGACATGGACTAGGGAATGCTGGGGCAGGTGCCTCTCCATAGCAGTGAGAAAAGAGTCTTCTGAACTCACTACCAGAGACCAAAGGACAATGTTAGACCATCGTCTCAAAGAGACTGTATATCAGAACTCTGATCTGAACTTTCTTTTATTAACATCTATAAATAAATTACAAGGCACTTCCTCCAACATTCTCCCCGCTGTAAAGGCCACAAGGAAACACTCATAAAGTACCTTGAATGGTCTGAAGAGCAGGTAGAGCTCCCGGGGTTTGATGTCCAGGGGCAGACCGCTGACAAATAGGGTCCGGACCTAGAAAATAAGGTGGCAGATGAGCAAGGCTGTGGAAAACCCACAGGCTACCTCTCACCCTGAACCATCGGCTCCTTGACTCCTCTCACAACATCCTTTCTATGACATGATGAACTGACCGCTGTATAATTTTAATATTAGTTTAAAACCATGTCATAAAGACAGTAGATTTTCTACACTTCTACTCTAACCACAGCAAAAGACATACTTGAAAAGAAAACCGTAAATTTATGGTTTCTCTTGCTTACGTCTCGTGCCCCTTGATGGTGTTAATTACCATTATTTTAATAAGAATGAAAGTGCTGAGATTCTATCAAGCACCTACACAGAAGCCAGCAGGCACTGCTCTCCTTTGCTTCTCACTGGCTGCTGTTTCTTCTGTGTTCCATGAATTCAACCAACATGTATACCTTCAAGGTACCCACTAGGTGCCAATGACCAAAGTCATACAGGACACGTGTGTAAACACACATGGTGGGAGACACCGAGCACAAACTATGTGTCTGATGCCTACAACATGCTTCTGGCAGAAAATCAGAGAAAGGGAGTAGCAGGTGTTCGAAGGTGTGTGGATTAATATCCGGGTCTTCTATTCTGTTCCATTGGTCCTCCTATCTTGGGTCTTATGCCAATACCAAGCTGTTTTCAATACTGTAGCTCTATAGTAGAGTTTGAAGTCAGGGATTGTGATGCCTCCGGAAGTGTTTTTATTGTTCAGGATTGTTTTGGCTATTCTGGGTTTTTTGCTTTTCGATATGAAGTTGAGTACTGTTCTCTCAAGGTCTTTGAAGAATTTTGCTGAAAGTTTGATGGGCATTGCACTGAAACTGTGCTAGATCTATTTCTATGTAAAGAATCAAAAATCAGTATGGTCTTTTTATTGTTCCAACACAGCAAACAGGCCATCTGAATGTTCATACATGTTGTTATTACATGGCAATCTCAGAATTCAGACTGGCTTCTTTAAATTATTTTGAACATCTATGCTATATCTTAAAAATGTAGAAATTGTTGTTTTCACACCACACACACACACCCCCGACACAGTGAAACCACAGTTGAGATAATGTATTACCTTTAACAGTTTCCTCATGCCTCCCACACCACCCACCCTTTCAGAAACAGGGTCTCACCACACAGACCAGGTAGGCCCTGAACTCACTGAGAGCTGAGCAGGACTGCAGGTGTAAGGACTACCATTTCTGCCTTCACACCTCCCTTTCGCCCTGCCTCTTCCTCCAGCCCTGCCCCGCCATCCTAGCCATTGCTATCTTCTATCGGTGCTGATTAGGATGATCAGGATGGATTAATATGGATCCCAAAGACAGAACGGAACCACAGAATAAAAGTGCCGAGTTTGTCTCCATTCATTCACATTAACATAAAGTTAATCTCATCCATACTGTTAAAGTCGACCCGAAGTCCCCCGCTTCTCACTGCAGAGTATTCTGTGGTGTGGATGCACTAATCCATAAACCTGTTGCTACAAATAGTAAGATGGTTTGACTAAAAACAAAATCTCTCCTTCCACTCTTTTAAGGTTCAGAGCACTGCAAATGCTCGGAGTGCTTTGAACAATGCGTGCTTTGCTGTTGTTGGATGGAGGAGTCATTAGGTCAAGTTTGTTGACCAAACTTCTTATGTGGTCCTCATTTCTTCTTTCATCTTTGCCACACAGAGAGCTCCCGAGGAACAGGTAACGTTGCTTACAAGCACACTAGGGGACTCTACTGTCCACTACGCCGCCTGCCTTCTCAAGGGGCAGACACTCTGACCAGGACGACCTGGACAAGAGAGTTAACCCTAGCTTCAGGTTCTTCAAGTACCCACCACACCCCTAACTCCGTGCTGTGTGGGGAGTGGACTGAAGATCTGCGCGGGAACAGTGGGGTTTGCGGACCGTCTGTTTTACAGTTACATCATTGCTCCAGCGCTGCTATACACCAGTGAGATGCTGGTGTGTAGCGGACATGTTTAAGGAGTTCACCCAGGCAATTAACTAACACTTCCACTACTGTCTGAAAGAAAGAGGTTTTATAGACTTGCTAAGCAATTTACCAACAGAACTCACTAAACACCCGGGGATTGTGAACAAAAGACAACTTAATATACTTGAGGTCTACCTAAAACACAATAGTATACTATACCAGCAAAAAAAAAAAAAAAATATGTGCAAAAACAGGGTGTCGAGGTGGCTCAGAGGGTAAAGGCACTTGCCACCAAGCCTAACCACCTGTGTTCTGGAAAGAACCGCTCGCTACTCAGGTGCCCTCTGACTGCCAAATGTATTTACTCACACACACGTAAGTGGATAGAAAAAAATGCACTGTGTGCAAGGAAAAGACATACTTTGCTCTCGGTACTTAGAAAGGGAAACTGTCCTTTACAATACAGATGCCAGTGGCTAGCTTAAGCTACTGGCCAAACAGTATTGCAAATAATATAGTTTCTGTGTGATTATTTCGGGTCTGGGTAGCCAGGAAACAAACAAGCAGCCTCAGCCTACAGGTTACTAAATTCATGAGTACGATGGTTTAAAATCCTTTCTAGTCGCTCCACATTTGGTAAAAAATAATCAGTCTCGTAAAAGAGGAGGAGGGGGGAGAGCAAAGAAAGAAAATCCAGAGAATTAACAAGGGGAAGAAAACATTGTAAATCTCAAGTCACGCTTTTCTGTGGCAACCAGGGAAAGCATCATAGGATTTAAGACAAATTTCATCACCGCAGGTCAGTGCATTGGAACGTCCTCCTGAATGTGCAGTGTCTTTCGTAACGAAGTCTGTGGAAATCAGAGAGATCTCCTCGCCTGCAGGGAGCTTACTGTCATAAACTCGACAGTCACCCATGGCAACAGAAAGCTTAACTAAGTCACGTGATGACCCAGCTGGAACCAAAGAGTGAGATAAAGGTCTAATACTCCAAAAAGTCATGTGTCCCCCCCACACACACACTTACACACAACGCCATGCTCGAATAACAGACACATGAACTTACAGAGGGCAACCCTTAATTTCCAAGCACTGTCTATGGACACGGATGTGCTGGGCACTGTGCCTTCAAAACACACATGTTCATCAGACAGGAAGGGGCATGTCTCAGTCAAGGACAAAGAGAGTTCAAGAGAATGAAGCTGCTGACAGCTATTTCCCAAAGGGATTCCATGGCTGTAACTACTTCTTTTTGCCCTAACGAGGCTGAAAGAATAAATGACAGTATAAACCACTGTGCGCGGGGTGTGTGTGTGTGTGTGTGTGTGTGTGTCAGATGAACATCCGTGGCTTAGCCACCTTCTAGCACTACTGAAGAGGCTACAGCTGGGCTTCAGATAAAAACAACCATGTAGTCTTCAGTAAGATTGTCATCTGAGCAACTAACTTATAAGCTTCAAAAGTCACCGTGCAAACCGGGAGCTTGCCTGGACCATTAGACTGATAACATACTTTGTAACAAGGACCCATGGCAGTGCATCTGTTTAGCTAGCCCTCCATAAACCTTTAACATCCTCTAAGTTTACCTTTTTTTTTTTTTTTTTTTTTTTTTTTAACTTTTGACAAGATCTTACTTATAGCACAGGCAGACCTCAAATTCACAACCCTCCTACCTTAGCCTCCCAAACTGGGACCACAGGCATGACCAACACACTGGGATTCCATGGGTCAGATCTGCGTGTGTACATGCTCAGTGTGTGAACACATGTGGAGGGCAGAGAGTAATCTGTAGGAGTTGGTTCTCTCCTTCCACCATGTAGGTCCCAGGAATTGAACTCAGGACGTAAGGCTTGACGGCATGTGCCTTCCTTCACCTAGGGCCGATTCACTGGCCTACTTCACGTTTTTTTTAGACCTACAGATAGAAAAGAAACTTCTAACTGTGCTGTGTAAACCATCCCTTTGTAGAAACTATCCTTCTGTTAGCAAAATCCAAATAAAGTATTTCTGAGGGGGCTGGAGAGATATCTCAGAGGTTAAGAACACTAACTGCTTTTCCAGAGGTCCTGGGTTCAATTCCCAGCAACCACATGGTGGATCACAACCATCTGTAATGAGATCTGATGTCCTCTTCTAGAATAAAGGTATACATGCAGGATAGATAGATAGATAGATAGATAGATAGATAGATAGATAGATAGATAGATAGATAGATAGATCGGATCGATCTAAGAAAAAAGAGGATCTCTCTTAGGTAGTGTTACTAATCACAGCACCCAGGAAGCAAAAGGAGGGTGATCTCCAAGTTTAAGGCCAGCCTGGTCTACAGATAGTTTCAGGACAAACAGGGTTACACAGAGAAGCCTTATCTTGAAAAACTAAAAAAGAAAAACAAACAAACAGGCATCCAAATGACCAAGGTAAGTTTTCTTGTCAACAGTTCTGAAGATGTCATAGAAAACAAGATGGTCTAATTTCTCAGTAACACACAGAATCAGGAGTTGCACCACCAATGACAAATCCCTACATGTGACAAGTAGGCATATAATCAGTATCTTTTTAAGACTCCCCTCCACTAACATTAAGGATAACAAAATAAGTCAGAGATTGCTAGGTGTGGTGACACACATCTGTGACCACAGAAGAATGGCCAGAAGTTCAATGCCAGCCTGGTCCACAGGAGACCCTGCCTCAAACAAGCAAGCAGGGGCAAAGATTGAAAGAGACATGCCCGCACAAGGAAGAAGTCAGGACATGAAGGAAAATACCCTCTCTAAAAAATACACAGAATTTTAAGAGTGCACTCTCATCAACAAAGACAGACTAATATACAGTTGATAATAAAATCACTCATGTTTCAACTCATGAAAGATAACTCAAATGTACTTAAGGGATATGAACAAATTAAATTATAAATAATAATTACAGTTTTTTTATAGATGTACAGACTCTTGGCAGTGGTGGCGCACGCCTTTAATCCCAGCACTCAAGAAGCAGAGGTAGGTGGATCTCTGAGTTTCTAGGCCAGCCTGATCTACAGAACAAGTTCCAGGACAGACAGAGCTACAGAGAAACCTGTCTTGAAAAGAGTGCAGGGGGTGTGGGGTAGGGATGGGGGATACTCAGAGTCACTAATTTGCACATTTAAAACGGTAACTAGATAGTCATGTCTACTGACGAGAAACAGGCCTCATTTTTATGTCATGCTCTAAGATAGGAAAGACACTGGGGGGAAATATCAAGTCATCCACACATCAACAGCAGAGGAGGTGAGGATATTACAGAACTTTCCTCTATTGTACATGGTTAAGTATGTGCGGTCGGGAGCACTGCCTCCAATTCCCTCAAAAATATAAAGGCAGCATCCCCACAGCCCCCAGTTTTCCTGTTCATCCTTGATCCAGGGGACCAGGTTTTACCTAGCAAAAAGCAACAACATTAAAAACCTGACCACATTTGTGTAACATGGCTCACTTTTCAACTCTGACCACAAGTCTGTGTTTCTTTTTGCTTTGTTTTGCTTTGCTAGGTTGGCTTGGAATTCTGTAGCCAAGGGCAACCTTGAACTCTTGATCCTCCTGTTTCCATCTCCCAAGGGCTGTCATTATAGGCGTGCTCGTGCTGGTTAAGTCAATGTTTCCTAACATCTACAACTAAGACAAAAACATACCACCTAGAAAAGGTCACTGGTGACTCTTAAGTACAGCCTGGGGTGCAGGGCAATCCTGGTCTCTGTCAATAGGGTCTTGCCTTAAGACCGGTCCACTCCTCTATACAGACCAGTGAGAGGCTTGGCCTTAGGACTGAGACAAGTAAGACTCTCTCAGGCCTTCCATCTGAGCACTGGGAAGGCAGAGGCAAGCAGATCTCTGGGAATGAGGCCCCCAGATCTACAAGTGAGGGCTAGGCCAGTGGGGGGCTACAGAGGCCATTCTGCAGGGGAGGGAGGAAAAAGGAACTTCCTATTTATCTAAGCACTATCAATCCTACAGGGCTAGAGTTGTTTCAGCACTGAGGTTAGGACCCAGTTCCACTTATTCACTGGTTAGATTAGTCTCAGTTATCTAATACCAAATGGCCAACCCTGAAAACAGACACACAAGCAACATTATACAGACTGAGTGCACGTGTGCGGTGGTGGACAAACTCCACTTGAGGTTCTTCACTCTGGCACCAACTGGGTCTGCAGGGGTCCCCGGTAACTGTGCACAAGGCTTCAGCATCTTCACACGAAAGAATGTGTAAGAATTGCAAACGCGGGAAACTGTAAACAAGGCTCTACCCATGGTAGTCACCTGACGCTCAGCTGAAAACCCTCCAGTGCCAGCTCAGTTCACCTGCAGAGTATACGTTATCCCAACAAGACAGTGCCAGGTGTCTGTACAATAAACCAAATGAGCCAAGGCAAGCCTTCATACAATAACTAGGAAGGAAGAGCCATGGGTCTTGTTTGGGAAGTCGCTTAAGTTGGATGTGGGAAACCCTGAGTTTGATGCCCAGCATCATGTAAACCAGGTGTGGTGGTACACTTGGGAAAATGGAGGCTTGTGGGTCATGAACTCGAGGTCATCCTTCACTTTGTAAAAGGCCTGACTATGAAACCATGTTCTCTTCCCAGCCCCTCCCCTGGCACACAACAAGCTACCATACAAACCCAAGAACGTCCAGAGGGCTGGAGAGAGCTCAATCCACAAAATGCTTGCGGCACAAACGTGAGGACCTGCTGATCCCAAAGCCGTGTGAAAGAAGGAGCTGAGGCTATCTAGGTATACAGGGAGGAGGGCTTACAATCCCGGCATCGACTGGGCGGATCCTTGAGCCTCACTGGCTAGTAAGCCTAGACAAGTAAGAGCCCCAGGCTAGACACACACACACACAAATATCCTAATAGAAATGGAAGCATAGATAGATGCGTAGGTAGGTAGAAAGATAGATAGATAGATAGATAGATAGATAGATAGATAGATAGATAGATAGATAGATAGATAGATGGCTTTTTGCACTGGTTTTGGAGTTCTGTTGTATAAATTTTAAAAGTCACGAGGCCAATTTGCTTGTCTGCTCCAAGAAACATCACCTCTCCATTGCAAAGTTTCCCCGTCTTAAGTCATACTTACAATTATTTGACACTCCTCTTTTTAAGATGCAATGTATTTTTATTTTACTTTATTTTGAGATAGGATTTCCCTCTCACTGTGTAGCCCCCAGCTATCCTGGAACTCACAGAGAGCTGTCTGCCTCTGCCTCCACCTCCAGAGTACAGCAATTACAGGCAAGCACCACCATGCCTTGAAAAAAAATTACATCCAGCCGGGTGGTACGGTGTATGCCTTTAATCCCAGCACTCGGGAGGCAGAGGCGGGCAGATCTTTGTGAGTTCGAGGACAGCCTGGTCTACAAGAGCTAGTTCCAGGACAGGCTCAAAAGCGACAGAGAAACCCTGTCTCGAAAAACCAAAAAGAAAAAAATTATATCATAATTCCTTCCTTCATAATTCTGAACATTCTTTGTTTTATGACTGCTTTAAGACCCATGGCTAACTGTGTCATCTGATATACAGGAAATTATGACAAGAGAAATGCTGGCAGGAGGAGAGAAGCAGACTCCCACATAGACTACTGGTGGGCGCAATCACTCTAGGAAAGTCTGAGGGTTTCTTCTTAAATGTGCAGTTACCATGCAACCCAGCAGTTAACTGCCTAGCTGTGCTTTGCTTCTTTTGTTGTTCTAAGATATGGCTTCTCTGTTGGCTGTCCTTGAACTCAGGTACTAAAAGAACATACCACCAGTACCACCAGTGCCCAGCATATGGCAGCCAGACACTAAGGCCAGTGTGGCTTTCAGGGTGTTTACCACATGCTCGAGGGGAGGAGGCGAGCTGTCAGAACAAGGTGGCTCCCTATAGAGGCTCTGGGGACAGCGTGATGCCTCTCTCAAAAAGTTAGATCCAAGGCTGGTGAGGCCCTTGGGCGACCGTCACCTCTGGTCACCTCTGGTCACCTCTGCTAAAGAGGTCTTCTTGCAGCCTTGAGACCTCGGCTGCTCTCATCAACTGTCACGTGCTTCCAATTGCTACATTTCAGGGTAGCATTTTTTAGCTACTACAAGAGTGAAATGAATTATGAGACGTAGATAATATAAAGACTAGGAGCAACAATGGGGCTTCCTCTTTCCGTGATAGGCCTGAGGTGACCTGTGACAAAGGTTCAGTACTCTACTGAAAACGCTACAGGATCCGGCAAATCAAGAGGCTCAAAACTGATCGTTCTTTGTAAGAATCATGAAAATGCCCAGAGCATCATGGGTAGGCATATCCAAAAGGCACCAAGTAGGAAAGATGTTACTTGAAAGAAGCCATGGGTGTTGTTCCAGGGTACAATGGTGGCATTGGCAGGTGCGCCCCGGCCAAAGAGCAGGGCTGGACACACAGGGTCGGTGGCCAAAAAGCAGAACTGAATTTTTGTTGTGTATACTTAAAACTGCAGAGAACATGCTGAACTTAAGGGTTAGACACAGATTCTCTGGTCATTGAACATATCCAGGTGAACAAATGACTTAAGATACATTGTTGAACCAGAGCTCATGGCTAGATTAACCCAAGGTGAGCCCCACCCAGGAGCTGACTGATCCTCACTGAAAAGAAGTAAAATGCCTCTATGCCAGAAGAAGCAGCCGCAGAGAAAGAGACAGCAGAGAAGAGAGTGAAGGCAGAAAAACACGGATGGGGATAAACTGTGCAAAACAGATGCAAACAAAAGCTTAAAAATAATACAAGTAACAGAGTTCACAGAAGCCAGGTTAGGATTTTCCATTTTGTGAATGCTGTCTTTACCCTATTTATCCATCCTGCGTATGGGTAAAAAGATGGATAAATGTGTATGGAGGGAGGGAGGGAGGGAGGGAGGGAGGGAGGGAGGGAGGGAGAGGGAGGGAGGGAAGCAGACAGACAGACAGACCCACCCCTGTGGAACTGGCTCTCTCCTTCCACCCGTGGGTTCCAGGGCTGAACTCAGGCTGGCAGGCCTGGTGCACCCACCACTCTTACCTACGCAGCCATCTTACCGGCGCGTTTCAAACCGAGGCAGTTTCTAAAGCTGTTTTTCCCAAGTGGGAAAGAATTTTCAAAACCCTCTGAACCTAGGGGCATGTGAAAGATTCCTTTAGAGTGGACATGACCTGGCCCGTCAGTGACCTCTGGAATCCAGCGTGCCAGCTCAGCTCTGGCTGGAACACGGATGGAGATATGTGCGGGCAGAACAGCCCTCCCTGTGCCAGAGAGAATGTATTCTAATATGACCAAATAAAGACACAACCAGCAACATCCCACATGGGCAGCTCTGTCGTGCCAAAGCTTTTCAATCACTCTTCCAAATGGCCACATCTAAGCTGTGACAATTTACTTGGATCCAGTGGAAGAATTTCTAAATCATCTAAATATAATAAAGGACGTCATCAGAGAGCTGACACAGCACATACAGGCACAGAACAAAATTATGCCCATTAGAAAATCAGATCTTTTGAGTGTGGCCACTACCATAATATCACCCTAACTGATGTTAGGTCAAAGGTACATGGAGCCGGAGAAATAAAAATGGGCCTGAATTCTGTGCCTCTCACTCAGCACTGTCCAGCGTCTGGACAAACAGCCTATATAACCCTCTGGTGATCTTTTACTATAACAACCATCTTTTTTATTTTTGTCTAAATAACTGCAATCTGTGCGCTGTGGGATATATCACTTATTACTACATTTCAATTTTATGAGTGATGCCATCTTCTATGAAAATAGTAGTAATGTTTAACGAAGACCAGCTCAAGGCGGTGGTTCTGGCTCGCGACTGTAATTCTGTTATCCCCGGGGCCAAGGCAGAAGTGACAGCAAGTCTGAGGTCAGCATGGTCGGCTTAGCAAGACTCTGTCACAGACCAAACCTCAAAGAGGACTGGGGATGTGGGTTAGTGGGATCTAGGATAGATAACAGACCGAATGATGGTAAAAGGCCTTTAAAACACGCACTACTATACTGCTTTCCTAACCTCACTGTAAGCACTGATGACAAGCACAACAGGCATCCCGGTTACATGGAACAGAATCCCAAGCTGCCCCGGGCTCCACGGCACCATGTCTCCTTCATTCTGGAAGCCGCTCTGCTTGCTCCAACCCTCTCTTCTCTTCTGCGCCCACAGCGCGGTTTGCGCCACTGAGGGTTCTCTAAGCTTCACCCCCTGCACACACTGCATCTTCCTCACCTACCCTTTCCATTCTGAAACAGAGGTCCTGCTTTACGGATCAAGATTTGTGTGTGTGTGTGTGTGTGTGTGTGTGTGTGTGTGTATTTATGAAAAATACAGTATTTGGAGAAAGGTTTAACCGCTGTTTAAATCATTGCATAAATATAGTCAGGATTGGGAAGAGGCACTCTCTTTAAAAACAAGAAATTTAAAGATATAAAAATCAATCAATCTACCTACCATCCATTCGTCCATCCATCCATCCATCTATTTATCCAGGTGGGATCTTTCTATGCAGCCCTGGCTGTTCTGGAACTATGTAGACTAGATTGGCCTGCCTCCTAAGCCTGAAACGGAACATGCCAGCCACTACATCCAGCTATGTATAAATTTCAACAACCTGAAAATCTCAAACCATATAGTACATAATTTAATCATGGCTTTGTGTATGAGAACAACAGATTCAATGGCAAGTCAGACAGCAATATCCTGTATCTGGTATTCATCTTTCTGAGCAGTGGCAAGATACAAGGGTCACTCTCATCCACAATTACGGCACAACACAACTTGAGTCTTTCCAAGAGGCACCTCACCTCTTGTTGAATTCCTAAGAATGCCGTTAGAATTTGAATTCCAACATTCCAAACTTAAGTAATGTGTTAAAGGCTGAGCCCCATACAGTGATCAGAGTTGGGCTTTGGGAAAGGGTTGAGTGAGGTCTGTGACATTCGTTTGATAACAACTGGGAAGTGCAGAAACAAGGCAATGGGGCCACTGGGGGCATGTCCTTTAAGGGTATGTTGTCCTTGACTTCTTCCTGGTGCCAGGGAGCATCTAAATTCTATCAAGGCTTCCTATCTTAATGTTCTGCTTTACTTTGGGCCTAAAAGCAATACAATGGCTCGAACATAGTCCAAACCCTTTAAAACCACGAGCTGAGATAAATCCTTCATCCCCTAAACTGTTCTTGTGGATACTTTGCCAATGATGAAAAAACTGGCTGATGTGAATAACACACGAGCTATTTAATTATAAGGAAATGGAGAACTGGTTTCACTTCTTAAAATAACTACTTAATAATTTATCTCTGTGGGTAAGACACATCTGAGAATTAATGTAAAGAAAAGGGCTGGGGCCGGGCGGTGGTGGCGCACGCCTTTAATCCCAGCACTCGGGAGGCAGAGGCAGGCAGATCTCTGTGAGTTCGAGGCCAGCCTGGTCTACAAGAGCTAGTTCCAGGACAGGCTCTAAAAAAGCTGCAGAGAAACCCTGTCTCGAAAAAACCAAAAAGAAAGAAAGAAAGAAAGAAAGAAAGAAAGAAAGAAAGAAAGAAAGAAAGAAAGAAAGAAAGAAAGAAAGAAAAGGGCTGGGGCAAGAGATGGCAAATAACTGCTGGACAGAGAGGCACACTGTAACCCCAGCACTTGGCTGGTGCAAGCGGAGGAGCTACAAGAGATCTCCCAGGAGAGAGGAGGAAGGGGAAAGAGAGAGGCTAGTTGGTTATGTATAACCCCTCCCTATATGATCCTATCCAAACACAATATGCACACATCCTCATATATTCCATATTTCAGCATTTCCTATCTTAGATCTTATTTTCGCTACAAGCAAAATGAACATTAACATATGGCATGCTTACAACACTTTTCAAAGAAGTAAGTACGAGATGATGTATTGACACACATTTTTAGTCTTAGAAAAACAATACTGCAGGGACCCACAAAACCTGAGTCAATGTGTGAGGGCGGATGAGGTCCTGAAGTGTGTGGGCAAGGCCATGTGGAAGACTGACGCCTCAGACCCGTGGGAAGCTGGGCCATCTGGGTAAGCACCGACACAGCACACCGCCAAATCTTGGACACCGGTACTGAGTTTTCAAAAGCCACATAAAAACATCCACTTACATACCTACCCCACTTAGAGGAGACTGTGCCCCTTCGGCTTCATACTGCTTAGTCACGGGGCTTGCTGGAGCAGTGGGACTTCAGCCAAGAGTGAATCCCACACAGGGAGAGAATTAGGTCTTTCTTAGGAGAACCAATTTTGCAATTAATTTTTATGAGGTACTTCTGACTTATTTGGGAAACCATTCTATCTGGTCCTAATCTAGTGAAATCATGAACTTTCATATCATTTTCATTTACTCTCTTTACAGAGTATAATGAATAAAAGAAAATATTCTTCTGGAAAAAGCTCCCCTAAATTTCTGAGACGCTAAAGGTCTGTGCGTGGGGGGAGCTGCTTTATTATGTTATTTATTACTAAATGTACTGTAATAAGAGAATAATTCTTCTGAGACACTTCCTAAATTTCTAAGAAACTGGTTGTGTGGTTTGTTTTCTGGGGTTTTTTGTTCTTGTTGTTTGTTTTGTTCCAGAAAGAATTTGAGAAGCAGATGCACTAGCCAACAGGCAGCTGAGTAAGCCATTTATTCAAACTCGAGCAGGACTAGTGTCACACAGAATTTTGTCAACTGAAATTAGACTCTGATTGGGTAGACCTAATGGGGCATAGGCAAGAATCAGCAGGATGTTGGGTCCTGGTGGTGCAGCCTTCAATCAATCCCAGCACTTGGGAGGCAGAGGCAGGTGATCTCTGTGAGTTCAAGGCCAGCCTGGTGTACAGAGTGAATCCCAGGACAGCTAGAACTGTTACACAGAGAAACCCTGTCTCGGAAAAACCAAAAACCAACCCCGCTCCCCCAAAACATTCATTAAGTAGTCTCAAATATTAATGTACATGAGCTATTGAGAATAAAGATCCCCAGGACTGGTGAGATGGCTTAGTGGCTGCTCTTGCAGATGACCTGGGTTCAATCCCCAGCACGCCCATGGCGGTTCAGTCTGTAACTATAGTTCCAGGGGACCCAGCACCGCTCTACGGGCAAAACAAACACCAATGCCCAAACAAATACGTAGGTAATTAAAAACCAAAGAACTGTAATACCAGGCCTCAGGAATGTCGCCAGGAATCACTGTTTAATTAAGGGTATTGATGACACCAACACCAGCGATCTATAAAACATACACTAAGAGAGAGTCAGAAGGACATGGTTGGGGACTGGAGAGATGCCTGCGTGGGAAAAGGAAGTCCGCACAAGCATGAGGACATGAGCAACACCCCCAGCATCCACCTGGGGGAAGGAGAGCCCTGCAAACTGGCTTCTGACCTCCACTCCCGGCATGCAAGCCCACATGCAAAATAGATCATTGTAAGACATTTAAGCCTGGGTGTGGCTGCTCCACCTGTGAGCCCAAGTCTGTTAGGGGAGAGACAGGGATCCCTGGGACTTGCTGGCCACCATCCCTAGCTTCCTATCTGGTGAGAGACCCTAACTTAAGAGAAACAGGAGTGATCGAACAGGACATCCCACATCCTCTCTTGGCCTCTGCACAGACATGCACTGGTGAGTACACATGCAAAGACAGGAATTTACTTTTTTTTAATTGACAAAAATGATTAGGGGTCAGTATTTCTTCCCTGGGAACTGGAACTGCTAGGAACAGGGAAGCACTGATACCTGTCGGAGCTCACAGTCTGCTCTAAAGACCGGAGACGGGTGTTTCGGGAAGGAAAGTTCTGGGGAAGACGCTGAAGTTTTGACTAGTAAACAGTAATGGCTAAATATGAAAAGGCTATTTTTTAGACAGGGATTATACACACAAATGTTTCATAAAATACAAAATACCAACAGCCAACTTCCTAAAAAATCTCTGACGTATAAGATGCTTTTTACAGTAAAGATGGCTGTCCTGTATAAGCCCTTCTGTAACAACACAAGTAACTAGGGAGTTGGTTAGAATTAAAGGCATAAGGATCATTAATAATTTCCCACCTAGGCATCCTTATAGAAGTCAAAAATGACAGCAGAAGAAACGAGAGGGTGTCTGTCTCTACATGTTGTTTGTAAGAACAGGATCTCATTATGTAGCTCTGGCTAGCCTAGAACTCACTGTGTAGACCAAGCTGGCCTGAAAGCCAGAGATCATCCACCTGCCTTGGCCACCGTGTGCTGGGGATCAATGGTGTGGCCACCACAACCAGTTCTCACACAGAGACCTAAACAGAGCTGCAATGATCAAGTCTATCTTGTCTAGATAAAATGCCAGGGAAGACTACCCAACTCCTACCCGAGGTTCTCTCCTGTTCCTCTCCCATTACAGCTAGCATATTTTGTTCATTACAAGTCGGATGTCTTCTCTGTAAGTGATAACACCTGGTACGACCATCTCTGTGTAAACATGAGGGGTTCATTCCTCCTAGTTGTCCAGTCTGGATTTTATAGACACTAGTTCCTGGTCACTTCTGAGGACTCTAAGGGACACCCATATTATCTTCATGCTAGCCAAGCACTAATGATGTCAGATGCACGGGTCATGGCCTAACTCAGCACAATCTCACACATGCTGGGCTCTCACGGGTAGGAAGGTAGCCCTGTCGAGGCCATCTCATGGGAAGAAGATGGGGATGTGGAGGAAAAGCACTTCACGGGGAATTGCATGTATGCTCCACTGCTAATGCCTCTGACTACTGCTTCACTGAAAACTGTCATTTGCCAATATGACATCTTACTCAGCATACTGGCTATAATATTGGGATGGGCATACAAACAGAAAAGAAACACAAAAACCCATAAGTAGTTAGAACCAGACTAAGGTCAGTTCTTAGAAAAATGCTCTCACTGACTCCTCTGGTTCTTAAAAAGACGACACAGACTTGAACAATTATTAATTTGATTTTAAAACACAGACGGGCTAAATGCCTCCCTATATAAAACCTGCCTTTCAGGCCTGAGCAAATGTCCCCAGCCTCTCACTTGTTCCCATTCTTCACATAGTATCCATCACCGGCAGACAGTTTCCTGCTGGGAAACATCAGAAGATGGCAGTTCCCCGCCCCCCTAAAAAGACTCTGAACCCACTCACACTTCCAGAGTCGGAAATAATGGGAGGCATTTCCCAAGAGGAAACTGGGGGAAGGGAGGAGATACTGATCTATGTACCAAAATCTCAACGCAATTCCTGGGCAAAACACTCTGGCTTTGCTTGACAGACAACCTTCACATGACCTATATCAAACAAGCACCCACTCCACACTGAAAGACAGTTCAGGCCTACCTAATCAGCAACAGTCCTGGCATACAGACTCTGTCAGCAGCTGAAGAATTCCTGATATGCATAATTCTATACATGAGTCTCACTATAAAAAGGAGCAAGCAACGGCAGAACATAACCCAGAGTTGAGCTTAGGGGAGAATGAAAACACATCTTTCTAGCTAAGGGCACAGAAACGGCAGGTGGGCTCCAAAGACACAGGTCTGAACTGTGAAAACCAGCTTATGGGAGGACAAGGAAGGATGAAAACAAACAACACCAGGTAGGCAGTGCTCACTTGGAACCCCAGCACTGGGGAGCTGATGCAAGGGGGTTCATCAGGAAAATGGGACCAACCTGGGCTAGGCAGCCAAGGCTACAGTGAGACCCAGTCTTTAAAACCAAACAGGTTAGACAGACCACTCAGTCCTCAAGAGCACCTGTTGCTCTTATAGAGGAGCAAGATTTGGTTCCAGGTACCCATGTAGTTTCCAGTTCCAGGGCATGTGATGGCCTACTTTGGCCACCATGGGCACCAGGTACACACATTTTGCATACACATGCATGCAGGCAAAAAACATTCATAGATATAAATCTTTTTTGAAAAGAAAGACAGACAGCAAGTAGGGACAGGGGTGGGGGACAGTGTTCTGCTCCGCTGTGGCATCTAGGGTCTGCTCGAAATCCTCGTTTGTTTTGGCATGAGAATAATTACTCTGCCTCTGGGGTTGTATGTTTTCCAGCTTCGTTTTCATTTAATGTATGTGAATGTTTCGTCTGCACCACGTGCATGTGGAAGCATGAAGGCATCAGATACCCTGGAATTGGAGTTTCAGGCAACTGAAAGATGCCATGTGGGTGCGGGGACTCAAAGAGTCAGCGCTCTTAACCACTGAGCCAACTCTCCAGCCCCCTCCCATCCATGTATTTTAAGTATTAAGACAGGCTTTAAGCAAATGGGAAACAAAATAAAAATTATAAAGTATCTGCTCTGCTGTCTTTCAATCGTGCAGCTCTGGAAAGGCATGAGTCTCCCTATCTCACACCTCCGGCCAGAGGCCACCGCCGAAGCTGCCATTTGCTTTAAACTCAGGAACACCCAGGCACAACACAGAAGTGCAAATGTGTGCTCACACCCCCAGGACTTCCCCCCCCCCACACACACACACACACACCGAGCTCACTTTCCCATCTTCTCCTCAAAGTCAAGTTCCGGGTAGGGGAGTAGAGGCAAACACATCAGGTTAAAACAAGCTGAAACTAAGTCTACCCGACAGAAAACAGCACACCCAGAGTCCACCCAAGCCCACTTCATGTTGGTTTAAATAGCCAGCACGCAAAAGATTACATATTTTGCCTTTAGAAGAAGACGTTTCCTTTTTTGAGACAAGAGATCCCGAACTGGCCTTGAACTCCCCATGTAGCTGGAAAAGAATGACCTTCTGACCCCTACTTCAACCTGGGACTCTAGACCAGAGCCAACATGCCTGGTTTTAAGTAGCAGGGATCTAAAGGAAGGTTTAACGCATGCTAGGGAGTCACTCTACCAACTGCGATACATCCCTTAAATGGTAAACTTTCAAAGACTAAATCCCAGCACCCGAGAGGCAGAGACAGGCAGAGCTCTTGGAGCCTGGTCTACAAAGTGAGTTCCAGGCCAGTCAAAGCTAAACAGTGAGACCCTGTCACCTTGCTCCTGGGTTTTAAAGTAGCTAAGTATAGCAATGTAAATTTACATAGTTTTGCGAAGTAAAACTTTAAAATCCATTTTCCCACCCCTGCTTTGGAGAAGAAAGGTTCTTGGGAGAAGGAAACCATGTGTTACTTTATTTTGATGTGGCAACCTGTCTCCCATCCGCGTCCTCGGTAATAGCTCTCCTTGTTTAAAAGAGAGATAAACTGTCCCTTTAGAAAGGGTTGGAGCCCTGTCTCTAAACAGGACATCCTAGTTGGCTGAAAGTGTCACTAAAAGTAAATTGTAATTTTTCATCTTTTTCTGCTGAAACCAAATCCTACTCATAAAACTGGAGAATCTGGTCCCGAGGGATTCTTTCTCTAACAATGGAAAAGTACTGGGAGACGGATGCCTTCAGAGACGGGGCAGAAAGCTCCAGACCCGCCTCAAGTGTCAACTGAACAATGAATCGCTGAGTGTTAGTGTCCCCCAGCAGGAGAGGTGGGGACAGCCTGTCTGAGTCTCCAGGTGAGACAGGTTGTGGGAAGACAGAGGGAAGTCACACCGGTGAGGAGGGACATCACTGAAACTGCCTTCGGGATAGCAGGGTACAGGGCTGAGGTAGAAAAGGAAGATCATGTATGACAATCTCAAAGAATAAAACCTTTACATATAAGGAAGACATATTAGAGTTCATTTAAAGACTAAAGAGTGGGAGCCTTGTCAGTTTGGATGCTCACCTTCCTGGACCTGGGGGGAGTTGGAAGGACCTTGGACTCAACATAGTGTAGGGAACCCTGACTTCTCTTTGACCTGGAGAGGGAGGGAGTGGGGGTGTGGGTGGAGGGGAGGGGAGGGAAGTGAGAGGAGAGGAGATGGAAATTTTTAATAAAAAAGTAAAAAAAAAAAAAAAAAAAAAAAAACTATAAAGTTGCCGAGAGGTGGTGGCACATGCCTATGATTCCATCGCTAGGGAAGCAGATCTTTCCAAGGCCAGCCTGCTCTACAGAGTGAGTTCCACGACAGCCAGGGTTACACAGAGAAACCCTGTCTCAAAAAATAAACAAAAAGGAAGATCTATAGAGTTTATTTTCTGTTTTCCACTCTCTGCTCTTCTTTCATCTCAGTTAGACAATCCACAATGGAGAACGGTGTCAGCAAATGAAAATCCCAGTCAAACTAGTCGTGCTCCTGACTGCTGCACACACCGGCGGGCGCTACCTGTCATTTCTCAGCATTCTGGCTACAACGTATAATGAACCAATCCTTACATTTCTAAGCTTGAGTTCTAGGCAGGCAAGCGAGCCAGAACGACCATCTGAGAAACTGAAGCTTTCCTATGGTTAGAACTAAAGTTGGTTCTCATGAACGTAATAGAGATCAAATAAACATTCGACCAAGCACTTTGCTGCACACACTCTTTATTTCATCCTAGCCCCAAGTAGGTAGGCAAATGTGTGTTTCTGCTCTTGTTTTACAGGTAAAAAACCACCAGAAAGAAAAAGCCAAGCGAGGCACCTTGGACAAGATCTGGCTGGCTGCAGAGGCTGATACCCTCACTCCTTCTGGTGCCCCTCGCACTCTGGACCCTTCTCTACATCCCTCTGAAGCGTCACACGCCACCTTCTTTTTCTCTGTGTCTATTTCCATCTGCGGAGTCTAGCACTACATAGGACAGTCACCTCCTGGACTTTAGAGGCAGCAACCTATGCAAGAGGGGAAGAGACCAGACTGGGAGCTGGTTTTAACAGTGGTCCTGCTACGAGTGTCGGCACACACTGTTGATTCCAGCATTTGGAAGGCAAGTGGGTCTCTGTGGGTGAGCCAGCCTGGTCTACACAGCATGCTCTAGGACAGCCACGGCTTCAGAGAGACCCCATTCAAAACAAGAAACATTGAAGTGGGAAATGCTGGCCCTCCAGCCAACGGTAGGAAGGCCACAGGTGTCAATCACAAAGACTACATCACCTTGAGGTCAAGCATGATGGAAACTTCATGCATGCTACATGTTACAGGAAAAAGTACCAGACACAGGGGTTACTTTTCTAATATTTGCCCAACATCCACTAAGTTAAATTCTAGCATTTTAACTAATGGGAATATGCTAATGTTGTCTAGAAGTAAACACGGCTTAATTTCTGCAGGGGCCTTGCAGTTGTCAGGCACCTTACTAACTTCTGATCACTGAGAAGCATGCATCCTCACAGGAAAGGTGGGGAATTAATAATAGAGAATGGCCCACCTATACACTGCTGACAAGAAAGCAAATGCACCAAGAGTCTTTAGAATGCTCCTGTTTATATGAGAAGTGTTTATAATCCATCATCCAAAAAAAGAAAAAAAAGGAAAAAGAAAGAAAATGAAGTATGTGACAGTTAGTACTGACATTAGTACTGTTTGGAAATCCCCCGTAAGTACCACGCAGCATTTTCTAAAAAAAGAAAAAAGACGGGAAAAAAAATAACCTGAGGGCTGAGGATGAGACTCGGTTAATTCAGTGATAGTCAAGTATGCAGAAAAGCCTGGGTTCTATTCCCACCACTGTATATACTGGGCAAGGCGGCCTAGGGCTGCATCCCAGCGCCAGTCTGAGGCAAACCTGGAGACCCTATCTGAGTCCAGCAGTCGCTGTTGGGACCTGGAGCGCAAGCTGTTCCCTATACCAACACGATTAAGTAGGTAGTGTGTGAAGCTGGGTTTTCTGCCTGTGTGTTCCTCTTGCTATATTGGGGCAGAGCCGAAGCTCAAACCCAGGTGGTTCTTATGAGTGCCGGGCACGCATTCTCGACCACTGACCGAGCTGCATCCCCAGACCATCTGATCTTAAAAGCAACTATATATCCTTACAAAGTCTTTCCTGCCTTAAGATTAGGAGATGTTTCCTCCACGAAGATGTTTTCTAGGGAGGCTTATAGTCCCAATGGCTACATAATAGCCATCCTCCCCCCACTTTGATGAGTAACCACAACTCAAACATCTCATACACTTCGGTCTCAACTGCCCGTTTTCCTACAATGTTTATTCTTCTAATCTCACAAACAAAGGAATTTCAGCTGGGCACATAATTCTAAGCTTCCACGCTAATGAGACGGTACTGCTGTTCTGGCCTATGTGGGGGCAGAAGAGATTATCTGTAACATTTAGGCTAGGCTTTGAAAGCGAGTGTGTCGCTCCGCTCCTCTTTCCTGCGGTGTACACCAGGACCGTGGCAACCGAGGAGCATAAGAGGGCAACAGCCTGCTGAAGGCAGCAGAGCAGCGAAACAGGAGATCATCAGGCATGCGTGGGGGCTCACACCTGCAATCCCAGCATTGGAGAGGTGGAGGCAGAGGACCAGGATTGGAGAACACAAACACCGACTGCTTATACATCAAGTGTGAGGAGAGCCTGTGCTACACAACACACTACTAAAAACAAAAACCAAGAGCCCTGTGCAGTGGTTCAGTGGGTAATATATCCCACTTGCAAGCATGAGGACCTAAGTCTGGATCCCCCAAGCACCCATACACAAGCCTAGCGGGGTGGTAGCACCTGCAACCCTAACCCTGGGGAGTGGTTTAGAACCCACATTATTTTATTTTCTGCTGCTGTGCCCAAGTTCATACACACGTGTGTATGCCCGCCAGGTTTGGACACTGTAACTGTCACCTCAACATTTAACTCACTGCGTGTGATACATGAAAATTCATCAACTTGTATTCAACCTTAAAAGACTGGGCTGGCAAGATGGCTCAGTGGGTTAAGGTGCTTGCTGTCAAGCGTCACCACCTGAGTGTAACCCCCCGTGACCCACACGATAGAGAGAGAACCGACCTCTGACCTCCACATACAAGTCCTTCCAGTTCTCGATCCAGTTTCCATTTCTATGGAGAAGCTATGTAGCTCTTGCTGGATTACAGGATCATCATGTCTGGTTTCTCTGAGGAACTGTCATAATTTTCTCATCCCAGCCTGCATTATTTTGCATTCCCATTAGCAGTACGCAAGGGTTGCTGGGGTTTTTTATTCCTATTCCAACACTTCTTAAAAAATAAAAAAATAAATAAAATTAGCCATATTGCTGGTGTTTGGCCATCATCATGAGCAACTGGGGGTGCACAAATGTGAGGTGTGAGCAGCTGACAAGAGAGTCTACATTTTCCCAGTCACTCCCTACAGAGCGGTAGGCATCGCTCTCCAGCTCTATTTACAGTGGTGCTGAGCGCCGCCGGGCGCACTCTTCGTTCTCAGCAGGGCGCCTTGAGGATTTTCAGCCTAGGTTTAAAAAACAAAACACTATAGCCACGAAAAGGGTGGACGGATCCCAAACTTGGCAGAACTGTTAGAAAAAAAGCTACTTTCAGGAAAACAGACTGGAGAAGGCATTCCTCATGTCACCGGAGTTTACACAGAACAGGTGGAGAAGCAGCGAGCCGTTCCTTGCCCATTAATGGAAATGCTCCAGAGACTACAGTCAAGAAGACAGATAAGGTGTTGTCTTCACAGATTCACCCGGCCCCCTTGCTCCCTTTCTTTGCTACATTTTCTTCCTCTTGACTCAGAGAGATAAAACCTCCAGAAAATTAAGATGAAAAAAAATTGTTTTGAACAATTTGTGCCATCAGCATGTCTTGCTCATGACGTCAGTCTCTTGATAACTAGAAGTAATTTTATAATCTGGTTCCTCTTGACAACATACTTTTGGAGAATCGGGAAGAACTGGAGAAAAGCAAGGGAAACAATCACCTCACTATATACAATGGCTAACAATGTTAAACGATGTGTTCTGGGGCTTCGTGCACCACGCTCTCTCTGGTTATGCAGGAGACAGGAAGCTACAAGAAGCATCTAGACCTTGCTACGGAGACCCAAAGAGAGAGAGAATAATACTTTCCGCCGTTGACCCTCGCTTTGTAGCACATTCATTTCCTCCCCTAACTCTCCCTCTTCCGTGGCGTCTCCCCGGTGTGAGTCTGCTTCTGTAAACCTTCAAGTCCTGCAGCCTTTCCCATTACCTCCCCACCCCCAGCCGGGCTGGAAGGCTTTCCTGTTTGGTCACTGCGGTCTGCTCCCAAGCTGTAGCTTCTCTTTGTCTGGCCCTTGGCTGCGGGGTGGGAGTGGGGGTGTCTGGCCCTGCACGACCGGAAGCGGAAGCCTGGGGCAGCGGTTATACTTCCGGCCACAGTCTTAAGGGCTGCCATTGCTGCGAGTCCGACCAGCACCTCTGGCCGACCACGTGAAGCTAAAGCCCTGCACCAGGTCTAGCTTCCTTCCGCGGTTAGGTAGAGGGGCCACAGGCGCCTGTGGCTGTGGCTACAGGAGAAGGCCAGGCACAGCCTTCATGGTCAGGTCTCCGTCACTCCACTGACCAGTGCTCATATTTCTGGATGAAGGGTCCTTAAAATTGCTTGCGCAAGTTTCTCCGACCAAGTTACTTACAAACCTGAGGTGATGACATTTGGGCCTGCTCCTGCTTTTTTTACCCCTTGGAATAGTAAACACCATCAACTTCCTGGTTCCACTTAGTGTATTTCCCTTGACTACACAGGAAGGATATAAGAGAAAAAAAATGTGCGTATACTTTGTATCTGATAAGGGTTATAGGAGGGACCATCCTAAAATTTGGAAAGAAAAGAAGATAAGCAGTTGGCTCGTACCTTTACTGGCTGTATTATTTTTAGAAACATGTTCATTTTCTGTTCTTTTTACCAAAAGCCAAGAGAGAATGTCAGGAAGAAAAGGAAAGACAGGAATGAATAACAATAAACAGCTAAAATTATACTCTAAGACAAAACTGCATAACACATAAATCAATTCCTATGTTTAAAAAACAGTTCTTAAAAAAATGACTGAAACAGAGTCATCTGAAGTAAGCTTGTTTTTCCAAATGTCAGCCTGATAAAATCTATTTTAATGTTTTGACCTATAATCTGGACAACTCCAGGTCAAACTGCCACACATATCATGACAAGGGAGTACAGACATTTAAAGGCTCATTACTTATTCAGTTACATTTACGAAGCGCCATGGACAAGAACCTCTGTTGGTACAAAAGCCCACTCTATGAATTCAACATGGTGACTTACAAAAAGAAAGCATGCGAAAGTTGTAGCTGTGTGGAAAGCTCTCGTGGCATCAACGAGCTGCGGCCCATTGCAAACCCCTGGCCTCAGACAAAGCACTGAGCCAGAAGGGTATGACAGAGAGTGCAAATGTAGACCTAAGGGACCAGGATAGTGCCAACTCGCCCTACGCAAGAGAGAGATTATGCTCAGAGCAAACACATTCCATCTAAGGCTGTCAGAGAAAAGCTGGAGCCCCAATATCGAAAGAGTAATGAGGGCAATAAAGGAACTGGAAAGTATTGTTGGGGAACCAGTGAGGTGACAAGACACAGGCACACACACACACACACACACACACACACACGCACGCACGCACGCACGCACGCACGCACGCACGCACGCACAGAAGGAAATGGCGGTAGCTTCGCAGCTCCCAAGACCAGGTGGATGGGTGTCTCCTCTGGAAGCCCAGCCTTCAGCAAGTGCTTCAAGACTCTTTTTATTTTCTGCCATTTATCCTAGCAGAGATTATAAATTCCCCCTCCTAAACCGAGAGAATATTTAGTTTAACTTGGTATTTCCATGGATTTCTGCAAACTGGTCAACAAAAGAAAAAGGAAAAACAAGAACAAAAGGCCTAAGAGAATTAAACAGCATATTCGCACATCATGATAAGCTAATTAGAATTTTCAGAAATACAGCACAATTGCCCGTCGGTGGTGGCCTTTAATCCCAGCACTTGGGAGGCGGAGGTAGGCAGATCTCTGATCTCTAAGTTTGAGGCCAACCTGGTCTACAGAGCAAGTTCCAGGACAGTCAAGGCTACACTGAGAAACCCTCAAAACAAAGAAACGAAAAAAATATAGAATTACTTTCGCTACTGGTAGGAACGTGGGATGACAAACTCCCTCCTACCCTCACATACAGTCTTCGGTGTGTGTGCCGTATGTCCTAGGCGTTATGGAAATGACAAAGATCCCACTCGTAGGCTTAACACCACAGAATTTAGAGTATGCTGCTTTCTCAGAGACCTTTTTACAAGCTAGGAAGGTAAACTGACTCAGGGCTTTAAAGAGTGTTGTCATTGTTCCCCCCTACAGACTGCGTCATTTTAAACACAGTCAAAGTGTGAGTTTAATTGCTTAAACGCCATAGCCCTAGTTTGGCCCTGCAATTAATGACTTAATCATTTTATTCTAGAGATAACTTAGTTATCACTTAGAACACATATATGCAATAAAGACAGAACCTGGAATTCAAGCCATGTGCTTAGTATGTCAGAAGTTCATAGATTCCTACCATATACAGACAACTAATTAGATCCTGTGCATAATGTGTGTACAATACCTATATACAAAGATATAAATATATGATCATCCCAATGATCCTGGCATTATAACTGTCCCCATTTAACAGCTAAAGATAAATGAGGTTCTGTGTTCCAAAGCCAGTCCTTCAAAGTATGGGTTTAAGCCTAGGCTGTGCAGCTCCAAACCCTTTGTTCTCTTTACTAGGCTGGGCCACTTTAAGCAGCATCTCAGCTCTTCAAAACTGCTCTGGGTCTCAAGGACCACATTTCCCACATGTTTGAAAAGGCACAGGAGGGAAAGCACGCTTCACTGCTAAGAGCCAAGGGCTTCGGGCCCTTGACCTACTGGTTCAAACAATCCTAGAACAAAGAGCTATTCTTAGACATGTATCAGCAAATCTCGGTAAGTCTTTTGGAATTAGTTTTTCATAAATTATTACCCTTAAAAGTCACAGGACAATGTTCAGGTGGATAATTTATAAATTACCCCAAATGTTGTGTAAAAACTCTAGAATGAGAAAATGCATCCAGAAGAAAGGGAATATTTTTTAGCTCAAAATAGAAAAATCTCTATTTTGCTTCCTTTGGGGTTATTTATTTGTTCCAGAATTAAGTGGCCATTGGAAGATAAATTTTTTCAACATTCTGTTAAGTCATCTTAAATTAGGCCCCGGAAAGAAATGGAATCTCTTTTAGTAATGACTTGTTTGAAAGTTCATGCTTGGGTCAGCCAAGTTTTAACGGTAAAATTATATTGCTTGTGTTGTTCGTCAAGTGGGGAGGGGGAGCCGTTGGCTATTTGACTCAACTGCAGGATGGCTTATCTGGCTGTTATACTTGAAAGGGGTCTATTCTTAGGCAAAAGACATCATCATTTGAGAAAAGGCTTGCCCGGCGTTTTTTATTGGACAATCCGTGTAGAAGACTCAAGAGCACGTCAGTTCTCCAAGAAAGGGATGTTTCCAGAGTCAATCAAATATCCAAATCAAAAGATTTTTCTTTTGTTATCTTATGCTGCAAATGAGGCGGCCAACTGTGTAGTGCTGTGTGTGTGTGTGTGTGTGTGTGTGTGCGCGCGCGCGCGCGCATGCGTGCATGTGTATGTGTGTGCGTGCATGTGCGTGTGTGCGTGTGTTTGCCTCTGAGACGGTCTTGCTGTCCTGTAACTCTCAATCCTCCTGGCCCAGGTTCCCAAAGGCAAGGATTTCAGGTGTATTCCACTAGCTGCTTCTAATGCAGCCACCTCTGGGACCATCACTGTAAGGAGAAGGCAACACTCCAGGAAGCACAAACATTAAGCAGTATCCCATGGCTCCATCCCTAAGGCACTACAGGTTCTTCTGTGACCCTATTTATTTAGTCAACAGAGGACAGGGTTAGAGTTAGAAAAACATAACCCCCCCCCCAAAAAAAAAGAGGACCAGCTTTTCTGCAGTTTGCTATCTAACAGAAAAGTTACAAGCATCTCATCGCAAAATGAGGTGAAAAGTTACATTTTGGGCTGTACTCAGTTTACTGAAACTACAGAATTACTGCAACTAAAATCCAACCACTGGAAGCAGAGCCTTGGCATCTGAGTTGCCCCCCCCCCCTTCCCAGGTGAAAACCCTCTGCCAAGCAGTAAAACCAAGGACCACCTGCTTTTTTTCTCCACCTGAACACACTGTGCAGCCACACCCCCCACTCTGAAGCCGCTAGTAAAATAAAGGCGCGAGTAAAATAAAGGCGAGTTCCCAGCAAGTTCCCAGGCAGCGCTTCGCTCCTCGGCTCTCACTCACAGTCAGGGACTGAGTGAAGCTGAGAAGTAAATCCCCCCAAAGCACTGTCATCTAGGCTTAACATGCACAGACGCACGCACCGACCGATGACTTCTACAACAGAATGCATACTGTCTATGGATCAAGGAAGAAAACAGCCTTGTCTAATTTTTGGCGGTTTGCGTAGTGTTCCGGCTCATGGGATACAGTCGGCAGTTTGCGTAGTGTTCCAGCTCATGAGATACAGTGTTTGGGAAGAAGGTGAATTATAAGATATTTAAAAATGAAGCGCACAGCTCTTCCATCAAGTCAGCAACCATGTTGGCCTGCAGGACAACCTACTAAATAAACAAGGTGCTGGTAAGCCTGCCTGTCGCTGAGAGGGTTAAACAGAAGACCACTCCGTCTTTCCAGTTAATAACTGAGACGGCCACCAGGGGCGCTGTTGCGCACACAGCACTCGGGAGCCCCGTTACTGCGGTTTTTGTTCTTTGACACACTTCATGCAGTGCCTTAGGAAAGGGGTCAAAGTTACTGAGTAACTCAGCAAAGGCTGGCTGCTTTGGATCTGAAAACTGCTCCCAAATACACTTCCCTGGCATGCACCATTAAAACCCTGCATTCAGTGCAACCATGCCTTCCCTGCATTACAGAAAAGCATCGAAGCATGCGACTACACGTGTCCACAGGCAGGACAGTCTACAGGACAATTCTCTCCTGTGCTGCTAACTTACGTCATTTCAGATTTTTTTTTTGATTTGTCAACCTTATGTGTACAACTATAATCCAAAGTATGTTTAATTTTTTTTCTCCAGCACAGAGCATCACATCCGGCCGTGGTATGTGCTGAGGTGCCCTGATTAAGCTACAACCCTCCCCTTTTCCTTGAGATGGACATCTCACTATGTTACCCCAGGGCTAATGTTAACCTCTGGGGCTCAGTCACCCCAGACTTCGGTTTGTACAGCCACCGATGACAGGCATGGGCTCAGATTCTCTTCCTAAGTTAAAGTTACAGCAGCTTGGGTATTAGTTATTAAATTACTCTTATTTAATTTCTTCTCTCCCTCCTCCACATTAGACCTAGCACTAACCTCACAAACAGGCAGACATTTTGAAAACAAAGGACAATGGCCAACGTGCGTGTCATTGTGAGCATGGAATCCAGAGCCAACAGTGCCGTGTAGGCTGAGCCACTTAACATACACAATCACCATACTCTGAAGCACAGAAGGAAGCAGCCAACTGCCAGGGACATTTCAGACCGGCCCTAATGGGGTGAATTTTGATATAAAACGACTGCTTTTATATTCTATTGCAAAAACTTTGGGCTGTGTGTTTAATCAACCCCTGGATTCTGACACTGTCGTTATCTGAATTGTCCCATTTATTTGGGGGGAGGGGCTACCTTTCAGGAGGCCAGGGTTCCACAATCAGAAGGAAATGCTACAAGAGACAGCTTCCTAGACACAAGCTATGTATCTGAGTTTAGGGTCTCCTAAGAAGAATGAGAACAGAGGTCCCATTCCCCACTCCACCCTCCCTTTTCAAGCCCTCTGCCATCCATGTGGCCACCATGTCATTACTGACACAGCCTATCACTCTAGCTTCAGGGGCCTCTGCTTCTTTATCTGTAAAGGGAAATGAAGCTATTGAATTTTTTTTTCAGTTCTAAGATACGATTATGACTTTCACAGAGTGTTTGTGGCTTCCAGACAAAGACATTATGGAAAGCTACACACTCGGTGGTTTTGTAAAAATCGTTGCTTTAAAAGAGGGAACAAATGTCCCTAAATGTTACAAATTAAGGCTACAGAAGGTGACCGCCCTGTCCTGTCTCCTTCAAAGCTTTCTGGGGCTACTGAGGAGAAAGAAACGTTGGGTTCAACAAGAGTTAAATCATCGTGTACAGAGACTTTCCTGCCCCACCTCTCTAGTCCAACACAGTATGAGTCAAGATGGAGAACCCTCAGCTCTTTCTCCAGCACCACGTCGGCCTGCACGCCACCATGTCCCACCACGACAATGGACTAAACCTCTGAACCCTCAATTAAATGCTTTCCTTTATAAGAGTTGCTGTGGTCACGGCCACAGAAACCCCAAGTAAGACAAAGCCCTATAAAAATACGCACTTCTTAGCCAGGCACGAGGGCACACGCCTGTAAATCTCAGATACACAGGAGGCGGACACAAGGGGATGGAGGTCTAGAGCCAGCCTGGCAACTTAGCTAGTCACTGTCTCAAAATACAAAATGTAGATTCTATACACTTTCCCGGCAACCTTCAGCACTTCAAGAGGCCGTTACTGTGATCTGAACTTGGGAAACGCAGAATCAACTCGGTTTCTAAAAGCCTTAGAGCATTTTCTCCAATCCTGCCATTCTTCCCAAGTCTCTCGTGTACTCACCAGCAACGCTGCTCAGTATCACTAAGAATAGGGATGGTCTAGCGCATGCTCTCCTACGGCAGACTCAGGGGTCTGCATGCACTGACCCCCAATTTCCCCAGCCCCTACAAGACAAAGAAGCAGAGGCACAAAACAAAAGACTCATTGCTCCGAAGTCATCAAGTCAGAATCTGAATCCTGGCCTTCTACCCCCACAGCCCACTTGTTTAAAATCCGGCTGGCAAACCCTCCTTGCACCTGACTCTGGGCTGCGTGATCAAAGACGCTGAAGACAAATATGTGGTTTACAGGCAGCGGCGTCTGCCAAACATATAAAAATAATTACAGCGTGATATGTGGGCTCCAACAAAAGGCCTTCCAAGCTCACTATGGAAACGGGGAGGCTGCCCAAGTTCAGGAAGGCCCCACTCTGACTTAGGTACTGAAAGATGAGCAAGCATTTCTGGGGTGAAGGAAAGGATGTGCCAGGTGCACAGGGGTGAATGAGCTCAGGGAATTTGGTGGGGGGAGCATGGCACACCTGAGCACACCAACTGGACTCCTCTCCTATAGATTCCTATTTGGCTACTGGTGCCCAGAAATGCAGGGTCTGCCCCCTGAGGTGATGAACGTCCGAGTCTGTGTATTTCATCCCTACAGATGTTCACTTCAGGCAGACTTTAAAATGCAAAATAGTTCTCTGTGAGCAAAAACTGTTAAGTATAGATGGTCCCAGCTTTAGGCTGACACAACTTTGTTTTTGTTATATGATGTGAAAGCCACACATCTGTGTGCATCTAATGCCTATTTTCAGACTCAAACTATACGCGTTTTTCATTTTCTTTTTTAAAAGGGGGCTTATTTTCAACTATGTGTAAGTCTGTATACCGAAGTGTGGGTTTGTGTGGGACAGTACAGGGCGCAGGGGGCCCAGAAGAGAGTGTCAGCTCCCTCTGGAGCTGGAGGTACAAAAGGCTGTAACAGGAACTGACTAACACTCTCTGCTGAGCCATCTCTCCAGCCTCATTTTCTTTCTTATATTTTTGTTTGGTTGTTTTGGTTTTTGAAACGGGGTCTTTTCTACATCACTGTGGCTGTCCTGGAACTTGCTCTGTAGACCAGGCTGCCCTCAAACTCTCAAAACCCTCCCACCTCTGCTCCCCAAGGGCTGGGATTAAAAGTGTGGCCACCACCGGGCTAATTTTCCCTACTCAGCTTCATTGTGAATCTCTCCTGAACTTTTGGGCAGTGGCAGTAAGCCACAGCTCCCAGTCAGTCAGGGGGCTGGGATTCCACAGCACTCTGATGCAGAGCAGGTGGATCGCTGTGAGTTTGAGGTCACCCTGACCTACAGAGAGTTCCAGGACAGCCAAGGCTGTTATGTGGAAAAACAAAAAAGAAGTTGTGACCTTTTTGCAGGAAGGGTGTCACTGGGGGGTGGGGGTGGGGGGTGGACTTTGAAGTTTCAAATGCTCAAGCCAGGCCCATGGTCACTCTCTCTTCCTGCTGAGGATCCAGATGGAGAACTCTCAGCTACTTCTCCAGCACCATGTCTGCCTGCTGCCATGCTCCCCACCATGATGATACTGAACTAACTCTGAAACTCTAAGCAAGCCCCAATTAAATGCTTTCTTTTAAAAGAGTTGCCTTAGTCAAGGTGTCTCTTCACAGCAATAGAAGAAAATCCCTGCCAGGCACACCTTTAATCCCAGCACTTGGGAGACAGAGGCCAAGCCAGCCAGGTCTACAAGAGCTAGTTCCAGGACAGGCTTCAAAGCTACAAAGAAACCCTGTCTCGAAAAAACAAACAAACAAAAAACAAAGAAAAAAAACCAAATGTATAGGACTCCAAATGTTCATGATTTTACTAATAACATAGTGTCTAACCCTCCCCATTTGTAGCCAAATTCTCCTAAGAAAGCTTCCTCTCCAGTGGGAGTCAAGGTGGAGAAATACAGGCAAGTTGGAGCCACAGGCTAGGTACCCGATTCTTTCCAACTAATCTTTAAACTCCTGGGGAGGCATGAACACAGGCCCAACACCTGCCAGTATCCTCAAATTTTACATCACCAGCACCCCCACACACCCCAGCCTCTGCTTTCCAGGTTCTTTATTGACACCAGCTTGAAAGCAAGGTCAAGGAGATGGGGAATGGGGGTGGGTGGCCTGCCCTGAGTAAGGCACACCACTGCTGCGGGACATGTGGCTCAGGGGTAGGTCATGGGCTTTACATGAGGATGCCCTGTGTCCATTTATCAGAGAGAAAGAAAAAAAGACCAAAAGGATTAGGAAAATGGGATGGGAGAGGGGAGGAGAGGGAGGGGGCAAAGGAACCTCCATGGCCGTTAGCGAATACCTAGGTCCGGCTGTCAGTCTTGATCCAAAGGGATGTGAACCTAGGCAAGATACCATCTTAGCTGCTGGGACCAAAGGAGGCTCTCCTTAGTCTGTTAAAAACTGTTTAGAGCACTACCTGGATCCGAGCAGGCATTACACAGATATGCCAACTTCCACAATTCCCTGTCGCTATCCCAAGACTGGTGAGGAAAGGCACCGGGGCTTTATCCGTCTAGCACTTGGCTGTGAAGTGAACGCCAAATAGTCGCTCCAGAGCAAACAGTTGAGCTGACGCTGGACGGAAAGGTAGTTTGTTTTCTTCCTCAAGACAGCCCTGGCTGTCCTGGAACTTGCTCTGTAGACCAGGCTGGCCTTGAACTCAGGAATCTGCCACCACACCGGGCTTAGGAAAGGTATTTTAAATAAAATCAGGAAACCAACATAAGCTGAAAGACTCTTAGGACGTTAAAAACCCTTTGAAGATACTGATTTCTATGAAGTAATAAGAAGCTCATATTATTTTATTATCATTATGTGTGCGCCATGCCACGAGGGTGGAGGTCAGAGGATGACTTTTGGGAGTTGGTTCTTCCTTCTTCTTTGGGTCCCAGGGACTGACTGACAGGCTGTCAGACCCAAAAAGCAAGCACTTCCACCTGCTGACCCATCTCACTGGCCCTAGGAGTTAATATTTAATAACAGGCTAATGTAGATGTGTTTTCATCTGAAAAGTAAAAGGAGCGTCAAAATTTGGAAAGAGAATGCTCATGATTTAAAGACACAGCAAACAAGAATATGTTCCTGCGCATTCATTGCTTTCCCGGGACTTTAAATTACCGCATAGGAGCTGGGTTCTCTTAGTGTTGGAACATTTGAAAGAGTTATCCCCCCCATTTCTGTACCACACAAGGATGCAAAGTGTTTACACACTGATATTCCCCTCAGTCATCCCAACTCCACAAGGTGGGCACCGGTACTATTGTTCCTTTCTCACAAATGAAAAAACCGAAGTTTAGAGAGGCTAAAAGTTACCAGTCAGGAGGCTGGGGACAGGAGGCTGGGGAGGTGGCTCTGTGGTTCTGAACCCTTATTCAGTTCCCAGCACCCACAAGGCAGCTCACAATGGGCTCTAATTCCTGGTCCAGAGGAGCCCGTGAGCCCTCTTCTGGCCTCTGTGGGCACTGCATGCATGTGTTAGACACGGGTGCAGGCAAAAACAGTATGCTTTTCTAAAAAGCCAGCACTACAGATGTTAGGGAACATTGTTGTCAGGTGTGTGACTTTTGTTTACGCTGCATTTGCTTAACTCTATGAAGTGTGGTTCTTTGCCTGTCTAAACACCTGACAGCCCTAATAAAGAGCTGAATGCCCAATAGCGAGGCAGGAGCAAGGATAGGTGGGAGTAGCAGGCAGGGAGTATAAATAAAAAGCGAAATCTGGGCAGGGAAGAGAAAAAAGGAGCAAGAGAACAAGGAGAAGAGGACATCAGGAGCCACCCACAGAGTGAGAAGGGAGGCAAGATACACAGAAGAAAGAAAGATAAAAGCCCAGAGGGAGGGCTGGAGAGATGGCTCAGTGGTTAAGAGCACTGGCTGCTCTTCCAGAGGTCCTGAGTTCAATTCCCAGCAATCACATGGTGGCTCACAACCATCTGTAATGAGATCTGGCACCCTCCTCCGGTGTGCAGGCATACATGGAGGCAGAATGTTGTATACATAATAAATAAATAAATCTTTTTTTTAAAAGCCCAGAGGGGAAAAGGTAGACATGTTAATATAAAATAAGAAAAGCTGGCTAGAAAAAAAGCCAAGCTAAAGCCAGGCATTCATAAGTAAAAACAAATCTCCGTGTGTAATTCATTTGGGTGCTGGGTGGTAGACCCCTTAAAGAATAAACCATGAGCCAGGTGGTGGTGACGCACGCCTTTAATCCCAGCAACTCGGGAGCCAGAGGGAGGCGGATCTCTGTGCGTTCGAGGCTAGCCTGGTCTACAGAGCGAGTTCCAGGACAGCTAGGGCTGTTACACAGAGAAACCCTGTCTCGACCAAAGCGTAAAAGATGACACAACAGTCACACCCAGCTGTTGTAGGAGGCCGCATGTTCATTTCCCGGCCGCCCAGACTCCAGAAATAACTGCACAAAATCTCTATTAATTAAATTACTGCTTGACCTATTAGCTCTAACTTCTTATTGGCTATCTTTTACATCCTAATTTAACCCATTTCTACTAATCTGTGTATCGCCACGAAGCTGTGGCTTACCAAATAAAATTCTGGCATCTGTCTCCAGCGGGGCTCCATGGCTTCTCTCTGACTCTGCCGCCTTTCTCCCAGCATTCAGTTTAGTTTTCCCCACCTAGCTCTGTTCTACCCTATCAGGCCAGGCCAGTTTCTTTATTAACCAATGGTATTCAAGGCATACAGAGGGGAATCTATCAACCTAACCTACGCCAGACACTCTAGGTTACAATGTTTCTGATTTCACAGAAACTGGGTTTACAGACTCATCTCTCTACAACCATCTTTATTTCCTGTCTCAGCCCTCTTCCAAAGGGAACAGCAATGGCTTCCCACTTCTGACTCCATTATTCAAATTCTGTCAGGGTAGGATCTTAGTGATATAATTGGAATTCAGCCATAAGTTATATTGTTACTCCTAATTTGTACAACAACTGGCCTCAAGGAAACTAAGTAGTTCCCCTCTCTGACCTAGTAGCAGGGAGAACAGTTCCACTCTCAATCATTTGACAGCTACAGTAACCTATGGAAAATTCCAGAAACAAGCAAGCCCTAAGTTTTAAGTTGCATGTTATTCTGAGTGTCCTGATGAAATCTCACCCAGGATGTGAATCATCCGTTTGTCCAACCCGCAGATTGCTGTTTGCAATAACCCATCTTTCATGACAGCCATCAAGTACCACGCCAACAGCCAGGGTACTCTGACGCCTGCTCCCTCGTGCCCCAGGGAAGGACAAAAGGAGGTATATGCCAGAGAAGCCCTGGAGCCTTTTTGGGGAAAGGGTTAAATATTTTAGGCATTTTACCTAATTGTTATTGCACCATCTTATCCTAACTATGAAATAAAGATCATTATATACCTGAAGTATAAATTCAACAGTAAGTACTGGAGCAAGAGAGATGCTCACTGGCTAAGACTGCTCTTTCAGAGGATGGGAGCTGAGTCCCTGCACCAGTCAGCCGGCTCTGAAATCCCTATCACGCCATCTCCAGGGGGCTCTAATGTTTGCATGCTCATTCTAAATACTGGGTGGGGGAACAGTGCTTGAGTGCACTGTCCTATACAAGCAAACCTTGTTCTCTGGTTCTCTGGCTTCCTTCACCAGATCCAAATAGAGCTCAGTACCATTGCACCTACAAAACTGAGCCAAATAAACCTGTTTTCCTTGTATTACGCATCTTCTGATCTCACATTAAACCAAGAAAACGTAAATGAACAGGCACGACCCGCAGTCTCAGATACCCACTGGGGGGTCTTGGGACGGACTTCCTGTGGATAAGGCAGGTAACAGCTGGCAGACAGCAGCCCACACAGGAAAGCAAGTGTCAAACCAAAGCTAATGGACTGTAAAGGTACTGCAGACTACAGAGGGCTTGTCTGCACTGCCCTAAACCCCACAGCGCTGCGCTCTTCTTCCCCAAAGCATCTTATCTCTTCCCAACTGATTCATCCACAGCTTGTCTCAGAAGAACCTAAACTAAGCTTAACTTGTTCAGGAAGTCCTTCGCCCACAGACTCTTTGGTCCGGGTGGTCACAGCAGGCTTAAGATATAAGAGAACTGAAAATCAGTAAGAAAGGACAAAGACAGGCTCGAGGAGGCCTTCCTGCCACAGTAGATGGCCCTGAGAGCTGTGATGGACAGGCCTAACTCCAGTTTTGCCTGTTTCCCCTTTCCACACACCAGTCCTGACTGGGTCCCCTCCGAGGTAGCTAGGCAACCAGGCCCTGCACACACAAAGAAGAAAGAGGTGCCAAGCCCTGCCAGACAGGTCTTCAAACAAATGCAGAAGGCAGAACTGGTAACCTATAAATACCCACAAGGTGATGGAAACAGATAGGGGACAAGCGTTACAGATGTCTGATTCTAGATCTCCAGGAGAGGAAAACAAAAAGAGCCCGTGGAGCCGGAGACTGCTGGAAAGGGGAGGCCATCAAGATACAGCAGGCTTGATTCAGTACCCGAAGTGTCCAGTGGACACGGTGGGGGAGGTCTGAGCCTGGATCCTGTAGGAAACACCTTACTGTTCAGAGAGACCTAGAGCCAGATGCTGGTCCTCACCCCCCCCCCCCCCCTTGGATGGCTGAGATGAACAGAGAACCCTCCTAAAGAATGTAAATTAGGAAGCATTCACTCAACTTGCTTACTGAGTTATTTGGGCACAAATGGCAGGCCTAAACAGATATTTACTGAAAACAACGTTATTTTGGCTAAAGCACATTCACTTACCACCATTCAAAATGAAATTGGGGGTTATCCACCCCAAAAAGACTGAGCCTAAGGGCTTTGCTAAGGCAGAGCTGTGCCAAAGACTTATTTATCTTCCCAACCCTCCATTTTTGTTCAAGAAGGCATATTTGTTACATATTTTGCCCTGTGGCTTTTGTGTGTTAATTTAAATAAGAAAGTTTTTGAAAAGGATTATCTGGTTAAATTTGCTTGGGGGGGGGGGGGGGAGCCAGGCACTGGTGGCACATGCCTTTAACCCCAGCACTCAGAAGGCAGAGGCAGGCGGATCGCTATGAGTTCGAGGCCAGCCTGGTCTACAGAGCAAGTTTCAAAACAGGCTCCAAAGCTACAGAGAAACCCTGTCTTAAAAAAAACTAATGTAGCTCCAGGTGGTGATGGTGTACTTGGGAGGCAGAGGAGGATCTCTGAGTTCAATACCAGCCTGGTCTACACAGTAAAGCCCTGTTTTGAAAAACCCAAATAAATAAATATGATTTTGCTTTCTCTGCAATCCTGTGTGGCCCTTACAGAGAAGTGCTGAGGGCAGCTCACGCCCAAACAAAGCCCAGGTAAGTGTGTACGAAGCAGCAGCAGGCAACCCTACCCACACCTCAGGCAACGGAGACTGAAAGCCCCTCAGTCTCCCACCTGGAATGACCTGGCTCTGCTTTTTGCTGCAGCACTTTGTCAGACTTGGGTGACACAGTCCACCTTGCTGGTCCACCCCACGTCTGAGGGCATACAGTGTGTACCTAAAAAAAGATGGACTTTCAAATGTACGATAACTAATATACACGTGAGTGGATCCAGACATTTAAAGTTGAAGGTTTATGAGAAGTGGATTTGAACAAAACCCTGTAGAAGATTCCCGAAAGTACCAACAAAGTTGAAAAATTTACAGAGAACTCGGACTACTGCAGACATGCCTGTCTTGCTTTGGTTGCTGATGCGCGGTGACATGTTTCTCGGTGTCGGGAAGCTGGTCTGTATGTGATCAAACATGCTTAGCTCCAGCTCAGATGCCCAACAAAAGGTTCTGGACAGGCCAGCCAGCTCAGACAGGGAACATGCACATGCCCTAAGGCAAGCCAACTAACTTTGCCAAACCTTCCTGCAAGTCACACACAGCCTCCCAATCTCCTAATCTCTCTCTACCCTTTGTTTTCGTCACAATTCAGCAGAAACCAATTTAAAGAAAGAAGGAAGGCCAGCTGGAAAGATGGCTCTGCAGGTGGAGAAAGGTGCTTGCCATCAAGGCTAACTGAGGCCTCCGGTTGGTCCAGGTCTCTTGGTGAAAAGAACAGACTCCCCAACAACGTCCTCTGACCTACACGTACGCACGCACATAAACACTTAATATAAGAAAAAAAAAGAAGTAAAGCAAAGAAGGAAATTTTAATTTTACAAAATGGGCATTTTCATGAGTTTAACAGACATTTTAAACTTGATTCAATTCACAACGTCCCTGAAATACCAAGGAGTGACAAGCTGATGTGACTTTCTAATATATGCTCTCTCATCTGGGCTCTGGGGACCCTCTTCCCTTCCCGCCCCCAACTCTGAACTTAGGAAGTATTCATGGGAACAGAGGATGTGACTGACTGGCTGGATTTACATAAGCCTTTTCTTTCTTCCTCCACCCGCAGCTCAAGCCTAATGAGTGTGAGGATTCCCCACACAAATCATATTCCCTCCAACCTCTCTGGTTGGTAATGAGAAATCACCAGATGCGATTCAGCCTTGCTACAAGTTAGAGCTACATATAAACAATCCAGAAACTGTAAATTAAAAATGTCTCAGTGTGGCCTTAACCATATCATTCCTTTTTTATGGACTTAAGTTTCCCTGTCTGGTGATTTCTGTATTTTTTAAAAAATCAAGGGCATGAAATGAGTTTGAATACAGGATAAGAAAAGTCCCTTTTCCACAGTTCTTTTCAAAATAAATTGTGGCTTTATGTACAAGTTCCATTAGATTCAAATTCTAAGGATAGACTAAATTATTAAAAACAAATAGCAGCGGTGGTGGCGCACGCCTTTAATCCCAGCACTCGGGAGGCAGAGGCAGGCGGATCTCTGAGTTCAAGGCCAGCCTGGTCTACAAGAGCTAGTTCCAGGACAGGCTCTAGAAACTACAGGGAAACCCTGTCTCGAAAAACAAAACAAAACAAAAAAAACCACAAAAAAAAAAAAAATAAATAGCAAAGCCGGGCAGTGGTGGTGCAGGCCTTTAATCACCACACTTGGGAGGCAGAGGCAGGTGGATCTCTGTGTTCGAAGCCAGCCTGGTCTACAAAGCAAGTTTCAGGACAAAGGGCTACACAGAGAAACTCTGTCTCCAAATACAAACAAAACAAAGAAAGCAAAACTCTAGTCCTAGGGGGATCTGAAGCACTTTTCTGGCTTCCATGGGAACCAAGCACACACATGATGAGCAGACATACACTGCAGGCAAAACACTTACACATAAGATAAAATTAGTTTAATAACCAACAAATGAACTACAGCTGTATTATCATCACAACACATGTAATCTAAGACTCAAGTCCAAACCTAAAAGCTTGGTTGGTGGCACACACCTATAATCCCAATACTTGGACAGAGGTAGAAAAAGAGTGAGCTACAGGTCAGCCTGGGCTACACAGGTTAGACAGCCAGGACTAGGGAGACCTGGCATCAAAATGAATGAATAAATCATCATCCATTTGCTGCTATTGTCAGTATTCTGACATTTTAAAACCAGGGACTGGTCTAGTCCAGGTTGACCTTCAACTCCCTTTAGCCAGGTTGGCCTTGAACTAGGAGATCCTCCTGCCTCAGCATCCCAAGTACTGGGATTACAAAACGCCACTCCTGTCTCATTTTTTTATTTTTTTTTTTTTTTTTTTTTTTTTTTTGGTTTTTCGAGACAGGGTTTCCCTGAAGTTTCTAGAGCCTGTCCTGGAACTAGCTCTTGTAGACCAGGCTGGCCTCGAACTCAGAGATCCGCCTGCCTCTGCCTCCCGTGTGCTGGGATTAAAGGCGTGCGCCACCGCCGCCCGGCTCATTTTTTTATTTTTTTTAGTAGAAGAAAAGGCAAGCTGTTGTGGTATCTGTAAGTTTGGTTTGTTGGCGTCGTGTTTAGCTTTTTGGAAGCGGGTCTCTGCAGAAGCAACCACGGACCCTAGCAGTTACCAGGCACTAAACAGGGATGGCAGTAAGAACAAAAGCAGATGACATCCCCTAACTCGAATCTGGTAAACACAGTCATGTTGATAGATTATTTTGCTTTTATGAAAGTACATGATCATACCAGCAAACTCTTCAGTGACCATAAATAACTAAAAAATCTGACATACTGTATTTCTCTGTCCCTCTGAAGGACAAGCTTCCCTCACCAAATGGGGAGAGCAGAAAGCATCTCTGAGTCTGCCAAGCACCAGGGGTTAACACTAACTCCACTAATAGAAGCCTCCTACCCTTTATCATTGTTTAGTTTATGTAGCCTGGAGGAGACCAAAGGAACTCGAGAAGCAGCAGGGGGCATGGCTAGGCTATCTGCCACTCTTCCAACTCCGGAGTCACTGGTACATCCAGAATAAACACTCTATATCCTGGCTCACAGGGATTTCCCAATTCTGAAAATCCCAAATTGCAATGTAATTGCTGCTAAAGGAGACCCATTGTATTTCACTAAAATTTAGTCCTGTACAAAGATATTTTAAGTATAAGACTAACACGAGGGAGGGAGGGAGGGAGGGAGAGGGAACTGGGATTAGCATTTTAAAAAAAGATTGTTAAAAAAAAACCTGTTTGGAAACTAAAAGAGAAAAAAAAGGCTAACACGAAGAAGTCAAACTGTAAAAACCTCAGAATGTAGTTCAGATCAGGAAATCAGGATGTCCTGGGGCATCAGCAACAGATTCCTCCTAACATGCAAGAGGTTTCAGGTTTGATCCCCAGCTCTGCTAAAACAAACCAACCAGGATGTCCTTCCTCTGGGCATGAGTTTTGCTCTGAGTAAAGCGAGGAAGTCTGCAGGAAAGGAGCCACAAGAAGAGCTCCCTGGCCAGGAAACAGCCTAAGAATGACAATGTTTGCATTTTTGTTGCCCTTGTGAGGAAGCCTGAAGGAAGGTTGGGCAGGAAAATCGTGACGCTTTTCTGGTGGCTGGACTGGACCTGTCTGGGAAGACGATGGGGTTACCAACAGATCTGTAAGATGTTGGTGGGGAGTGAAGTCCAAGGATGAGACAGAAAATTGGACGAAGGAAGACTTCGGTAGATGAGGACACAGGAGAGAGGGTCTGGAAAGAGGAGATCAGTTCCACAGCATTTGAGATGACAGGGAGACATTCCTCTGCATGGAGGTGGTGAGGGACAGGTGGGCACTTCAATCTGGGGCTCTCGGGACAGAGTCTGAGACAAAGATACCACAGGTGGGGGTCCAAGGTAAGAGATATGAAGATGTGCAGGGCAGACAGACAGCTAAGAAACCCAGAGGGAAGGAAGCAATCCAGGGGGAAGGACTGCAAAGGCGCGTGTAGAGCTGACTGGGAGGAAGAAAGTCAGCTGAGTGTGTACACAGAAGCCAAGAGACGGCAAGGGTGGAAAATCCAAAATGTAACCTCTGTCAGCACCAGAATAAACAGCAAGTTTCCTTCCTCATGCTTCCCCAGGCTTCTCAATGTTGTCATTTATTATGCAAAGCCTTTGTTATGGTTCCTTCGTAAATTAAGGAGCCACAAACAGCACACCACGCACAAAGCATATGTTTTAAGTTCTTTCCCGGGGTCTGTGGATGGGTTCGCATTCACACATCCTCAGCCTCGTGACCAATGACACACATTGCCCAGCCTCTGGGCCAAAGTCTGGAATCCAGCAGGGTTAGCTGACCATGCTCACAGTTGGCCCAGTGACCTTAAGTTCATTAGCATACTGTTCTAATCAAATGAGCTAACCAGAAACAGGCCCTGCCCAGTTTGTCCCACTGCCTACCACTACCCAGGCCAAAGTTCGTCAACTCTGAACTATTTCCCATAAACAAGCGATGGCCTGAAAACATTCACTGGGATACAGGAGGTACAAGGCTCATCAAAACTATTTATTCTTCGCCTCAAAGTAGGGTTGATGACGAGCTACTTGTCCCAGTAAACAGATGTGTATCATTAATGGAAATGCCAGTAGCCACTGAGACAGCCTAGAGAGTACCAACAATCCAATAACGAGCCTGTTGTTCTGGCAACAATAAAAAATAAATAAAGGGTGGGCAGAGGGGTGATCAAATATCCTAAAGTCAACAAGGATCTAAGAAACAATATTCTATTCCCTGAAATCCCTTGGCCCTCTGCCAGCTATGAAGTATTTGTTTATCAGCATTCAGCTGCAAGAGCGTCCATAACAGCCTATCTGCCACCCTTGCCACTTGGTAAGTCCACATATTCAAATGTTGATGTCAGCACTGTTTCTGGAGAGAAACAGGGATCAATTAGAACAATGCCAATTGAAGTACTGTAGCTTTAAAAAAGAAACACAAGGGAGCTGGAGAGATGGCTCAAGGGTTAAGAGCACTGGCTGCTCTTACAGAGGACCCATGCTCAATTCCCAGCAACAATATGGCAGATCACAACTGTCTGTAACTCCAGTTCCAGGGGATCTGAAACCTTCACATTAATGCACATAAAAATAAAGTTTAAAAAAAAAAGAGGGAGGAGAAGAAGAAATGACAGCATGAGGGCCTATGATAAGAGTCAAGTCAACCAAAAAAATACCCACTGTCAGTGGTGGCGTACGTCTTTAATCCCAGCACTCGGGAGGCAGAGGCAAGCAGATCTCTGTGAGTTCAAGGCCAGCCTAGTCCACAGAGTGAATTCTAGGACAGCCTGGGCTACATAGAAACACCCTGTTTCAAAAAAAAGAAGAGGAGGAAGAGGAGGAAAGGAAGGAAGGAAGGAAGGAAGGAAGGAAGGAAGGAAGGAAGGAAGGAAGGAAGGAAGGAAAAAAGAAAGAAAGTGGAGCTCACTGGACAGTCGGGGCTAGTAAGAGACGGGCAGCCCCTAAAGAGAACTGGCCTCTGCTTGTGCAAACACATGTGCGCACGCGTGCACGCGCACATACACGCACACACACGCACACGCACACACACACACACAAGAAACAGATGCGCCCCACACCTAAGTCCCAGCCTCAGCTCGAGACAAGGGGCTGGACAACCTCACTTTGTACTTAGGCTTTTCCTACTCAAAAGCCAGTGGCCATACAAATCTCTATCATTACGCTGACAACCAAGAGAAAAAGCTGAGTCTCTACGTTTACATACTATTTTCTGAGAAGAGATTATCTGTCCCATTCAAGGGTGGAGGATACAGGTTAGCTGGTAGAGTGTGCGCACAAAACCCTGTCTCCAGTCACCAACACCATCTACAGGCAGTGTGGTGGCCTAGGGGTCCACACCTGTGACTGAGCGCTCAGTAGGCGGAGGCCAAGCATCAGCAGTTCAAAGATACCCTCAGCTCCAACCAGTGACTGGGGTGGAGATGGGAGGAAGTGTAGATGACACACAGAAAGACAGAGACAGATGCAAAGAAACTATCTGGGCCTTCCTGGAACTCTGAATGTACCTGGAATCACAGCGGGGCATACACGTGATGCTGCTGCTCTCCTGGGGATTAAACCCAGGCTGTGAGCATTCTGCACAAGCACGCTACCAACTAAATTAAGCGGTGCCATTCAAAACATTTGTACATACTAATTTATTGATTTGGACAAGTACATAAAGCACTATTGAGGAATGTCTGGGTTTTTTTCCTTGAAAGGGTATTTTTAAGACTAAGTTTACTGAGTAATTCTTGGGATGAGTGGCCTATCTTTCCAGGAAAAGAAAATTGAAGAACTTTGAGTAACGCTTCTATTCAAATGTATTTTACTAAACTTGGTCTTGGGAGGACAAGAATTATGAAGATGGGGTGCTAAATATAGATGCTGTAAAACTCGGGGGAACATACTTGTGAGCCCAACACTAACAATTAGCAAGATGTGGTATCACTAGTATTAAAATAGGAAATCTGAGCCCATTCCGGGAACACTGTCATGAACTGCTATAGCCATCCCGGCTCTGGGGTGGCTCCGCACTCCAGGTCCTCAGCTCAGGGGACAGCCTTATAAGGAAATCAGGCTAGAGAGCAGATAAGAGCACCAGAGAGTACTTAACATTTCCAGAGGCCTCCGCAAATATTAACTCATTCATTCTCATGGTGTCCGGGGCCAGCTATGCTATCATTCTGAAAGAGACTGGGGGGTGGGGGGAGAATCCCTGATTAACTACAGTTACTTATAGTAAGGTAGGAGGGGAGCTGGCCACCTTCCTTTGGGCACCTGGCTCTGGGCCAGACAAGCATAATGAACAGGAGGGCGGAGAGTTATTTCTCAATTTTGACAGTAAGTGAGGAACAGGCTCCCCCTCCGTCTCCTATCTCCCACAGAGTCCCCACAAGATTCCAGGCCTTAAAATAACTGAACCTCCCACTTGAGCAGTCTAGGAGAAGAGCGAGGCCCTGTCTGGTGGAGATACACGGGAGGGTGTGAAATGTGCTTTCTCCTTTAGGGGAATAAACTCAGCAAATTTAGCAACTATGATTACTACACCGGCAAAAAATAAATAAACAAACTGGGTGTGGCGCCCACCTGTAATCCCAACACTGAAGAAGTAGAGGTATTAGGAGGTCTCTGTGAGTTCAAGGCCAACCTGAGTTCCAGGACTTCACAAAAGGACTCACGCAGGGGGAGGGGAGGGAGAAAGAGAGAGATAGAGACAGAGAGAGATACACACACACACACACACAGAGAGAGAGAGAGAGAGAGAGAGAGAGAGGAGAGAGAGAGAGAGAGGAGAGAGAGAGAGAGAGGGAGGGAGGGAGGGAGGGAGGGAGGGAGGGAGGGAGGGAGGGAGGGAGGGAGGGAGGGAGGGAGGGAGGGAGGGAGGGAGGGAGGGAGGAGACAACAAATAATCCATACAGTTAAGGGAGGTATGAAGTGGCTTTATTAAACTTTTAACATGAGAAGCCTTCAGAATGAGTTGATTGTTAAAGAATTTTGAGAATCTATAGGATATCTTGAAGTCGAATGTTATAAATAAAAGAGCAACAATTATATATTTCAAAAAATAAACCAAGTGCAATAGCCTGCAATCCCAGCAAGCAGAAAGTTAGAAGAGGGAGGATCAGGAGTTCAAGGCCAGCCTGAGCTCCCTGCGAAGCTTCTCAGAGCAAAGCTAGGCAAGAGAGAACCCAAATGGCAGACATTTATGAGACTGAGCAACTTGTAGGAGGCTTGGTGTATCCTAGTTCGAGCCCCAGCTGCTTCACAACATGGAGCGGTAGAAAGGGAGCTGGAACAGAAGACTGCTATCTTCCAGCCACCAGCAAACCAGCCACGGAGAGCTACTACCCTGGGTTAACTCGATCCAGAGGGGAACCCAAGATCTACACCCCATCTCTAAGAGATCCACCACACTGAAGCTGAGGCCTCCAGCACATGAACTTTGGGGGACAGACCCAAGTTCATCCAACGATAGCACAGATACGAAAGGATTAAGTGAAAGCAGCAGGCAGCACAGAGAGCATGCTAACTCAGGACCCAGCTGCGGTCCTGCAGGGGTAGTGAGCCCCACAAACTAAGAACGTCCCATAGGTAAACGGGAACAGAAAAAAGCGTAAATGTACGCCAAGTACTGATGGCACACCATAACTATCCCCACCCCACAAAGGACAACAGTATACTTCCTTAACAGATGAGTAAGTAAGAAGAAAAAAATATCCCCTTGACAAAATCTAGAATCACCTGGAATATGGGACTCTGGAGATGCCCAAGGAGGATTATCTTAATTGCATTAATTGAGGTGGCAAGACCTGCCCACTGTGGGCGGCTCTATTCCCTGGCTTGTCCTGGACAGTAAAAGAGGGGAGGGGGCTGAACAGCTCATGCAATCAGCTTCTCTGCTTCCCTACTGTGGATGGGATCCACCCAGCTGCTTCGAGCCTTGGCTTCCCGGCAAAGAGGATCAGAATCTTGAACTATGAGCTAAATAAAATAAACCCTTTCTCCCTTAAACTGCTTTAGTTAGGATATTTATCATAGCAACAGGGAAATAAACTAAGACAATCAAACATCAGTGAAGGCTATTTACACCACTCTATTCATAAGCTAAGCATTAATCAACAGCCAGCTGGGAATGTACCCCAGTGGGTAGGGTTCTTTCTTACCTAACTAGCATGCATAAAATCTCAGGCTCAAGATCTTCTGAGCCATATTGAATATGTGATGGAGGAGAGTTATCTGTCTGTGTTTCTTTCATTGGTTAATTAATAAAGAAAACTGCCTTGGCCCTTTAAGAGAGGTGGAGTAGACAGAACAGAATTGTGGGAACAAGGAAGTAGAGTTAGGGAGAGACGCTTCAGGCAGTCGCGTGTGAGTCTCCATGCTGCTCCTCTCCGAGATGGACGCAGGTTAAGATCTCTCCTGGTAAGCCACAACTCGTGGTGCTACCCAAATTACTAAATATGGGTTAAAGGAAGATGTGAGAATTAACTAATAAGAGGCTACAGATAATGGGCCAGGCAGTATTTAAAAGAATAAAGTTTCCGTGTAATTATTTCGGGTGTAAAGCTAGCCAGCAGCCAAGTGGCGGGACGCAGCCCCGCCGCTTCCCACTACAGATTGGCGCTCCAACGTGGTGACTAAATCCACTTAAAAACCTTGCCCACTTGGGATCGGAAAGAAAGTTCTCTGAGACCATGCCAATGGCTCACTGCTCCCTTCCTGCACCTGGGCAGATGGCGGAATCAGGCTTAGGCGAGCGGGACAGCATTTGCGGATTCCTGCCGCCATAGAGAGAGAGGTTTTTCAGACTGCGCAGTGCTCTGCATGTCAGATTTGGCTGTAACTTGGATGAAAAGAGTTTTTGTGCTGCACGCTCAGTCTCAGAGTTAAAGTGCTGAGTGCGGCTCCTACCTGGCGGCCCCAGAGCTAGTAGAAAATGGTACATCCTCCATTTTGAAATTGGAGAGAGGTGGAGCCAACATCCAGAGCAGCCCGCAGCTCTGCAGCTCAGAGCTGCAACCAATTCAGAGTCACAAGCGGCTCAGCTATGTTGGACTGGGCGTGGCAAGCTCACAGTACCTGTTTTTTGACCTAGGAATGTCACAGCTTAGAGTCTTAAGCGCTTAGCAATGTAAAGGCTCAAATCAAACAAGTTTCTCGACAGTAAAAAAATTACAGATTCACAATAGGACAGATTCAGACATAAAAGACTTTTAAATGAGTCACAGTGTTGGATGAATGTATGTAGGCTTGAGAGAGAGAAGAAGAAAATATAAAAAATAAAGTTAATGCCTAAAAAAAGGCTAAAGTCTTTAAAGAGACAGAATAAAGTAAAGTGATAGAATGAAAATAAGCCGCATAAAAATGGAAAATTCACAGAGAGTCTGGATTATGTATTTTGTTGTGTTTTCTTTGATTTTTTTGACTGTAAAGGAGCTAAGTACAGAGAGACATTTCATTATATGGGCTGCCAGGCTAGACCAGAATGGACATCTTAACGGTATGACTTCAGGATTTGGATCTAAGAACATGATGCTTTGGAAAAGAGTTTCTTCTTTTGTTTTCACAGAGGACGAGACTCTGTGGATTGCTTCTATCCCAATATGGTATGATAGACCACGCCCTCCTGAAAGGTTGCTATGAACATCTTCAAAAAATTACTTCACTCAACTGCCAACTGAGAGGAACCTAGCACACAGGTTACACCATAAAAGACCTAAATAACAGCGCCCCCATTCAGCAGGAAGCAGTTTGGAGAGAAATAACTGCGCCCACATTCCCAAATATTGTTTATAAATGTTCTTTTACATTTAAAGGGGGATATGATATAGATATGAATAATTTGCATTGGTATGGATTTTAAGGTCAATTTGTTATATGTATATGTATTTCTGATTTTGATTAAGCTATTTTGATTGTGTAGTTCATTTTAAAAATTGTAATGTATAATTAGGAAATATAGGTTGTTAATGGATAATCATTGATAATAGTTAAGCTTGTAGTCATGTTATTAGATTTTCTAGATATGTAGAGATATATTTCAGTTAGATATTCTTCATATCTTTCAAAGACTGCAGAATATGGCATTTAATGTTTTAATAACTTAGGGTTTTTCATGACAATGAGACACGTCTGCTCCTGGCAGCACCAATCTACTTCAAGAGAAAGATGGGCATCGAAGAGGCTACTTATGGAGTTTGTTAGCCATTTGGGCAAGAAACTGCTCTTGCCTGGACTGTTGCATAAACTGGACACAAGGAACCCACAGAAAGAGGACTGCTAAACTTGCCTAAAGGTGAGATGGTCTCTCAGGGTTCCTGATTCGTGAAAGAGTCTGCGAGACGTTCTGCAGGACACAGCAGAAAGTGACTGAACTGTCTTTGGAATTTCCTGCTTCATGAAAAAGTCTGCTGGACACTATGGGCCTGAAGGCTGAAGATGGATGCCTCAACGGTACAGAGGAACTTTGGGTGACTGTCCAGGCAGCGAGTTGTCTCTGTCATTTCTAGAGTTTTATAAGTTACTTATTTCTTATTTACTTAGGTAGCATTATATCCTTCTGGAGTCTTTGATGGAGTTGAAGAATAAATAGATAGTTATAGCTTTCCTTAGTTATGATAAAAGATAAAATAGATTTAAATATTGTAACTGTAATACTTGCTTGATAACTGTTTTGTTAATTTTGCTATGTTAAAGTTGAAGCCTTTCTTTTTTGTTTAAACAGAAAAAGGGGAAATGATGGAGGAGAGTTATCTGTCTGTGTTTCTTTCATTGGTTAATTAATAAAGAAAACTGCCTTGGCCCTTTAAGAGAGGTGGAGTAGACAGAACAGAATTGTGGGAACAAGGAAGTAGAGTTAGGGAGAGACGCTTCAGGCAGTCGCGTGTGAGTCTCCATGCTGCTCCTCTCCGAGATGGACGCAGGTTAAGATCTCTCCTGGTAAGCCACAACTCGTGGTGCTACCCAAATTACTAAATATGGGTTAAAGGAAGATGTGAGAATTAACTAATAAGAGGCTACAGATAATGGGCCAGGCAGTATTTAAAAGAATAAAGTTTCCGTGTAATTATTTCGGGTGTAAAGCTAGCCGGCGGCCGGGTGGCGGAAAGCTAGCCGGTTGCTGGGAACTGGGCGGCGGGAACGCAGCCCCGCCGCTTCACACTACAAATATGGTAGCACACATCACACCTGCAGCTCCTGTTCATCATTGGTGACTTATCAAGTTTAAGCCCAGACTGGGCTACCTGAGATCTTGTCTCTAAATTCATAATCAATCAACCAATCTCTGAGAATGGTTATCCAAACCTTTATAGTCCCAGCACTAGAGAGGAAGAGGCAGGAGGACCTATGAGGTCCAGGACAGCCAGAGCTACATAGTGAGACCCTGACTCAAACAATGAAAACAAAATAAGTAAGGATTATCCAATAGCACTTTCAGGTGTGAATTAAGTACATAAATTACAACTCAAATATTCCACACTAACTCACATGGATAAAAAAGGTCAGCGGGTGGTAGTGGCACGTGATCTCTAAATTCGAGACCAGCCTGGTCTACCGACAGTAAGTTCCAGTACAGCTTGAAGAAAAAGGTTTAGTAGTATGTTTGCTAAAGTGTCTGGTTGTGTATCAGTCACCCATGGAACAGAACTGAGCTGCCAATGGCATAGACAGATGATGAAAATTCTTTAAAATATCCCCCAATGTGTATCCTTCACTCCTTGTTCAACTAGACAGATGCAACTCCTCCCTGCCCTTTCTAGTCTCGATTCTTGTTTCCAATTTTATTTTACGCATGAGTGTTTTGCACTACATGTAAGTATGTTTTTCATGTGTGCCTGGAGCCTGTAGAGGCCAGAGGAGGGCTCTGCATCTCCTGGAACTAGAGTCGGGACAATTGGGAGGTGGATGTGGGTACTAGGTGGGACCAGACCCTGAGCAGAGTCACTGATTTTCCCTGCTCATGTCTCCGACTCCAGGGCTCATGTCTCTCTGCCTGTTTAAATCTTCATCTCCCAAAAGCCCACACGTCTTCCACAAAGTCGGGTTCACTCTGGCCCCACTCCTCTCCCTCTATTTCTACGTTCATTTCATGTGCATTTCTCAATGTCGTCCACATCATCCGATCTCAAGTCATTATACCACCCTTTCCTGAGTTCATGGGGGTCCTTCCAACTAGGCAGGAATACAGGCTCTCACTCACCAACTACCTCTACATCCCCAGAAGGGCCAAGATAGCAATGCTAGGCTGTCCGTCCGTCTTCAGCAAAATACCATTCCTGCACCCCAGGGGAGTCATTCGGCCTCCCCACTAATCAATGTTCTCTTCGCCATCTGTCAACCTGAATCAAGGAATTCAAGACAATAAGGCACACACTTATTTGCCAGAGAGCTTCTAGTTACTCTGAGGAAGGTGCCAGGGTGCATAAGAATCCAGTTGCTTCATGAACTCAATAGGAATTCACACTCAAATACGCATTAAGAGCAGAAAATGCCAAAAGCGGGGCGAATTCCACTCTTAAACAGGCAGGATGAGTCAAGACAGAGGTTTCCATTACATCTGCTTATTTCCTGGACTCACACTCCAACAACATGTGTGCCGGCTTTGCGGAGGGTGTGCTCCTCCACAGAATGGCTCTGGGAACAATTAAGGAGGCCTGTGGGCTGGGGTTAATGACGGCTGCCCTGCCCACATGAGGAGACCTGAGCTACACTCCTCAGGCAATGTTTGGCTCTTGGTATGCTGCGGGCATCTGCGTGACAGCCCCTCCTGGGAGCACAAGAGCACCCCGAATAGCTTAGGGATCCCTATGGCTGCTTTCACACTAGGGCTCCATGTCGTGCCCCCCTCACCTCACATGGAGAGGCAGAAAGGGAATTTTCTTAAGCACACGCATGCCATGACCAATCCCAATGCAAGGCATTGCTTTTTAAATATAAGCTCCTTTGGGGCTAAAGAGATGGCTCAATGGTTAAGAGCATTGGCTGTTCTTCTTTGGGACCCAGGTTTAATTCCCAGCACCCACACGGCAGCTCACAACTGTCTTTAACTCCAGTTCCAAGGGATCCGACACCCTCACACAGACACGCATGCAGGCAAAACACAAATACACATAAAACTGGCCAGTGACAGTGCATGCCTTTAATCCCAGCACTTGGGAGGCAGAGGCAGGTGAATCTCTGTGAGTTCGAGCCAGCCTAGTCTACAGAGCAAGTTCTAGGACAGCTAGGGTTGTTACACTGAGAAACCCTGTTTCAAAAAAGAAAGAAAGAAAGAAAAGCTCTTTCCAGGTGTCAAACTGACTAGCTGATAGCTGTGGGTCACACTGACCAGAAATATCTATTACTTTCTCCGTCCTCTACCCAAGAGCAAACCAACCATGTGACTGGAAAATAAAAAGATCCAGGACAAACCCACAGGTCCTGAGACACATGTCCATGCTGAGATATAAGCCAGTATGGTTACAGTGTGCCTCGGTGGAGGTGTCAAGAGCTTACCCGACAAACGCTAGGGTGATTCAAGCAATGCCACATGACAGCCAGTGGCGGACACACCTTTAATCCAGCACTAAGGAGGCAGAGGCAGGAAGATGTCTGTGAAATTAAGGTCAACCTGTCTACATAGAGTTCCAGGATGGTCAGAGCTCATGTAGAGAGAACCTGACCCCCAGCCCCCGCCAAAAAACAAAAGGTGGGGGGAAGTTAAGAAAGGCTCAGACCCAGTTTTAATTTCCAACACCCACATGGCATACGACACCTGCCTATAACTCCAAGTCCAGAGGATGCTATGCTTTCTTCTGACCTCCAGGGGTACCAGGCACACATGCGGTACACAGATATACTGTGGTGGTTTGAATGTAATTGGCCCCCATAACCTCACAGGGAGTGGCGCTATTAGGAGGTGTGGCTTTGTTAAAGTGGGCATGGCCTTGTTGGAGGAAGTGTGTCACTGTGGGAGCAAACTTTGAAATTTCCTATGCTCAGGATACCACCCAGGGTCTCAGTTGACTTCCTGTTGCCTACTTCTCCAGCACCACGTCAGCCTGCATGCCGCCATGCTCCCCGCCATGATGATAACGGACTGAACCACTGAAACTATAAGCGAGCTACCCCCAATTAAATGTTTTCATTTGGGACTGGAGAGATAGCTCAGTGATTAAGAGCACTGACTGCTCCTCCAGAGGACCTGGGTTCAATTCCCAGCACCCACATGGCAACTCACAACTGCCTGTAACTCCAAGACCTAACACCCTCATACAGACATGCATGTAAGCAAAACATCGACACACATAAGGGAAAAATAAAAATAATAAATAATAAATAAATGTTTTCAGTTATAAGAGTTCCTGCAGTCATGGTGTCTCGTCACAGCAATAAAACCCTAAGAAACATACGTTCAGGCGAAACACCCATGTTTATATATACATACATGTATATAAAAGTTTAAAAAGGAATGCCACACATACATTGCACAGCAGAACTGCCTGCCCATCAGCATACATGAGCAGCCAGTAAAACACATCAAGTCCCTCGTACACATCACAGAACCAACACTTCTTGTGTCCCCAGAAATTATCGGCTAATGTGCTAACTGAGGCAGTACCTGATACAGTGTTAGAAGCACACAGGCAATGGTTTGAGAGGCGGGTGGGGGTAAAAGCACACACCGTGCTGCACCCCAGTCATGAGCTGGGGAAGACGGACCAGGAGTCATAGAACAAACACGATGTGACACGCGACGTGACAAATAGGCAGTTTAGGATGGCCCTTTAAATTTCAGGGGCAGGGGATGCAGGAAACCGGGCCTGTGATGCTCTTGGTGGGAGTAGTTGGTGCCGCATTTCAAAAGAAGACTTGGCAATAAACATCAAATGTCTTTACAAAAATGCATGCTCTTTGACCCAGAAATTCCATCTCTGAGACTTCAAGCTAAGGAAATCACTTAAGAACACAGGCACAGTTTTAAGTAGGAGCATACACAGAACTAGTTATACCAAAAGGCTAGAAGCCGATGCCCAAGAATAAGGAGTGAGCTAAACACACTAGGGCATATTCAGGCTATGGCATAGTTTGAAGATTTTTTGGTTTTTCGAGACAGGGTTTCTCTGTGTAGCCCTGGCTGTCCTGGAACTTGCTCTGTAGACCAGGCTGGCCTCGAACTCACAGAGCTCGGCCAGCCTCTGCCTCCTGAGCGATGGGATTAAAGGCATGCACCACCACAAACTGGCTTTTTTTTTTTTTTTTTTTTTTTTGCAGTTGGAAGAGTTGGTAGTTTAAAGGTGGCCACAGAGCTGTCCCTGCTGGGTCTGAAATCAGGTGCCATGTTGTTTATGAAGCCTCTAGAATACCCAAGAAGCAGGCCAAGGGGATGGATGAGGAAAGATCTTCCACATAGAAAGAAGAGCTGAAGAAAGTTGACAAGCTAAAATCCAGACATGGGGAAGGACCTCTGGCCAGAGGTGAATTAAGAAATTTGGCAAAAGCTGGGAGTGGTGGCCCATGCCTTTAATCCCAGGAATCTGACGGCAAGGGAGATGGATCTCCGAGTTTGAGGCTGCTAAGTTTCAACCCTGGGACAAACAACCTGGGACAAACAACTAGAGTACGTGTAACCTAAGGCAGAGGGAGGACCCGGCTGCTAGGTTCTCCCGGCATCTCTCTGTTCCTGTTACAGATATGGATCACAACACACCCTGCCCTCTACCCTGAACTCTCCAGTCCAGGGGGCTGGGCTACCCTTCCCCCAGAGGCTCTTCCCTTATATAATCCAGACATCCCGGTTACCCTGCCCCTCTTGTACCTTTGGCCTCCTGGCTGCTGCACCTGGTTCCCTTTCTCTCTTCCCCTCCCCCTCTCCCCACATGGCCCAGCTCAACCTGGTCATGCCCACTCTGGACTCTCCCAGATGTCCCCGCCTCTGGCTATGCTCCCCAACCCATCTATAACAAATTTTCTCCTCCACCACACCTAGGGGCACTTGTGTCTTTTCCTTCTCATTCAGAGGCCAGCCTGGTCTACCAGAGCAAGTTCCAGGACAGCCAGGACTAATAAAGAAATCGGGGGGGGGGGGGGGGGGGGGCGCAGGATCTGAAAAAAAGCAACCAGTTCCTTGTGCCTGAGATGACAGCAGCCTGTCTTCCATTCCTCTGAATATCTAGATTCCCTGCTGTGACATTGTTCCCCTACAGCTAGAATGAAGTGTTATTACAGCCTATTGGACACTGTAATAAACACACCACCTCTACGTTAAGTGAAAAGCAATCCAAACACTCAGATTTCATTTGTTAAAAATGTACATTTGAGCTGGGTAGTAGTGACGCACACTTTAACCCCAGCACTGGGGAGGCAGGACAGGAGGATCTCTGTGAATTTGAGGCCATCCTGGTCTACAAAGACTAGCCAGAGCTGTTACACAGGGAAACCCTGTCTCAAAAAACAAAAAACAAACAAAAAGATGTGTGTGTAGACAAACCTTAAGTGGTGTTCTGTCTAAGGCAGTGTTCTGTCTTTCCTCTTCTCCTCAGACAGGGTCTCAAGTAAATAGACCAGGCTGGCCTCAAATTCCCAGTCTGCCTGTCTCAATTCCCAGAGGGCTGGGATTATAGGTGTAAGCCACGAGGCCCACTCATAATTTTCTTCTCTTTTTCCCTTCCTCCTACGTTTTCATATGGGGTTGGAGAATGCAGAAGACTGTATCTGTCAATAAGAGAAAAATGTTTCCTAATGAAATCAAAGTCCCATTACATGAGTGGCTTTTGGGTCTTGACAATGTCAATTCTGAGTTATCAGATAAATTATACAGCAAAAATAACCACAGAAGCTGGGCAGTGGCGTCGCACGCCTTTAATCCCAGAACTTGGGAAGCAGAGGCAGGAGGATCTCTTTCAGTTCAAGGCCAGCCTGGTTTATAGACCCAGTTCTGGGACAGCTGGGGCTGTTAAACAGAGAAACCCTGTCCCAAAAAAAAAAAAAAAAAATATCCACAGAATGTTGCTTCATAGTGGCTCACGTGTGGAAGTAATTCCTACAAATTCTTATTATACAAAGATGAAAAGGGGGCACTTGGAGTGCTTCCTAAGGGTTTAGGAAGAGACACTACTACCTCAGGGCTTTCTCTTTATCCCAGTGCAAGAGAAATTCTCTACATTGTAGGGCAGAAATTGACTCAGTGGTATGGAGGTGCAGAGGGCATTTACAGCAGGCTCTTCAGGGAATAGAATGTAATTTCAATTTGGCAAGTGCAATGAATGCTTGTGAAGTTTGTAGAGACTCCCAGCCAGCACTAGACTGAATAGAGAGGGAGAGGCTGGGTCAAGCTGCACCTCTGTCTACTTTTCCCTGTACCCGGGAAGAGCCTGCATTTATTTCTAGCAAGGTCACACCACAGGATGACTCACCCACGTCCAACATTGACCCACGGTATTACAAAAGTCAGGAGCAACCTTTGTCTTGCCTCGGTTCCCACTGCTGCAGCTGGGAGGAAGAGACTAGGGCACAGCTGTAGACAAAGGAAGCCAGGCTGCAACTGAGGTAGAATCCTGGAGGAATTCTGCTGACTGTGATTTACCCTTACACCACCCAGAACCACCTGATCAGGGGAGGCACTGCCCCAGTGGTCCAGGCCCTCTCACCTCAACCATTACTAAAGAAAATGACGCACAGGCCAATCTGATAGAGGAACACGGGTTCCTCTTCCCAGATAATCTAGCTGGTGACAGGTGGGCTGAAACCAACCAGGGACAGCGCCACGAGGTTTTCGGGAACAAACAGGTGTGGCATTTAACATTTTGGATGGGGCTTCAGGTGTAGATCAGTAGTCAAGCAAACAAGAACAAATCTTTGTCAAAATTGAAGGCTCACAGCATATCCCAAAGCCCTATGCACTTCAACTCTTCTTCCCTTTTTTCGAGACAGGGTTTCTCTGTAGCTTTGGAGCCTGTCCTGGAACTAGCTCTTGTAGACCAGGCTGGCCTCGAACTCACAGAGATCCGCCTGCCTCTGCCTCCCGAGTGCTGGGATTAAAGGCGTGCGCCACCGGCAGCTCGGCTCTTCTTCCCTTTTAAGGCAGTCTCTGTCTCCATCTCTCCCTCTCTCCTTCCCCAGAGTCAGCAGGCAGAGCACACTATGACCAAATGGACACTGGCCCCACAGTGGGCAAGACACTTGCTTACCTTAGATTAGCTAAAAACATGGAAAGGACAATCATCCCTGCTGGAGGGCTTTTCATTTTGACTCTGGGTTTACCAATAGTGCCACGGATGTGCAGAGCTGCACACTGCAGCACCGACAGAACCAAATGCTACATGCGATGTGTACACCTACAAAGGACTCCATGTGATTCATGCTGCTTGTGACTGTTCTATTCCATCCTGCAAGGCCAATGAGCCATGTTCAACGCACAGAATTACCGGCGGGTCGGTTCACTGTTCTGCTCTGGATTTTGCACAGGGCAATGGAGCTTGGAGAGCAGGTCCCACCTCCCCCTGCTACTGTGACGCATCTTTTTTACAAGTTAAAGTCATGTTAATACTGCATTTAAAAATAAAACACAAGCAGCCAGGCGGTGGTCACACGTGCCTTTACTCCCAGCTCTTGGGAGGCAGAGAACTCTGAGTTCGAGGCCAGATGGCTCTAGAGAGGGAGTTCCAGGACAGCCAAGGCTACAGAGAAATCCTGTCTTGAAAAAACAAAAGCAACAAGAAAAAAAAAAGCATATACACCTAAGGTACATGGTGTACGGCCGCTTCCAAGTAGATCCAGGTCAAAATGCACCTCTGTTAGGTCCAAAGGGGCACCCCAAAAAGTAGAGCTGGTCTTGCTCTCATAAATGGGACTTTGACTCAGTAAACTGAAGGACTGTCATCAGGGAAACAAGCCTAATAAAGGTAGATTTCTGTTTACCAAAAGCTCCCCCGCTTCATCCAACCACGAAGGACAACCACCCTGGCGAGGGTATCTAGTTCCGGGTCAGTTGCAACTGTTCCTGAGCTCAGACTCATGTAAAATCTGCCTGCTTTCTCCACCCTTCTGCTCTTCCTCCTGCCCAGCTTGGTGTGTTTGATCCCCAATAAACCCTTCTGTCTCCCTATGGTGTGGTCAGGTTTGGCAGTTTTGCTGGGCCTTCGCTTACAGTTCACTTTTCTTAAATGTTTTTCAAATGTATAAAGGCCTGGGGTTACAGGTTGGTGGAAGAGACATCTGTGATTTCTGCTTTGGGCTCAATCCCTCACGTCCCCCTTTAGGACAGAGTTCAAGGCCGGCGTGATCTACAAAGCAAGTTCCAGGACCAGGACAACGGGGTAGTCACATAGAGTAACCCTGGGGTGGGTGGGTGGGGAGACGACAGGGCACACAGGACGGGACAAGGAACAAGAAAACTTGGGAAATGTTTCAATACTTCAGACACTTTATCAGTGAGAGAAACTATAGAGCTTCCCAGCACATTTAGCACACAAATAAAACCCAGTAGAACTGAGATCGGAATGGCAGCTTCTAGTGTTATCTCTGCCCTTAAAGTGCTGTGTTAACTGTTAGCTGCTCGGGAATAAATACTCCGCCCACACTAAACATTATCAGTTGGCCTTCTGTACGTAGCAACTGAAAAAAAAAAGTCTAAAAACATCCTCTACCAAGATGCTTGTTCTCTTGTGCCGAAAACTAAGGAAAACACAAGCCCACTTTCAGCAAAATGTGTGTTTCTACTTACTAGTGGGATGGGTTCTCCTTTAAAAAAAATGTTCTGGGAAAGTTCACTGCTGCAAGTCAGCAAGAATTTGTAACGGCTAAACAAACAAATAAGTAAATCCTGACGTGGCACAACTACTTAGCTAGTACCCTAAATCCAGGACCCCACTGGATGGACTCTGACCGACTAGTCACTTTCAAGTAGAGGGGGGTCCAGGGTCTGAAACCCACTGATTACAAATTGTTTCGTTGTTAAAGACTGTTTAGTACAGATGCCACTGTGGGACAGTCTCTTCAGATTAAGAAAAGGGTCCAGCTTTATTTATTTTATACAGGGACAGGGTTGCACAGTCATGGCCAACCTCCTGCCTCAGCCTCCTCACTGCCGGGAGGATGTCTTTACCAACACACCTGACAGAGCCCTTTTGTCTGCCTTTCCCACTGTGATTACATCTCGGCATTCTGATGGCCATGGGTTTTTAGGCAAAAGCCAGACGCCAGAGTAAACAACTGGCATGTCACACTGGGTATGTATGCCTCTGGTCAATGGGCAACCCATGCCTTTTTTCCCTCCTTGGGGTAGGAAATCCTGCCTTCCTAAAGGGCTGCTAGGCCCTACTCTTTTCTTTCTTGGGCTCTCACAGCAGGTACTACCTGGTGTTCTGGCACTAGAGCAGTGGTTCCCAGGCACAACACCTTTGGGGGTTGCACATCGTTGGGGGTTGATATTTATATCACAACTCATCACAGCTGCAAAATTACACATATGAAGAACCAAGAAAATAACTGTATGGTTGGGGGGGCACCACAACACGAGGAACTGTATTTAATGGTGGTGGTATTAGGAAGGCTGAGAACTGGTGATCTAGATAGAGCCAGCTCACCAGGCAGATACTCCCCTCACTGCCCTCTCCAGGAGAAGAGCTAAAGCCGGGATTCCAAGTTCTGGTTTTCCGCACAACCCTCTCAAAGCACAAAGACTCAGGATGGGCCTTAAATAATCCTTTTGTTTACAGAGGGTCATTTCCTGCAGTCGGCTCACACCCACAGAGTCACGCCCAATTCCCCAGGAGATCTCAGCACCGGTTTGCTTACAAAAAACAAAAATGAAACCACTGCAGGTAGGCAATCCAGGTGTAAGAAACTTCCCTTAAACAAAAAAGAAATTCCCAAGTCTGGGGCGCTCTGGTTTTTCCTCGCTGTATTAAAATAATTTAACATATAAAACAAAATCTAAAGGGCTTGTATTGAAAAGGCTCCGTAACAGTCTCTGCAACTAGCACGCCAGGGCCTTTTCCTGCATCCGGTGTCGCCGCTGAGAAACAGAAAGTGAAAAGATGGGACTCATGACACACAGCAGGCAACATCTGTGTGTACCAGCACTCCCTTTTAGTTACGGGAAGGGAGGCCTGCTTCCCTAAACGGCTTAAGTGACTTGTCCTCTCTGTCCCCCCAGGCAACACCAAAAATGAGATACTAAAACTGAAGGGTAGTGACAGGCTGGCCAAGCGCTGACTTCTAAGAACAAATAACTTTGGTTGTGGGATTATCAGACAATAGATGACGAGGGCAGAACAAATCCCCGATCCAGGTCAGATTGGGACTTGGTGTGCTGTGCAAATGAGGCCAACCCGAAGGCCGGCGTTTTCTGCTCAATTAACAGCTGGTTTCCATCTCATGATAAGTCAATGACAAGGCACATTTTCTTTAGGCCTGAGATATTATCTGTTCTGCTTTACAATGAGAAGCAAAAATCAAACGGAGGAATAGACAAGTTTATAAAGACACGTGGATGCGGCCTGGGGTAGCTCCCTACGGATTCCTTCACATTGGAACCCAGGTGCTAAAAGTCTGTTCCAGCCACCCAAAGCCAGAATGACCCTGAACTTGTATCTTGGAAGCTAAAACAGCTTGAAGATAGACTTAGCCAAAGGCTCAGAATCAACTCCAGGTGGTTACAACCCTCTCAAGGCCAAAGTCACACCTGGCAAAATTTACCTGACTCTCTTTCCCTCTCCAGCTATGGCAGTTCTTTCATTCCAGCCACGCCGGCATTCCTATTTAAATACAGTTGTTTTTAACTGGACGTAAGGGAAGAATTTCTTTATGTGTGCAAAAAGACTGTCTGCCCCACCTCCCACAAGGGATCAGTCATATACCACCCGAGCAAAATCTCTGACTCGAAAGGTTGTGAAATGATAACTCTGGTTTCTGATGCAATCAAGTGGGGGACTGGGAATCAGAAATATCCACCTGGAAGACAGAAAAAACTTAAATCTCAGCCAGGCGTGGTTGCTCAGGCCTTGATTCCCGGCACTCGGGAGACAGAGATAAGGGGATCTCTTGAGTTCCCAGACAGCCAGGATTCCATAATAGAGAGACCATGCCTTGGGGGGGTGGGGGGAGGCAAGAAAGAAATAAGGGGGTAAAAAAGCAATCTGGAAACTGCTGAGAGGCTCTATGACAATGTGGCGTGTCACACAGATGTCTGCCTCTGAAAGGCAGGTTTGTGAACATTTCACTAACAAACGCAAGGCATTGGTCTAAGCTCTGGCTTTTGTTTTGAAGACATTAAATAAGACGAAAAGTTTCTTCTGCCAGAGGCCTATCAGAGGTACAAGGTAAGCAAGTCCAATAGCACACAGAAAATGTCAAGAGATGCCATCTGGAAAAATGGTAGAAACGTGGGCTACTTTAAACTTGTCGGTCACAGGTCTCTAGGATAAAGACTAGGATAAAGGTCAGGACTAACCTGTAGGCACGCAGACTGGCTGGCACCAAGCAGGAAGGAGTCTGGCAAATGGGCATATCTAATGAGGATCCCAGGTACTAAAGCTTTATGAGATGAGACTGGGATTCCCAGGAGATGGGGCCAGAGGTCCAGAAAGAGCCAGTCACATGAAGCTTGTGTGACACGGGAAATTTTTTTTAATTATTTATTTTTATTTTCTGTGCACAGATGTTTTGCCTGCATGTGTATCTGTGTGAAAGCATCTGAGCTCCTGGGCTTAAATTGCAGGCAGTGGTGAGCGACCATGGGGTGCTGGGAATTGAACCCAGGTCCTCCAGAAGAGCAGCTGGGGCTCTTAAGCGCTGAGTCATCTCTCCAGACCCCAGTCACGGAACATTTTTAAGCTCCTACCCACCAGCTGTAAAACCTCAGACAGATTAACTTAGCGTCTCAGGGTGCCTGTTTTCCTATCCCCGAACATGGCATGACAGCATTTCCTCTGTTAAAAGGCAGGGCATTTGCACCACACACTTTCACAGACCCCTCCCCCCAAAAAAAGCTGTAATCTCAGCACGTGGAGAAAGGGTCCATTGGTAAGGGCAGACTTACCTATTAAATTTAGGCTATTAGGAGCGCCAGCATCTTAAATGAGGGGGTGGGGTGCAGGGGACTAGTGTCCACTTTGGACTAGCTATATGAATGCTCAATCACTTAGCATGAACTATCATAAATAACCCACCCCCCCCCCGCCCCAGACAGGGTTTCTCTGGGTAACCCTGGCTGTCCTGGAACTCACTCTGCAGACCAGACTGGCTTCAAACTCAGAGATCCACCTCCCTCTGCCCCCAGCTTCTAGGATTAAGGGTGTGCGCCCCCACACTTGACCACCTAAGGTTGAAAAGGAAATTCCAACCACTGTGAGCACGACTCACTCTAGCAATTCTGCTGCTCATTGCTGGAAAAGTACTCAATCATCCTGAGTAAAGCAGAAATTCAACTCAAGAGAACAGAGAGGAGCAAGCTAAGTGGGAACCATAGGTTACCCTGACAACCAAGGCTAGCCCCTAATCACCCAACATCAAGGGCCTGGAAGGGAGGACCTTGTCTTGCCCTCCCCCATCACATGATGCAGACTGGAGGAACACTATAATCAATACAGAAGCCTCTGGAATGGGGCTGAAGAGATGGCTCAGTGGTTAAGAGCACTGACTGCTCTTCCAGAGGACCCAGGTTCAATTCCCAGCACCCACATGGCAACTCACAACTGTTTGAAGATCCAGTTGCAGGGGATCTGACACCTTCACACCAATGCACATAAAATAAAGTTAAATAAAGCATAAAAATATTTTTTTTAAAAAAAAAAGCCTCTGGAAGCTCACACATCTTCAGTCTTGTAACTCCCATCTGGGTTAGACAATGACACCTCCACAGCACCCCTCCCCAGCACAAAGGAAATTCTGCTACTTCAGTAATAAGATCGCAGTTTGCACTTGTCCCCAGCGGCCTCAAGTATGCCAGCCTTGAGGTGGAAAAGAGGAGTTTGCACAAAATGAAATCCTGCGGAGTCAAAGAGAAAATCGTCTGTAGGATTTCTCTTGGGAGCGCACTGGCCACCGGCCAGCATCATCTACCAGATGACATAAAGGAATTTGGGGTATCAGAGGACCCTCATCAGTAACATTCATTCACTCCTGAAAAGTAAGGACGAATTGAAGGTGGGAGTTTCAGCCTTGAAGAGACAGACCTCTATCCTGAGACGCTCAGATTTCTCACACCTTTGCAAAATCCCAGATGCCGACAGGATTAAAGCAGGCTGCCTAAGCATTTCTACTGCCTTTGAAATTGGTGCAACAATACTGCATTACAAACTGAAATCCCGGCCTCCTTTCCTGGTGTGAGCTGCATTTCTTCCTCCTCTTTGCTATTCATTAATATGCATCATAATGGCTGCGGTGGGGTGAGACCGTGCTAGAAATGCAACCACGTGTTGTTGATAGTTTTCTTTAAGATCCTTTCCAGGACTGCTTTCCAGTGGACACTTAGCAGAGTACCAAACAACACCTGCAGGCAAGTACAGTAAAGGAAAACACGATCCGTAGAACACATGACCTTGGGCGGCCAAAGCTGGACTCAAGCCTCTCTAGATATTATGATAGCCTGGTCTTCAAGGAAAGAAAACTGCAAGTCTGGGTACTGACGGCAAATATAGGGAAAAAAATCAAACTCCTCGGACTTTGATGAAAGCAAAAAAGCATGAGAAATACCATACAGACCTAGATATTTCTGACTCCTTCCCCTCCCCCCAGCTGATAGAGATAGCAAATACTATTATAATCAGGCAGTTTCTAAGTAATGCATGCTCATGTATTAAAATTAGTTCTTTCCCCCTGAGAACTTCCAATTCTCCCTCTTCCCCCAGAAGCCTTTTCTCTTTCCTTGCTTTTCATCACAAGGTTTCCCAGGGATTGGAATTCCATTTTCTAGACAACTCATACACATGACGCGCATTTTCAATTACCAAGCTATCTGTGAACTCTTCTGAAAAATCCCATTTATACACATGGCTTATCCTGTGCACCCCAGACTCAGCATCATCACTTCGAGCTGCCCTATACCCAATTTGTACTTCCACAAACCAACCATCCAATGGAGAACCCAAAGAGGTGTTGAGGTCAACCCTTAATCTCCTCTCCAGCCCACTTCAGATGGATTCAGGGGCCTCGTGGATACTTCCAACGCTGGCTGTACGTCCTGAAATACTGAACAAGAAGGTGCTGTGTGCTGCACGTCCACCCCTTGCCCTCGAGTAGAGGACAGAGGCCCCTCTCCTAGTCAGAAAGCAACGGCTCCCATCAGCCGTTCCTCCCCAAAAGGAGTCTTGAATGTTCACACCGCATGGACTCCTTGCCTGTCATCTTTTCTCCCATGATCCTCCTCATAGGTCAAAGTCTTTGGATTCTGCTGAATACCAGCCCTCTTCACCACCCTCTCAGGGGCAAGCTTATTTCCAGTTCAAACCACCTCAACCTTGCTGTCACGCTTTAGTAGACTTGTTAATTTGTGCCCGGCCACCCCTCCATTAAACACCCGGAGAGGAAGAAGTGTCTCCCCCAGCTCCTAGCACCTCTAAATCTACACCTGATGGCCCTGGCCAATCAGGCCACACTGCACACAGCCTCAGTTGCCTGTCCATCAAAGGGACACGCAAACACCTGCACCAGCTGTCGGTAGCGGGAAGGACCTGTAATCCCAGCACTCAAGAGGCTGACACAGGAGAGGATGCGGTGTGCTGGGTCAGCCTGGTCTACACAGAAAGTCTCACACACACACACACACACACACACACACACACACACCTGGTCTACACAGCAAGACTGTCTCTCTCTCTCACACACACAACACACACACACACACCTGGTCTACACAGCTCTCTCTCTCTCTCTCTCTCTCACACACACACACACACACACAGAAAAACAAAAACCCTACATTAGTTTGTAAGAATAAAAATGGTTGCAGGTGGTCCAGTGCCTAACCTGTAACACAGCACAGAAGAAAAAACAAGCAGGAGTCAGTGATTGGCCAGGCAGAGTGGCTTATGCTTTAATCTCAGCACTTGGGAGGCAGAGGCAGGAGGATCTCTGTGAGTTCAAGGCCAACCTGATCTACACATGAGACCCAGTTCTTCTACATAAATACTAGTGACGACTATTTCTTTAGTAAGTGTATAAAAATATTCCTGAAATTCTCATAGGGGAAATGATTCTGGTAGTTCACTCTGTTCCACAAACTGGGCAATTTTATTCTTAGAAATAAATACCCCTCCCTCAGTCAGCTTCAAGTTCCAGGTCACATCAAGCATCCCTCACCTCCGACCACACACACACACACACACACACGACATTAAAGATGTTTACAATATTCTCCTGGTGCATATTAAAAATGGAGATGTGGGTTCATAAAGTCATGCCCATTATCCTCCTAGAAGCCCAGCGCCATCAGGGTCCAGCAAGGATAGGATCTTACCAACATGGCATCACTCTGAAGACTCGGTTCACCAAGTTTCCAGTCCGCTGGACTATGCCATCCACTTGTGCTCTAGCTGTTAAGGTTCATTCTTCTCATTCTTTCCTTTTTTCTTTGACCCAAGCAAGTACTGTTCAAGAGGGACCTTTGCATTCCCGTCCCCCGCCCCCAGGCAGACACTAAGGTGCCAAATGAAACTGAACACAAACATTCCAAAGTGGCTGTCACACAGAGCAGACTGTTTGGGAACAGAGGGAGCTCCCTGCTCTGCCACCTAGCAAAGACCATGACCAGGTCAAAAAGGAGTTCCACAGGAGAACCCAGGCTCTAATGGTGAGAACCCAGTAGATCCACGGGATGAGCAAGCGCATCTATCTGATGAACTCACCTGTGCCATTGATGCTACAGGTGAGAAAGATCATTTCCCAACAGGTGGGGTCACGACCTTTTGAAATCTCTAGTAGGACTCTCAATATTAAAAGCAGGTAGCCGCTGTGTATATTCCAAATTCTAAACTTATAAGAGAGTGTGTGCGTGGCCGTGGGCCTGGCATGGGGAAGTCGGACCACTGGGAATCCCATTAGACAGCATACACATCTTTGCAAGGTGGTCCAGAAGCTAAGCGGAGATAACAAAGAACTTCCTGGGAAAACAAGGCCTCTGTGGATGGGGGGGCGGGAGGCACAAAAACAGAGGCTACAACCTGAATCCTGCTCAGCTTGGGCCAGAACAGAGGAAGGAACGGGCAGAAGGGTTCTCAGAGGCATATTAGAACAACCCTGAGTGTCAAGTGTGGACTTTTCTGCGGCGGTCAGAGCTGGGCAGACAGATCTGGGGTGTCATGAGACCCAGCTGCACGGCATCATGCTGGCTTGAGAGAGGGTATCAGAGCATGGGGTGGGGGGGGGGGGACACAGCTGAAGATCACTAACAGGAGACAGGAGAAACGAAAATGGAGACGAAGGACATGAAGAGGACCCTGAGGAGCAAGTCAGGCTCCAGAGCCAATCTAAACTCGAACCTGGTGGTTCGCTACACCTACATGAATCACAAAAGACTTTTAACAAAATATTCAAAGCCAGAAGGCTCACATAACCATTTTGGAAATGCCAAAAAAAAAAAAAAAAAAAAAAAAAAAAAAAAAAAAAAAAAAAAAAAAAAAAAAAAGCAATGCACAATGATCTGTATGTAAATCCATCAATTAACATTCATTGTAGTTGTATTTAGTTTTACAAACACCGTTTTCAAAGAACTTGAGAAGCAAGGTGGAAGAGTTACTCGGGAGAGTTCGGAGGGAGGAAAGGGAGAAAGGAAGTGAGATAATTATAATCTCAAAATTTAAAGACAGTATTAAAACTTGAAAACTCCTGTTTGCTCAACAAAAACATAGTCCTCAGGATGTCTGGAGCCCGGCTCTTCCCTAGGATTTTCCAGGAAGCAGTGGCATGCGAGGACCCTGCCTTCAGACTTTTAGTTTCCAGACCCACCTACTGTTATATATATATTACATACACAAAAATAATCTGCAATAAAAATATACATTTCAAAAAACGTATCCTCTAAAGGCTACGGAACAAATTCCTACGGAATTCTAATGATTTGCTTAGCAAATTCCTGATCGTTGAACAGTTTGAGAATTTTCGCCAGCATAACTCCTAGAAAGAAATCTTTATTACCCCCCAATTTCTTTAGCGTAAACTCTTAACAATACAGGTACTCTAAATCAAAGGAAGAGAACATGTTTTGATGGCCCCTGCCAAAACTCCGTAGAACCACAGCCCTTAATTTCATTACTGATGCCATGTTCCTAGTTAATAGCTCTAACACTAAATCTGGCAGAAACAGTAAAAGACACCTCAACCAAAGCATCAAGGCAGAGAAACTGGAAAACCACTTTTGGCAGAGTAGCCTAAAATCACGCCACATTGGTGGCTCTCTCCGGACATCTCTCTACCATGAGGTCACATCTCCATCCAAACCACTGCTACTTACGCCTGCTCCACCACTGAAACAAGTTCACTGTATGAGATTTGGTTTGCAACACAGAAGCGTGCAAAACTGTGCCCACTGAAGCTTCTAGAAGCCGTGTCCTGAGATCTTGATATACCATGAGAACCAGAGGTTAGCCCACACCACTGGCATTCCCTTTCTTCCATGCCAACTGTTAAAAAAAAAAACCCAACAACTTACAACCCCAATGCTTTGGCAAAATACTAAGAGCTCTAGATCTGAAGTTAAAATGGCATGATCCTCTCAGGATCTGACTCGATGGGATTTCTCCAAACATCTCTGCATAATCCTCTCAGGATCTGACTTGATGGGATTTCTCCAAACATCTTCATCAATGGTGCAACACAGCCAACTCTTGCCTCTCTGATTTAATTACTGCTTTCCCAGAACCGAGATGAATTTTAAACTGCTTCAACATAAGGAGATCCACCTAAAAAGTGCCCGAAGGCATGAATGAAACTAAAAATACAACCAAATGACACATTTATCTCATTTCCAAAAAGGAAGTTACTCGCTGATAAAAGTTCTGTAGGACAGGGTCCCAGTATGTCTGAACACAAACTTACTAGTGACAGTTAATTATGAGACAAATTATGAGTTTATCATTCACATACGTATTAACTTTTAATAAAACCTGATCATACAATTGGAGACACATTCTAAGAACTTTTTTTTTAACTTTTGTTTAGAGAAAGTGCCTCACTTGGCTGGGCTAGAACTTGCTACGTAGACCAGGCTTGGCCTCAGACTGGTCTCAGAGACTTACAAAACGAAGGAATCATCACCACACCCAACTAAGAACTTTTGTTTCAAAGTAGAGCCTTGCTGTGGAGGAAGGCTGGGTTCTGAACGGGTCAACCCTCCTGCCAGCATGACTTCCTTAATTGAAAAGTGATGTAAGAAATAGCCCAACACTCTGCACAGACACACAAAATCCTTGCCACTCTCAGGTCCCAGGAAGAATGACAACCGGCTGTCCTCTTATACAGACTGCAAAAATCTTAAAATTCCTTTTCTCAGTTGTATGTGCTATATTATACAAAGCTGCAGATTCTCAAAAAAAAAATCTTTTCAACCACAGAAAACATGTACAACCTTTTTTCCCCAAATCCTGAACTTTTCAGTCTACACAACTGTATCCATGTGAGCCTATTAGTCTCTAATAATATAAAGACTCAGGGTTAAAACATACTGGATGATAGGAGGACCTGCTTTCAAACGTAGAAAGGAAAAAGAAAGCCTTGAATTAACTCTCCAATGTAGGAGGAGAAAGTTTACACCTCACGGTGAGCTATGAGAAACTGTTTTCTCTCACTGCCGGGTGGACTCACTCACTTGCCCAGTTCGGTTCAGCAGCCACAGGAAATTACAGCAAGCACATTTTTCTTCTCTTGTCTTCATGTATGTATACAAGATTTGTGTGTGCGTTCTGTTTCCTAGAGGCTCCTCAATGCATCTGAGCAGTGCAGATCCCCTGGATGGGCAGGGAATGGTCCAGTGTTGTGGTTTTGTATAATGACAAGCACATTAGCAGTACTCACCAAAATACTGTACTTGTTTTACTTGTGGCTTTCAGGGTTATTTAAAAAAAAAAAAAAAAAAAAAAAAAAAAAAACCTAGAGCTTTTTAAAAACCAAACATACACGAGGAACAGAGAATTATGATAAAATCACCTGGATCACTCACGATTTTCTTTCCCTGCATGCCTGTTATGCTAGCCAGGTGTGAAGGCAAATGCCTTTAGTCCCAGGACTCTTAGGCAGGGATTTAAGCTCAAAGCCTGACTGTGGGACTTGGGAAGCCCTATTTCTAAACATAAACGTATAAAGTGGCTGCCTGGCACCTCTGTGGTCCTGGGTTCATTTCCTAGTACTGAAAGAAAAAAAAAAAGCAAAACACTAGAGCTCATGGTGTCTGTGTTTTACACACTCCCAAGCTCATGGTGTGTGTTGTTTTACACACTCCCAAGCTCATGGTGTCTGTGTTTTACACACTCCCAAGCTCATGGTGTGTGTTGTTTTACACACTCCCAAGCTCATGGTGTCTGTGTTTTACACACTCCCACTAGTGAACAACCTGAGCTCTGCAATCTTTCTAACTCCACCTGTTTCCTAAATAACAAATATTTCGCTAAAGTAAGATAAACACCTCCCAGAATCCCACGCCATTCCTACCTGACAAAGAACACTCTCAGTGCAACAGGGTCAATAAGGCAGCTGATTGCTCCAACATCGTCCATTACTAGACATGATCACCCAGAAAGGGGACCTTAGTACTGGAAACGTTTGCAGCTAAGATGGATCAAGAGAAAAATCTTGCCATCATTTTTAGGTGAGTGGGTATGGGATTTGGAGACAAGCCTATTGTTATCTATCAAAACCTTAAAAACAAAACAACAAAACAAAAACTCTGGGGTTTTGTTGTGTTCCAAAATCATTTTAAAAGGACCAAACTTTGGTGTTTTTATTGTTGTTATGAGTTTTTTCCCAGTTGCAATTTTTCTGAACCAGATGAAGGAAGAAAGATGGTTTCATAGGATTCATCTTTTTAGCAGGGATAAAGGTAGGGCCGATCTGAAGAGTTACCTTGTTGTGTCCACTAAAGCATGCTCGAAACCCAGCAATTTCTCAAAAGGCAAGCAGGCATCACTTTCTTATGTTTAACTTGTCGCAGCTGGCTCCCCAGCGCTGCTGTCATAAAACGGCATAAACAGAACTCCCAAAAGCAATACTTGCTTATAAAAGAGGCAATTTCTTCCGGTGGGGAGGCAATTGTCAGCTTTCTTCAGTTCCCTTAGGTGCACCACCCTCCAACTATGGTAAAATCAAACTCTGCATTGTTTTGCATAAACTTAGGTCTCTTCTGTCTTCCCCATTTTACCAGAGGGATAGTTCACATAGGTCAGAGAGATGGGCGGATGGATGGAACCCTTATGTTTGGTTTCAGTCTCGGTATCTTAGTTTGCACCCGGTGTCTCCAACAGCCTCACCATCCTAACCGCTTTAGAGTCAGTTTGAGTTGCGTTCACCCTCCTTATTAGGATGTGCTTTACCTGTAAGAACACTTTCTACGTTATAGTGGGTTGGGCAGTTTCTGCTTCTGCTCACTTAATTCTAGGAGACCTTAAAAAAGATTAATAGTTTCTTGGGACCTCCAAATAAACCCACCTGCAGGAGTGAAGTCAGGACGGACGCCACAAAAGCGACCATACTCATTAGTTCCATGCACACCCCATCCACACATATTACTCGAGTGTTTTCAGTAAGAAACGCACCACAGGCGCAAACTGTTTTTCATCATCACTCCGAGTGTGCCACATAAAGTTGTGATTTCCCTGTGAAAACCCTCCGTGCGCCTTCGCTTTGGGGAATCCAAAGCTTTTAGCCCTTGTTATTCTACCCCACACCACCCCCAATCCACTTCGCCCAGGTTCGGCGGGGGTCTTCGACTCATCGGCGAAGAATGCGGCTAATGAGTTATCTATTAATCCAAAATGTCTCAGCTAGGAAGATATTTCACCCAGCACTTTTAACACCGAAAGGGAGGGTGGGGAGTTGGGGTCGGAAGTAGCTTTTAACGAGAACTTTCCCAGAGTTTTTTCCCTTCGACCATGCCTCCCTCAGATTTCCAGCAGCAGACGCAGAACCCAAATCTTGACCCTTCCCGATCCCAATCATCCGAGGTCACCCGGGAGGCAGCTCTCGATTCCGCTTTCAACAACCCGGGTAGACAAAGCTGAGCATTCTACTTACAAAAGTACTCGGGAAAGTCCTCAAAAAGTTATGCAATAGAAGGCACGCAGACGCGCGTGGACACAGCCCCGCGCCCGCGGGACGCCGCGTCCCTTGGCGCACCCCCACCCCGTGCGCCCCGAGACTCCCAGCAGGCCCCCCTCCGTACCTCCTCCTCCTGAAGGTTGGCCTCGCTCGGGGTGTTCTCCTTCTCGGCTTTGCCTCCGCCGTTCATCTTCCCGGTCCTTCGTCGCCGCGCGGGGCTGGGGCGCGGGGCTGGGGCGAGGGCGCGCTCGCCCGCTTGCTACCTTCCCCCGGGCGGTCGAGCGAGCGAGCTGCGGGGCTGGAGCCGGGCGGCGCAGTGGGGAGCCGGGGCGGGTGGGGACCTCCGAGAGGCCGGGCGAGCCCCGGAGTCGGGACCGGGCCGAGGCGGAGGAAGCGAGGCGGCGGGCGCGGTTGGGACCGGAGCCGCCGAGGGCGCGCTGCTGGCAGGCTCTGGGCAGCGGGGCCGCACGCAGCGCTCTTTCTCTCGCCTTCCACCCTCCTCCCCTTCCCCTCCCTCCCCTCCCCCCTCCCTCCGCCCTCCCTGGACGTGCGCGGCCGGCAGCAGCCCAGAGGGACGCTGTTCGGGACCGCGAAGCCCCCCGCGGGAGGAGGGGCGCGGGGCGGAGCAGTCGACCCCAGGGCCCGGCTCGGCTGGAGTGGGGGGGGGGGAATGTCACCGGGGTCACGAGGCCGCGGGGTCGGCGGGGGGAAGGTCGGGTCCGCCCTCTCTCCCAGCCCCCGGGGCCTCGGCGTCCGTGCAGGAGGTGCGCGTGGGCTTGGAGAGGGGGCTCGTGGCGGGGAACCGAGCCTGCTGGGGGGCCGGAGGTGGGGGGGACGGAGACTGGGGCATGCAACTTTTGTTTGCTTGCTTTCCACGACGGGTGTGCACCTCAACCCACCAACGAGACTCGGTTCTTCCTGCGCCGAAAGGTGACAGGCACGGAGGGCAGCCCACCACCAAGCCCCGCTTTTGCAGGACACGGCTGGCAAGCCCACCGCCGGTGCTCGAGTCCGGCTAGCCTTCCCCAGCCTTTTCCCCTCGCCCGCTCTGACTCTCGAGGGCTTCCGGCGGTCCCTGTTCAGACTCGCACAGCCGGCACCAGACTGTTCTGGAATCGTTTTGTTTACTTCACTCTTTGGGGAGCCCCTTCCTGGAATACAAGACCGTGCCCTGTTTATCTTTGTTTACTTCACTCTTTGGGGAGCCCCTTCCTGGAATACAAGACCGTGCCCTGTTTATCTTGGTCTCCCCCGCCACTACTTAAGTAGGCTGCTACCTGGAGCCTAGTAGGCACTCGGTATCTGTTGGCTGAGGATCCCTCACTGCCCCTCAAAGGTCAGGACATTTATCTCAGGAGAATCAAAGCAGTTGCCCAACACCGGGATGACCGCACAGCTTCCGTTTCCTAGTCAGAGAAATGGGAATATATATATATATCTCCCAGGGCTTTAGAGATTATAGATGGGGCAAGCGCAACCCTCCTTGCCTAGCATTCATTCTTGCACAATTTTGGTTTACAATAGGCGGAAGCTAGCATTATTTTTTAAGGAAGTTTCCATTTTCCTGGTCCTACTAGACTTTTCCAACAATAGACCCTGTAAACTTCTTTGGCTAGTAAGGACGGACATTTAAGACAATCCCCTTCTCCCCCCCTCCACCCCCCCCCCGTATCAATGGTTTGTGCTCTCCGAGGAAGTTTGTCTGGCATGCCGCGCCAATCACGGTTTCTCATTTATGCCTTGGTTTAACTGTTTATCTCTTTCTCCCCCACTCGACATTCTTTACCCCTCTCGGCTTTGAGAGCTGTTGGGGGTGGGGTGGAGGCGGGAGCTGAAGATAAGGGCCCTGCCTTTAGGCAATTGAAAATGGTGTTGTGGAGACAAGATACCCCAAACAACTCCAAGGCAACGTAATCGCTGAATCCTGGTTCAAATTATAAAAAAAGCAAGATACACGCAACATTTTTCTTTGGCTTTTTAAAGGCGTTGTGACGTGAAAATCCATAGTGACACTTAAGTTTTAGATGAGTTTTTTTTTTTTCTTTGAAGGGCTCTGGAGATGTGGGAAAGTTCCTAAAAGAAAATAATGTTCCAAGTTGCCGTCATAATGCCATTGCTCTCTATAGTAACCGAGGTGGCTCCTGGGAGGAAATGAACCAAGAGTCTTTGGAACCGCGGGAGAAAAAGTCAGAAAAGCAAAGCTACAGTTAATCAGAAACTTTGTCCGTGTTTTGATTTATTGATGGTGTGGATTGGCAGCTCTCTGCACGGCCTGCTCTTCATTCAGTTATAAGAGGAACCACGAGGGGGCAATGTCTTCCTAAGCAATGGCCGAGTGGTGGGCTTCGATGGCCCAGTCTTTTACCCTCCTTGGCTATTGCCTCTTACTGAATATACTCCACAGGGAGACATTGTTTTGCTGGAGCCTGGTAAGGACCCAAGGGGAAAAATGACAAATGGGTGTCACTCGGAGCCCATTTAGAAGAAGGTGGGCTAGGTGGTGTGGTTGCAGTATGCTGGGAGAATTTCTTATCCCTCTCCTGGAAAAGGTGGGTTGATTTCAGATGTAGACTAAAACCTGATTTTTTATTTTTTTGTCCTGAAGCCAAACCAGAACTTTGTCTTTTGTTTAAAAGTTAGTGCCCTCTGTTTTTTTGGTTGTTTTTTTTTTTTTTTTTTTTTTTTTTTTTTTTTTTTTTTTTGGTTTTTCGAGACATTGTTTCTCTGCAGCCTTAGAGCCTGTCCTGGAGCTAGCTCTTGTAGACCAGGCTGGTCTCGAACTCACAGAGATCCACCTGCCTCTGCCTCCCGAGTGCTGGGATTAAAGGCGTGCGCCACCACCGCCCGGCTAGTTAGCGCCCTCTGTATAAGGAAACTTCGTCCTGTGGGGGAACCTCATCTGGCATCTTTATTGTGTGTTCCCAGCATTTAGACAGGGCCTGACATATAATAGACCTGTTATTTTTAATAATGAATAAACAGACAGTGTTGGCAGTCGCCTTTAATCCCAGCATTTAGGAGGCAGAAACAGAGGGATCTCTGAATTCCAGGCCAGCCTGTTGGTCTACAGAGGAAGGTCCAGGACAGTCAGGGCCTGTCCCTCCCTCTCCCACCCCCCAAAAAATCCTGAAGGTGTAAGCATGGTCACTAGCAGAGTCATTATTAATATTTGATCTTTGGAGGGTGTGGCCTGGATGGAGACATCGCCCACAACAGGTCTGAAGAAAGAGATTAAAGAAATGGATGGTAAAATCACACCATGGTACTGACACAGCAGGCAATAAAACTGAGAGACAGCAGACATGGTTCTCAGCACAAGGTACGGGGATGAGATAGTATGCCTGAAAGAAAGGGATATCATTTTCTATCATTTTGGCAAGCAATGGTATGTACTTATTTGGAAGAAAAAACCAAGTAACATATTAACAACAAAACCCAAGGAAAATCTGTAAAGACTTCCACTATTTATGAACGTCATAGCTGTAGAGAAAGAGAGAAGGGGGGAGAAGATGGGAGTTATATATTCAGTCAGGCTTTAAGTGGTCTTTAGGACTTTACTGTTTCAAAGATGGAGTTTCAAGAGTTGAGAGCTCCTTGGTAGCCGAGTAGCTGATCGTGGCCAGGCATGCTAAGAATTATAAGACAACAGAGGGAGTTTAGATCCTGGAAGAACTGGGCTATTGACCCGGAGACCCTTGCCCTCTCACCTGCCCGCCCCTCTCCTGTATTTCTGCCTGGCCTGCAAGGTTGCATACCAGGGTGATAGGGAAAATACTGTGTGCACCTGTAGTTTTCATTACCCATCGCTGCTAGGCTGGCGGCGTTCCTTTGGAGACTTGCTGCTGTAAGAAATCCAAACCCATAATTATGTCTTAAACGTTTGTCTCCGGGAATGGCAGGCATTACAGGTCGATGGGGGGTAGGGGAGCGAGGAACCTATAGGCAATGCACGGAGCTGTGTATCCGCACTAACGCTGCAGAATCCACCCCGCGTGTTGCGATTGCTGACTTGGTTGATCCGAAGCTCTGTCGGCCTTTTTTTCATCCTTGACAACTCACTCTTCCTGGTTTCACTGCCACCCTCCTTCTATGATGTTTTTGTTGTTCTTTTGTTTTTGGAGACAGGGTCTCTCTGTGTAGCCTTGGCCATCCTGGAGCTCACTCTGTAGACCAGGCTGGCCTCGAACTCTGAGATCCTGCCTGCCTCCCAAGTGCTAGGATTAAAAGCCATCCCCACCCCTGCTGTTTTTATTTTTATTTTATTTTATTTTTTGATAATGGCAGATGACACATAAAGTTCATCATCTAAACCATTTAAATGGTTTGTTAGTGTTAAATATATTCATACTTTTACAGCATCCCTTGATTTTTTTTTTTTTTACCACCTCCATAGTTCTAAAATCCTCTCACTATTTTCACAAAACATAAACAGCCACAAGCAGGACCAGACAAAGAATAAAACCAGGTTCCCAGCTTGCAGCTCCAGCCAGTTTCTCAGCAGAGAGGGCCAGTACCAGTTGGTCAACCTTGCTGAACATACTGTCTTGGAAGCGAATCCTCCAGCGTCAGGTGAGCTGTCCCAATTGATGCCACGCAGAAAAAAAACAAAAACAAGAGCCCGGCAGTGGTGGCACACGCCTTTAATCCCAGCACTCAGGAGGCAGAGGTAGGCGGATCTCTGTGAGTTCGAGACCAGCCTGGTCTACAAGAGCTAGCTCCAGGACAGGTTCTAAAGCTGCAGAGAAACCCTGTCTCGGAAAAAAAAAAAAAAAAAAAAAAAAAAAAAAAAAAAAAAAAAAAACAAAAAACAAAACAAAAGATATCTCCAGAAAATGCTGCCCATATTACAAAATTGGTAGTAATTACATTTTTAAGTGAATTCTAATGTATTATAACACTGAGATTTGGGTGACTTTAAAACAGCATTAAACAAAGAAATACAATTGCATATCCACAAGTGGCCGTCCAAGGCAATGTAAGGCTTCAGGGTGGCACTAGGGGTGGAAATCGGAAGAGGTTCCCCTTCTTGAGTCTGTCAACAAAAAACACTATTCAAGGGCAGCGTAGCACTCTGCAGGCCGCATCTGATTTAGATACTGAAAAAACAATTAGTTCAATTAGCTGGTTGTCACAGGAAAGAGAAACAAACCAATACCTAAGGAGCCTGTGGATCTGGCTGTGGCGATTTCTAGATAGAAAGCTGAAAGGATGGAGGGGTTTTGTTTGTTTGTTTACTTAGTTATCGGTACTGGAAGAGGCAGCTGACACAAGCAAGTTGAGCAGCCCTACAGCAACCTGAAAGGCTTTATTTGTTTTCTACGGTTCTGTTTTGTTTTGAGGCAGGATTTCCGCTCTGTAGACCTGGCAGGCCTGCAGCTCACTGTATAAAACAAGCTGGCCTCAAACTCACAAAGATCTGCCTGCCTCTGCCTTCCAAGTGTTTCCTATATTTTTAGTATTATATTCCTTTGACAAAAGAATGGGGTTTGCAATGCCCTGTCTCCCAAAACAAAGACAATAAAAACAAACCAAGGGGCTGGGCATGGTGGCACACACTTTTAATTCTAGCAGGTTCCGGCACGTGAGAGACCACTATTGTTTTCTTGATGAACTCAGGCCGCTAGGGATGCATAGTGAGGCCGTGTCTCTAACAAAGGAACATAAATGATACGTAAAACATAAAAATGAAATAAATGATAAATAAAGTAAAAATAGGAAGACCCAGAAGGCAATTCACAGGTTCAGGCCAACCAGGGTTATATAGTGAGACCCTGTAATAGTAAATAAACATTAAAAATAAAAGGAAGATGGAAACCCCCTCCCAAAGGCAATTCACAGGTCACAGGTCATCGGAGCTGCTTCTCATACGTGGGCTGAGGGATGAAACAGTCTGTGGTGGAGAGGACCACTGATGGAGCTGTCAGATGGGCCCTTACAGACACTTTAGTGGGCTCCCCAGAGCTGAACAGATAGAACCTATGACAAAACTGGACCCCAGGGTCTCCAGAAGGCTGGACCACTACCCCCTTGGTCAGTAAGGCAGATCATAGAACAGATAGGATTGTTGTTTTCTATTTCTTTCTTTCTTTTCTCTCTTTCTTTTTTTCCAGACAGTTTTTCTGTGTAGCTTACTAGAACACTGTAGACGAGGCTGTCCTCAAACTCACAGAGATTTGCCTGCCTCTATCTCCCAAAAGGTGTGTACTACCACTGCCCGGCTTGTTTTGGTTTTCTAAGGCAGGTGTCTCACAACGTAGCTTAGCTGTCCTAAAACTCATTATTACATCCACCAGGCTGGCCTTGAACTCACGTAAATCCACGTGCTTTCCCCACCTGATAGAGGTCGCCACCACCCTTGGCTACTATTTCACTCTTGAGCTAGGATCTCAGTAGCCCAGGCTAGCTTTGAACAACACTTGTTTCCTAGAATGAACCTTGACCTTCTGATCCCCCTGCCTCCACCTCCTGAGTACTGCATTATAGGGTGTGTTGCCACACCAGTTCCCTTGAATCTGGGGATTGAGCTGGTGCTTTGTGCCTTCCAGGCAAGTCCATCCCAGTTTGAGCGGCGGGCGTCTCTGTTCCCAGCAAGATGATTAAGCCATCATAGCATTTGATATTTGAACTTGCTTGCCTCCCGTCACCCCTTTCATCCATCTCGTTTCCCTCTTTTGGAATGAACAATGTCTTTATCTGCTCTCCAGCCATTGTGTTTTAGAAGCATGCAATTTACCCAGTTTTACAGGCCTGCAGGTAGATGGAAATTTTACCTCAGGATGGAGTGTAGCCACATCGGATTTCCATGGTATATGTATGACAGAGCTGTTGCTGAGGTGAATTAAGCAAGACTTTAAATGCTATCGGGATGGGAAAAGGGATGTGTTCATATTTCGCACATGGGATGGAAGTGAATTTTGTGGGGTTAATGGTGGGAAGGATGACCAAATCAACATCATAGGCTGGTCACCGTGACTGACACTTAGTTCAACCTTGGGGCCCTGAGGTAAATATATACAGGCAAACAATGCCCACACTCCTTACTAACAGAAACTTAGAGGCATAATCAAGTTTTGGGGTAACCTGTTAGGCAGAAATAGGTGAGTGGATACCTTAAAAGGTTTAGGGTGGTAGATTTGAGTTGCAATGGATCCTGTCCAGTGCATCTGTAGGTGATTTTGTCACCATATAAACATGCATATAAATACGCATATATAAACACGCAGCTACAGCATCCATAGGGATAAAATCTTACCAGACCACAGTCGTAAATGTGGTCCATCACTGACCAAAACATATGGCTCACGTCTGTGTCACACAGATCCCTTGTCAACTAGACAGTAAGGCCCCTGCGACCTAAAGGGTGTTACTCCTTATCAGACTAATGTGCCCAAGGCAAGAAATGGTCTGTTTTGGAAAGAAACAAGATTATGGGTTTTTTTTTTTTCTTTTTTCTTTTTTCTTTTTTTTTCTTTTTTTTTGGTTTTTCGAGACAGGGTTTCTCTGCAGCTTTTTTAGAGCCTGTCCTGGAACTAGCTCTTGTAGACCAGGCTGGCCTCGAACTCACAGAGATCCGCCTGCCTCTGCCTCCCGAGTGCTGGAAGATTATGGGTTTTGTTTACAGGAGGGATTTAAATGATAATATATTATGGTATAGCATTTTAACGTTCTTTTTGCTTGTTTTTTGTCTTTTTTTTTTCAAGACAGGGTCTATTTGTGTTGCTCTGGCTGTCCTGCAACTCACTCTCAAATGCAGAGATCCACCTGCCTCTACCTCCTGAGTTCTGGGGTCAAAGGTGTACGCTACCACCTCCAGGCTTTTTAAGGTTCTCTTAAAATAGAATAGAGACTGTTCATAATGAGAAGCAACTTCAGAGTCCACCTTTACAGCCAAGAAGGATCTGCAATTATTGGCTGTTTCCAAAGGGAAAGATGACTCAGGAGACAGAGCAAAGAACCACTGGGGATCATTCCGAAGAGCAGGAGTGGCCACCTAACTGATATTATTGAACCAGCTCCATTGCAGAATTCCTGGGGGCTAGTTTCTTCCACATCTCCCCCCTTTCTCCCCTGACTCCCCAGTTCCTTTCTTGAGGCAGAATCGCACTCTGTATAGTTGAGGCTGTCCTCAAACCCACAGTCCTGCTACTTAAGATTCTCACGTGCAGAGATTATAAAAAGGATGGGAGATTCTCCTCTGTATGCTGTCAATGCCACTGGTTAATAAAGAATCTGCTTTGGGTCTATTGCAGTGCAGAATAGGGCAAGACAGGAATTCTAAGCAGATAGAGGAGGAGAGAGTAGGCTGAGTCAAAGAGACGCCATGTAGCCATCGAAGGAGAATGGTGCCCTTGGGAGTCCAGATGGGTCAATTTAAGATACAAGAACAAGCTAGCAATATACCCAAGTGATTGGTCAAGCAGTGTTTTTATTAATACAGTTTCTGTGTGATTATTTTGGGCCTGGGCAACCAGGAACAAACAAGCAGTCTCCCACCTATACAAACATGCATTACTACATGCATTGCTACATATGCTACTACATTTTTCACTGCATGCATATTTCACATGCATGCACCACATGCCCAATTCATCTTTTTTTTTTTTTTTTGCATTGAAGTTTCTATTAAGTGTTTTCCATCCTTGATGTATGTTTTGGTGCTGAATGTACAGAGACCAGGCATTTTGTCTTTTTAGTTCCCAGTCCCCCTTCCAGTCAAGCAATCTGATAACATGTAGGCTCCTTCCCTGGGCTCCTGCATCTGCAGACAGAGATCTTGGGCATAGTTCAAAGGGCTGAGTCAGGAGCCATGCTTGTGCTTGGACCTGACTTTAGATGATGCTATTTTTAGACCAGGGATTGGTGAATTCTTCTGGGTAATAAGAGAGTAAATAATTTTAGACTTCACAGGACATATGTGCAATGCCTGTTGCAAAACAGCGCAAAAGAAACCTTGGCAGGTCCCATGGCGGGTAAGAACCGTGGCGGGTGACAAACACGCCATGCAGACAGAGTTCAAGTGTGGAACTCCAGTCCCAGGGAACCCAACACTCACTCCCAAACTTCTACAAACACCTGCACACACATGGTGCACGCATACACAAAAGAGAAATGGGCCTTATGTGTTTTTTCCTTGAAGCTGAGCTGGGCCCAATAGAATGTAGAGAAAAGGGCATTCTGGAGTTGTGAGCACAGGCATTCTAAAATCCTGGCAGCTTCTGTTTCCTTCCTCTTGGAACTGAGCTTCTCCATAATGGAGATTCCACAGTGACCTGGAGAGACCTGCATGCAGGAAATTAAGACCTCATCCCTGTCCCCAGGTCTTCCTCTCAGCTTCCTGGCCCACCTTGTCAATCCGCCATCTTGGAGGCACCATCCAGTTGAGACACCATGACACAGAGACAAGGTGACTGCTCACATTCCTGCCTAAATTGCGTGTGCCTTTATGAACAAGCAACTTACTGTTCTAAGCCACTAGGCTTTGGGGCAGTTATTTGTGTCGTGACAGAAGATAGGAATAATGGAAGCAAGGCCCTGGGAATCAGAAATCACTGGGCATTTTCAGGTACCTAAGTCTGACATGAGTATGAGATCCATAAAACAACAAATGCTGTTTATAGCATTAAGTTTCCTTTAAAGGACAGCTAAGTGTGTGTGTGGGGGGGGGGGCATGTAGAATATGTCTGTAATCCTTTCAGAGCCTTACTAGAAATTCCCAGATGTATGATAATAAGTAAAAAACAAAAGCGGGCCAAGGTGTAGCTGCTGGGTAGCTAGCAAGCAAGCAATGTCATAATGTAGTGGCTTTTCCTTTAAAATACCACCTGTGTCCGGGTGGTGGTGGTGCATGCCTTTAATCCCAGCACTAGGGAGGCAAGGGCAGGTAGATCTCTGGGTTCGAGGCCAGCCTGGTCTAGAGTGAATTCTAGGAGAGCCAAAGATACACAGAGAAACCTTGTCTCAAAACATAAAACAAAACAAAACAAAAAACAGCAACAAAAACCAAATACCACCTGTGATTTGATTTCAGCCCAGGGAATGGAATATATAGTAAATGTTTCTGAGGAATCACAGGCAAGGGACAGATTTACATAATTGAAGTGTTTACAGAGAATCCACACGTGTTAGGAGACGAGACTGAAGATTTAACTCCTTTAGTAATTAAGTGCTGCCCTTCAGAGAGAGTATTTCAGTATCCATCTCAAGGATTAAAGAAAGACTGGAGTAGCTGAAAACGGGCACTGTGTGGTCCATGAATGCCGAGCTGGTGGATGAAGCACACTTCTGCGTGTGACGGTGAAGTCATTTCCTGGCAGCTGAAGGAGGAAAGGCCACCCTGAGCGTAGGCAGCACCATCAGAGAGGCTGGGATAGAAGTAGAGAGCAAGCCAACCAGCAACTTTCAAAACCAGATCGAGGTAGGGGAATCATGAGATAAAGAAGTAAAATGTGAGTGTGATATCTGCACGTATCAAATGTTGTGGGTTTGATATCTGCACGTATCAAATGTTGTGGGTGTGATATCTGCACGTATCAAATATTGTGGGTGTGATATCTGCACATATCAAATGTTGTGGGTGTGATATCTGCTCGTATCAAGTCGTCATGGGGCTGGAGAGTTGGCTCAGTGGCTAAGATCACTAGCAGCTTTTCCAGAGGACTCAGGTTCAATTCCCAGCACCCACATGGAAGATTCCAGTTCTAGGGAATATGACGCCCTCTTCTGGCTTCCTCAGGCACTGTGTGCAGATAGTGCACAGGCATATGTAGCAGGCTTTCTTTTGGGCCACCAGCCAGTTTACAAATTAAGACATTTATTATTATTTATGAATATTTATTATTTTATACTTGATCTTATGCTTGTCCCATGAGCTTTTTAAATTTAACCTATTTCTCTTCATCGATATTTTGCTTCATGACTTTTTACCTCTTTTCTTTCTTTCTTTCTTTCTTTCCATCCTACTCTGTGTCTGGCTGGCTCTGGGCATTACCCTCTCTTTCTCTCTGTTTTCTCTTTCTCTACTCTTCTTTCTTCTCCAACCTAGAGTCCTATTCTTTCTGCCCACCATCCCCGCCTATCCCTCTACTGCCTAGTTATTGGCCATTCATCTTTTTATTAAACCAATAGGTGCCTTAGGCAGACAAGGCAACATATCTTTACATCGTTAAACAAATGCAGTATAAACAAATGTAACACATCTTTACATAGTTAAAGTAATACTAAACAACAGCCATGCATGTAGGCAAAACACCCATATACATAAAATAATAAATAGAGTTGGATGGTAGCATATGCCTTCAGTCTCAGCTCTTGGGACACAGAAGCAGGAGAATCTGAGTTTATAGCCAGCCTGTTCTATACAGCAAGTTCCAGGACAGACAAGACTACTCAGAGAGGTCCTGTTCAAAAAATTAAAGCATAAAATTTTGTGAACACTCATAATAATTGTGTACATGGTTTCTTTATTTTTCTTTTGTTTTTTCAAGACAGGATTTCTCTGTGTAACAGTCCTGGCTGTCCTGGAACTCACTTTGTAGACCGGGCTGGCCTTGAACTCACAGAGATTCCTGCCTCTGCCTCCCTTGTGCTGGGATTAAAGGCATGCACCACCACCGGCCAACAACGTGCATATTTTCTTAAAGTTGAAAAAAACTCTTTGAGACCGGGTCTTGATGGACGAACTGAGACTGACCACAAACTCACGATTCTCCTGCCTCGGGCCCCTGAGTGCTGCTCTTGTGGATATGCACTTCCACACCTTACTTCCTTGAGGTTATTCTGTTCCCGTTCATTCAAGGTCCATCCTTACATCCCACAGATGGCTAGTAATCACTGTGGTGAGTCCTTAGAAAACAGTAGACAACAGGGGAGATGCTGACCCTAGCCATGACCAGGCAGATTATTAAACAGGTACATGAAGAAAAGTGTGTAATCGTTGTAGTTCAAATTGCTTTTTTTGAGACAGGGTTTCTCTGTGTAGCTTTGGAGCCTGTCCTGAAACTCTCTCTGTAGACCAGGCTGGCCTTGAACTCACAGTCAAATTTTTTGAGAGTTCAGAAATATGGCAAATACTCACTCTGGGAAGTGGACTGCAGTGGTTTCCAGACGAAGCAAAGTTGCATTGATTGCACTGAGTACAGAAGGGGGGGATGGGCAGTGACGTCTAGAGATGGTGACGTCATACAGAGTGCAGAAGGACAGATGGGCAGTGACATCCAGAGGCGGTGACATCATACAGAGTTCAGGATGGATGGACAGATGTGTCCAGTTAAAGGAGGAACAAAGTATCTAGCAGACGCTCATCTAACCAGACAATGAAAGGCTTTTGGTTGGTGAACTGAAACCACTGGAAAGGCAGAGGGGGAAGGGAGGGGGAAGGAAAAGGAGGGGGAGGGGAGGGGAAGTGGGAGGAGAGAGGGGGAGGGGGAAGGAAAGAGAGGGGGGGACAGGGAGGGGAAATGGGAGGAGAGAGGGGGAGGGGAAGGAGGAGGGGAGGAGGGAGAGGGAGAGGGAAATGGAAAGTTGACGAGAGATGAGCTTAGAGAAGAAAGAGGCTGCTTAACTGCTTAGCAAGCCAGTAAAGGAGGTTGCCTGTACTTACTAAGGCAGGAATCACGGAAGAGTTTCAGTTGAAGCAACACAAAATGTATGTATGCATTAGCTACTTTGTCCTTCTTTTCACAAATTCCTAATGGAAACAACCAGAGAGAGGAAAGCTTTTTGCTTTTGTTTTCCTTTTTTGTTTCTGTTCAGAGGCTTGGGTCCATCTTCTTGGGGAAGGTAGGGCCGGGTGACTCAGCTCACAGTGGTGGTGGCACATGGTAGAGACGCTCCACATCACAGCAGGTCAGAAAGAGACAGGAAGTAGACAGTGGTTATAAATCCCCGAGGACCCCCACCCCCACCCATGACCTGCTTCTGCCCCCTGGGTCCCACCTCCTCAGCTGTCTGTCCTCGGGCTCCAAAATAGTGCTGCCGGCCGGGCGGTGGTGGCGCACGCCTTTAATCCCAGCACTCAGGAGGCAGAGGCAGGCGGATCTCTGTGAGTTTGAGACCAGCCTGGTCTACAAGAGCTAGCTCCAGGACAGGCTCTAAAGCTGCAGAAAAACTCTGTCTCGAAAAAAAAAAAAAAATACTGCTGCCAAGTAGGAAAGTGCTCAAAACATGAGTCTGTGGGCGACATTTGCGATCCAAACTCTACCAGAGGATCTGACGGTGACACAATAAGACCCCACAAAAGGAAACTTGAAAATGTCTCATGTCCCGAGCAGTGTGGTGCCTGCCTTGCTTCATTGTTTTTCATGCTGCGCCTCGGAGCGAGTGACCCCACGATCTCTCTCTCCTGGTCCTGAGATTGCTGCAGTTCCGAGTCCGCTATCTACAGTTACGTTCAGTGGCTTGGGAAATGAAAGTAGCTCCACTGTTGATGGACAGAGAAGTCTTTTCTAGAAGCCTCTGCAGAATTCCTTATTTCTCCTTGACCGGAACCAGCTCACAAGAAAACCCCACATTGCACCGAATGCTGAAAAAAGGGGACCCCTGGCTCCTAACTTAAGAGTAACAGCCATTGAGTAGCTAAGCAATAGGTGTGCTATCCGCGTTTGAAGGGTCCTTTATCCCTCTGGATCTAATTGTTCCTATCACATTATTCTCCTTCTTCCTCTATGCTCAACAGTGATTTTAAGCCTGAGGCACTGGGGTCCTGTAATCCCGGCACTTCAAAGACACTGGATCATGATCTGTCTGTGCTGTGTCGCGAGACCGCTTCACAGCAGCAGAGTAGCAGAAGTAAACTAATTCCGACAAGTTGCACTTTGACCGCCCCCCCCACCCACACACTGAGGGAGAATATAGAACAATTAATATTTTAGGTAATAACTATGTTTAGATATGCCTTGAATTGCCACTAGTCTGGTTAGCTCAATTGCACTTAATTTAGCTAGGCATAGCTGCACACACCTGCAGATCCAGGTACACTGGAGGCTGAGGCAGAATTGCTAGAGCTCAGGAGTTTGGGGCCAGCTGGAAAAGAGAGTGAGACCCTGTCTAAAAACCCAAAATGTAGCTACTTAATTTCTGTGATGAGAAAAAATGACACACACATGCATCTGGCGGCATGTCATCAATAAATATTTGTAGAATGAGTAAGTTTTAAATAAATAAGTCTCCAGCCCATGACTTTATTTCGACATCGTTTCTTAGGAAAAAAGAAAAAAGCAAACATGCAAATTTTACTGAAATTGTCTCTGCCATTTAAAGGCCAATGATGACAGGGCCTCATCCTGATAACTCTGGTTACATGTAGCCACACCATATTCCAAACACATGAAGGCCATTACAGGCAGAGTAGATGGCTCTTTTTATATGTATGACACAAACCCGCTGACTCGTCTTTCAAATTTGATGGCACAAATTTGATGTCTTTCAAATTTGATGACAGCATTCTAGAAAATTCTTTCTGAAAAACATTTTCTACAGCTGTCTAGAACGTATTTTCATTGCTGAGCTTGGCTTCTGGTTGGCCCAGACGAAAACTGGACTTCTTGTCCCAGGTCCTGGACTGCAAGTTGGTGTGGCTCCCTGCCTCTTAAGAGCTTGGTTTTTTGTTTGTTTTTGTTTGTTTGTTGAGACGGGGTTTCTTTGTGTAGCCTTAGCTGTCCTGGAACTCGCTGATCTCGAACTTACACACACACACACACACACACACACACACAGAGAGAGAGAGAGAGAGAGAAGAGAGGAGAGAGAGAGCGAGAGTGACGAGGTCGACGAGAGAGAGAGAGAGGAGAGAGAGAGAGAGACACGCACACAGAATTTGAACTATAGATACAAAATGAAAAATAGGTTGAGATCAGTTATTTGTGGTACTTTCAAGTGGACCTGCTGGCCCTGAAATTGCACTGGACTTGGAAGTAGGTGATGTCTCCATGGCGTCCCAACAGTATTTACTTTGCAGCGTAATTTATTGGAACTTAGACACAGCTTATTTGGGAATCAGGCTACTGTCACCACTAACCTATAGAGCTACTTTGTCACCACTAACCTCTAGAGCAGAGCTGCTATCTAGGCTACCCAAGAGCCTGCACAATACTGTTTCTTTAGTTATAACAGGCTTAGGTTGCCCTGCCTGGGTTCACTTGAGCCTCCTGCCTCCAGCCTCCCAAACAGCTAGGGCTCTAGCATGCACTTCCTATGCCTGACCAGCACATACTTATTTTTAACAGAAGTACAAACTTAGTGAGCTAGGTAAGTTGCCAGTTCACTAAGCCCACTGATTGATATGTTTGCACATGACCAGCCATGTGAAATGAATTTTCCATAATGCAGTGTCCTCTACAGGGCATCATGCGGTGCTAAAAATAGAGGCCTTCTCTCTCTCCGTCTCTGGGAGCCAGCTCAGCCAAGGGCATGACGTGCCTTCCTTAATGGTGGAGTGCCGACTTGCTACCGAAAGAGATGCCCTTTACTTGAAAAGGCCAAGTAGGACGAGCCTCTCTTTAAAAACCTTCCCAGGTAGATAAATTTAGGTACTAAACCCACTTTGGAATAACCCCCCGATTCCAGGCTTTTGGAATACTTTACATATTGGATTCTGAACTGGGTGTGACTGTAGTCACTTGAAATTCTTGGTTTTCACCACACAATTATTTTGTACAAGTAACCATAGTTTTATGGACTTTAGTAGGTCTGTCTCCCAATTGATCTCTTTTTGTTATATTTTGGATAATTCATGAAAAATGTACTTATTTTGTTTTTTTAAAGATGATGACTATTTTAGTTAGGGTTTCTATTGCTGTGAAGAGACACCATGAGCACGGCAACTTTTATAAAGGAGAACATTTAGCCGGGCGGTGGTGGCGCACGCCTTTAATCCCAGCACTCGGGAGGCAGAGGCAGGCGGATCTCTGTGAGTTCGAGGCCAACCTGGTCTACAAGAGCTAGTTCCAGGACAGGCTCTAAAAAAGCTGCAGAGAAACCCTGTCTCGAAAAACCAAAAAAAAAAAAAATAATAAAATAAAATAAAATAAATAAATAAATAAAGGAGAACATTTAATTGGGTGGCTTACAGTTTCAGAGGTCCAGTCCATTATCATCATGGCGGGGCATAGTGGCATAGCAGGCAGACATGGTACTGGAGAAGAAGCTGAGGGTGGAGAAGCTACATTTGACCCACAGGTGACAGGAAGTGAACTGAGACACTGGCATGACTTGAGCATAGATTGAGCCCTTGAAGCCCGCCTCCACAGTGACACACTTCCTCCTACAAGGTCATACCTACTCCAACAATGCCGCAGCTCCTAAGAATGCTGCTCCCTATGAGCTTATGGGGTTCCAGTTACATTCAAACTACAACGATGACGATGATGATGACCAATGATAAAGATGATTGTTGTGTATGTGTATTGGGTGTTGTAGGTGCCTGTGGAGGCCACGAAGAGAGTGTTGAATGCCTTGGATCATAGAGCTCTAGGTGCCAAAGTTTCCCAGAACCAAGTGTTCTTCACCACCAAACCATCTCTTTAGACCCTATCACGGTCTGTTGTTGTTGCTTTGTTTGAGATAGTCTTGTTATATAGCCCAGGCTGACCTTGAACTCGTAGAAATCCTCCTGCCTCATTCCAGATGTTGAAATTACAGGTGGAGGCACCACCACACCTGGCTATTTAGTGAGCATGTTATTTTCAGTCGAGACTGGCACAGGAGAAACCAATGCTACAAGGCTGGGTTTTTTTTTTTTTTCTTTTTTCTTTTCCTCCTCTAACTTAAAGGTTTTCCTTTTACCAGTTTGTCACAAAGTGTCCGTCCTATTCCCTCCTCTGGTCACAATTTGCACACTCTTCTCTCATGCCCTCCTCTGGCTTTCTTCTGCCGGGGGATTTGTTTCTTTTTACTTCCCACCAGAAATAACGTGAAAGTTACAAGGGAAATAAAGAGTTGCCAGTGTGGTACAGGAAACTCCCGTGAGCTCTGGCAGACGCCATGATGTCTGGCAATGATTTCCATCGTGTCCTTGAAGCGAAAGGACCTGGTCCAGGGCCACACGTGCATTGGCTCGTTCTGTCTCTTTGCTTCTCTTCAGCCCAGAATAGTTTCACAGTGACTTCGTACAACATCCTTCAGCTCAGCTTCTCTCAAGTCCTTCTTCTCACGGCTGTGATGAAACTGTGTGTTTTTTGGTGGATTGTCACCAGGGTGGCACTCAGCTTTTCTTACTGCAACCCCCACAAGCAGTTCATGCTGTCATTTTGCCCTAAAACGATGCTAACATTGTCTGCTGCCAAAGCAACATTTTTTCCCTTGGAAATTAAAAACTGCTTTGTAGGAGGGCCTTTGGGGCCATGCAAATATCCTGTTTCCCTTCCAACTACTGCTTACCAGTTTGAGCATGTTTCATGCCTGGGTTATTACTATCACAATCGACTTGTAGCAATTTTCTAATGCCATCTAACAGTTTGTGTTCAATAGTTGGCACTTGACTCTAAAGAGGAGCTAGTAGGCAGAGGATGTAGATCAGTGGTGAACCCTGTGTTCTGTTCTACACTCTATACAAAGAAAAGAGAATTCTCGTTATCACATATCTATTCACGTTTCTTATCATTTATTTATTTTAAAGATTTGATTATTTTTAATTGTGCATGTGTCTCTTTGTGAAAGTGTGCTCATGAGTGCCTGAGAAGGCCAGAGCTGTCAGATCCTCTGGGCTGGATTTACAGGCCGTTGTGAGCTACCCAGTGTGGGTGATGGGAACTGAACTTGGTTCCTCTGCAAGAACAGTCCGTGCCCTTAACCACTGCACTATCTCTCCAGGCCCCTCGCTTTCCTATTCATATCGCTGTGGATTCATGTTTTATTCAATGGAATGGAATGAATTATCATCATCAGTTTGAATGCTAGAATTGTTCCGGATTTGGCCAGTGGAACGCTCATCCATGCTGCCTCCTGCATCCTTCTGACATAGCTCATTAGTTTATAGAGCATCCTTATTATCTGGTATGATAAGATGCTGTAGACTCATCTTGCACCTTCCATCCCCAGTCTTGGAACTAGTCATTTCCCCAAAGACCAAAGAGAAAGGTTTTTAGATGCCAAGATTTGAGCACTGGGTGTGTTCAAGGCTAAAAACCATCCTAGCAGACAGAGTGACGCAATAGATCCGTAGTCCTAATGCATCGACCCTTTAATACAGCTCCTCATGTTGTGGTAACCACCCCAACCATAAAATTATTTTCGTTGCTACTTCATAACTGTAATTTTGCTACTGTTATAAATTGTAATGTAAATATTTGTGGAGACAGAGGTTCGCCTAAGGGCTCGTGAGCCACAATTTGAGAATTCCTGCAATGGGGGCATGAGAAAGGATATAAGATATTTGTAGAGCTCCAGGAGAGGTCTCTCGTTGCGAAAAACATGTGTGTGGTATTAAACAATCTTATTATTTTTTTTTTTTTTTTTTTGGTTTTTCGAGACAGGGTTTCCCTGTAGTTTCTAGAGCCTGTCCTGGAACTAGCTCTTGTAGACCAGGCTGGCCTCGAACTCAGAGATCCGCCTGCCTCTGCCTCCCGAGTGCTGGGATTAAAGGCGTGCGCCACCACCGCCCGGCCTTAAACAATCTTATTTAAAAAGACAGAGGACTCATGCGTATGAGGCAACAAAATAATACTTGAATTTGACAGACAATTTTAATTAAAAGAGTAGCATATACCATCATCTCTATCCAAAGGTGTTCAAAGAGTGAAGATCACCTCCCTGGCTTAGGGCACAGGCTTGGTCCTACTGGTCTACCCCTTCCATCCCACAGGTCTGCCAGTGTGGAGCCCTTATGTATAGGAGAGCTCACCCACAGGTAAGGCAGGGTGGGAAACACTGCGGTATTCCTTAAAGCATTGAT